>NC_139990.1:13367594-13448505 GCF_964263955.1 Coregonus lavaretus | reverse complement strand
TCAAAATTCCTCCCCAAACACCCAGACGAAAACAGACACTCCCATTAATTCATGGTTTATCAGACATACACCACGCAGTATGCACCATTCCAGAGAGCAAGCGTACAGACAGACACACTTACATAAACAGGAAAGCAGACTGAGCTCCCCGAGCTCTCTGGGTCTCAGATGAGTTGTGTGTACTGTAGTGAGATGATGCACTCACTGCAAAATGTACACTGATACAGCTTCAGATATCAAGGACAACAATTATGTGTCCCAAATGGCATTCTATTTCCCACATAGTGCACTACTTTGACAAGAGCCCTATGGGCCCTGGTCAAAAGAAGTGCACTATACAGGGAATAGGGTGCCATTTGGGACGCAGTCATGCCTGGGAAGAGAAGGTAGGCCAGCCCTAGCCCCATCCCCATCTCTTTAAGTGATTGCCTCAGGGAGATTCCCTCCCATTGTCCTATCAATACAGTGGACTGCCTATCAATGCAGTGGACTGCCTCAAGGCAAAATGAAAGGGGCTCACTGTTTTCTCACTAGGCTTTATTTGAGCTACACTGGGGTAAATCAATATACACAAGAGAAGGGTATAGGAGATAAGATGAGGGATACTGTAGTGGTGGTGGGGGGAACTAGACCAACTAGACCAACTAGACCAAGGTTATACAGAGGAGGGATACAGTAGTGATGGTGAGGAAACTAGAACTGACTCACAGTTCAGTCAGTACTACAGCCCTTCCTTCCTGATAAGTGTGGTTTCTATGACAATGTTGTAGGTGGCAGTAAAGACTAGGTTTGTCATTAGGCGTTTAAACAGCACCACGGTAATCAGGCTGAAAGAAACAGAGGTTACCACAGCAGCCAGGGGGAGGGGTAGTCTTGAGCTTAATCATAATATATACAACATAATATAATATCTGCAACTAAGCAGACACTTTCATCCAAAGTGATTTACACAGTGCATCAGTCCTTGAAGGAATGAAAAAGGTTCCACTGCTCCCTTCAATTTGACAGTACTTTTAAGCAGGTATTCTACAATATGTACCCAAGCTTTAGAGAATAAGAGGTGCCAGGCCCAGTACTCTGTACCAGTCAGCAACGGTCCGCTTCAACCACTTTGCTAAATTCCTTCACTTCAACATCCCACTTCACAAGAGATATATGTGTAGCAACACTCAGAGAGTAATCCTGGACAGGATCCCTCAAGTTATTCATAAAAATGATACTGTCGGCAGAAAATTGCTAATCTATTAGAAGACGTCTTGAATATTAATGATGGTGATGCGCATGGACACACTCACACACACACACACAGCGTATGCAAATCATAAGCGGAAGCCACATTGCGTGAAAGGAAGCGTTTACGTCAAGGAAATACAGGGTATATGCCAATCAACCGGTCTGATATAATATGCATAAAATATGCATACCATCTGGATCGTATGGCTGTGGAATGCCTTGGCATAGGATCTATAGCATCATTAATACACGGTGAGAGTGAATTCAGACTATATCATGATTCATGCACACCTACCTAACAAATGTAATGTGTATTGAGCTGTCTAGATAAATGCTTGTTAAATAAAGTTTGATTTGATATGTCATACTCTATGCCTACACACCAAACATCATGTGTATAGTTTACAGAAATGTTCATTCACTTATTTATATTTTAGTAATTTAGCAGACGCTCTTATCCAGAGCGAATTACAGTTAGTGCATTCATCTTAAGATAGCTAGGTGAGAAAATCACATATCACAGTCGTAGTAAGTAAATTTTTCCAAAATAAAGAAGTTAACAGCAAAGTCAGTGCTAGTGGTTATTCATTCCTCAGATAATTAATTGCTGAATAAGACACACATCCTTTATCCTTTATGATAAGTGACATATACACTGTAACTCTTCCTCTGGAATCTCCTAGCTCTGAGGCAGCAGTCACAGACCTAAAGATGACGTGTGATGGCCAGCAGGATTAAAACGTGTCATCGTCAAGGATTAAATCCTCCTTATCTCCTACACACACAAACACACATACACACACGCTCGAAGGCACGCACACATACACACAGGAACGCATGCACACACACAAGCGGCCTCGGCTCCACAGTGACAGGCAGTCAGAAAGTGCCTCGAATGAACAAACGCCACTCGCTCCGACAGGCAGAGACAGGGTTTGAAATAACCCTATCCCCATCATCATCATCAGCCACTGAGGCACCTGGAGGGAGCTGGGCTGGGTGGCTGACTGTAGCAGAACTGTATTGTACTATTCATTGGAGCTTATGACCTAATTCACATCCCACACATTCATAGAGTTACAGTTATGATAATGTAGCTACTAAATCGAGAGGCAGTGACTGAAATCTTATGCTACAGTAGGCTACCACTCAATACTCGTCCTTAGTCTAGATAAGGGTTTAGTGACTTCTATTCAGCAGCATATGAAGTAGGCACATCTGTAAAGGGATAGGTTTAAAAGAAGGAGTGTTGGTGGATGCATTCTGACAGGGGATGGGATATAAGCAGCACACACTCACACACACACGTTTTTTTTTACTATCCTTGTGGGGACCAAACAAAGGATTGATTCAAAATTATATTTTCTTTAACCCCTAACCCTAAACACTAACCCTAACCTTAACCCTGACCTTAACCTTAACCCCAAACCCCTAACCCTAATTCTAACTCTAACCCCAACCCTAAACCTAACCCCTAAGCCTAAAATAGCCTTTTGTCCTTGTGGGGACTGGCTAAATGTTCCCACACTGAATTTTCCTTGTTTTACTATCCTTGTGAAGACATTTCTGGTCCCCACAAGGAGGAGGACATTTCTGGTCCCCACAAGGATAGTAAAACCAAACACACACACACACACACATACCTGTGACATTTAATCCATCAGATCTTTGACACCAGACCAGTCGAGAGGAGCTTCTCCACGCTCCTGTCATCCACTTGTACTCATAACACTGGCCCTCTGTAGTGGGAGGAGAGATATGGGTCAGTACAGACATACTTCATATTACATATAATAGCATGAAGGGACAAATGCACATTTGTGTGTGTGTGCGTGTGTGTGTGTGTGTATGTGTGTGTGTGTGTGTGTGTGTGTGTGTGTGTGTGTGTGTGTGTGTGCATGCATGTGTGTTTGTGTGTATAGACTGACCAGTGCAGGGCCGGGCTTCCCACTCCTGTTCTGGACACTGCAGTAGGTTCTCTGGCTCCTGGGCCAGCACCGCTCTGGATCTGACCTGCACTGAGCCAAAACCCAGGTCAGCTCCACTGACACAGCTCAGCTGGCACGGGCTCCACAATGTCCAGTCAGTCAGGTAGCAGTCACCTGTACAGAAACACACAGTACACAACTTTCAACACATTTAGCTGCACACAGTTGAAAACGTACAGTACTATATGAGACGTTACTGTTAACCATGTAACCTGACCAAAAATATGACTCCAGAGTCTATCCTGGTCATATCACAAGATTCCTGACCCTGGCACTACACAATTATAATGGGAAACTTGAATTTGACCTTAAATTGTTTTGAATATCATTATATTTCCACACTGATTGTCACCAGGCAGACTTCTCAGACTTCTTCAGAGAATTCTCATTTAAAAAAAAAGAGGTTTAAACCCTATCCCTGATAAAGTTCAGAAGATATTTCCCCAATAGAGCCAGATCCCATTTTTCATTATAGTTTGAATCAGGGTGTTCTCAGAACAGGCCATTTCCCATAAGAATAGGTCAGAGCCATTCATTAATTCATCCTATTGTAGTGACAGAGAGGAAGTGAGCACACGTCTAAATACTAATTAATCATAAAGCCATCAGGTCCAAAGTGGCCTAATCCACTTTATGATTATCACCTGTCTGCTGTCTGTGTCAGGTGTCAGGCATGGTGGGGCCATGGACTGGGCTACGATCAGGCAGGGGAGGCAGGGGTGTGATGAGGCAGAGGAGGGGGAGAGAGGTGATGTCTGGTGGGGTTTCATGTGGAGAGAGAGTGGACACCTGGATTAAATACCTGCTCCGTCTGTCTTGGCTGCCTGAGCTAAACCACTGGAGATTAGGACTGGCTATGTAGATATGTAACTTATTAGGCCACAGGTTGAGGGTTTGTGTGATATGAATGTTAGAATAGGGGGGAAGTAGGCTACAAAGATTACTTTGACTACACATGTCCACATCTACCAAACGCACAGCTCTGGACACACACGCACGCACACACACACACCCGCACACATACAAGCACGCACACACGCACACGCGCACACACACACACACACACCAAACACACCAAACACACCAAACACACCAAACACAATTTTCTGCTGCATGAGCTTGTGTCACAACGCTCTACTTCTGCTACAATGGACCTGTCAAAATGGGACGTTGGATATGTCATTGACAGGCACTGGCAAAATAAGGAAATACGAATTGTCAAAATTGCATTCACACTAGTCGTTTTCAGATCCGCTTTTTTTCCCTAGCAACTCTCTGAAATGTATGACGTTGAAAGGTTTTTATTCAGAAGAGAAAATCTCCACTTTCATGTCATTGGAGATGAAGAAATCATGTATTCATATAATCTTAGAATACTCACTTTACTAGCTTGTTGAATTCCCTACAATGTCAGTCAACATCAACACAGAGAATGAGGCACAGCAGCAGGCGTTGGACGGCTCTTTAGCACCAGCCTCTGAGAATCTAAACATCCAGTCATCAGTGCCTACAGTCAGTGTCAGCAGGACACTGCTCCTAAAAGATTCATGTTATGAGAGAGCTGGGCTAGAATATAACACAGCTAGGACCATATAAATGTCTCTTAGCACATCTGCTGATAAATGTGATTTAACGGCAGTAGTGAACTCAGCTCAGCCTTAAAGGAACAGCAAAATGTCTCTGCATAGTTGGTAAATAATGTTGAAGGACAAGGGGCTTTCTCGACCAGATAGAGCTATAAAATCTACAAAACACCATTAATGTTCCACATTGTAACAGGACTGCTGTGTTGAACTAACTACATAGTAGATTAGATGGATGCTCAGAGGTGAATCTATACTGACCATAGGGTCAGGTGTTTTTCCTGGTCAGATCTTGGCTGCCTCTTATCTAGGGACCGGGTCCACTGTCCAGGACTCTGGATCCTCAGTCATTGCAGGCCAAGGTAAGTTAGTTACCTGGACAGGGCGAGGTGCAGGGTTCTTCCAGGGTGATCCGCTTGTCTCCATCTACCAAGGGCTCCAGGTTTCCACACATCTCATCATCCACCAGGCTGCCCTTCTCCTGGCCAGACCCGTCTGACACAAAGCAGGACACGTTACGGAACCGCAGTCCCTCTCCGCACCTCGCACCCTAGGCGATAAACATAGAGGAAAATACAGGTTAAAATACACCTCCGTAGCTATTTAATTTTGTATCACAGATTGCCATTTCGTTTAAGGACTCGGGTTTGCGCCTCAAGACTGTGTTAGCCCTCTGAGCTAAAACCTAGGCATTAGCTTGGGAAGCTAACACAAGTCTCAAGTCTCAGGAAAGGTTACCCACCATGTGAGCTAGGTTCACTGAACCACGTCCCTTACATCTATACATTCACACAGAGCTGGTCTGCTGTGTAGACAACATCCAACTGTTACAGTTCAGAGTTTCAGTGTCTGTCAAGGCCATGACATTGATCTTTGGTTTGTCAGAAACAGCTAGTCTAGGATTGTGTTGCAGGCTGCTAATGAGCTACTGTCTGCTGTCAGAAACCCCAGCAGCAGGAGAAAACAGCCCAGAACAAAGGAGTGTCAACATTCCCTCACTCTGCAATAGAGAATACAGTGACCTGTCTGTCAAAAATATAGATGCTTCTGGGAAATAAGAAAAAGGGAAAGAAAGAGGTACAGACAGAGAAAGAGACAGAGACAGAGAAAGGGGCAAAGACAGAGGAAGAGACACAGACAGAGAAAGAGACACAGACAGAGAAAGAGACACAGACAGAGAAAGAGACACAGACAGAGAAAGAGACACAGACAGAGAAAGAGGCACAGACAGAGAAAGAGGCACAGACAGAGAAAGAGGCACACAGAGAAAGAGACACAGACAGAGGAAGAGACACAGACAGAGAAAGAGACACAGACAGAGAAAGAGACAGAGACAGAGAAAGAGACACAGACAGAGAAAGAGACACAGACAGAGACACAGACACAGACAGAGAAAGAGACAGAGACAGAGAAAGGCACAGACAGAGGAAGAGACACAGACAGAGAAAGAGACACAGACAGAGAAAGAGACACAGACAGAGAAAGAGACACAGACAGAGAAAGAGACACAGACAGAGAAAGAGACACAGACAGAGAAAGAGGCACAGACAGAGAAAGAGGCACAGACAGAGAAAGAGGCACACAGAGAAAGAGACACAGACAGAGGAAGAGACACAGACAGAGAAAGAGACACAGACAGAGAAAGAGACAGAGACAGAGAAAGAGACACAGACAGAGAAAGAGACACAGACAGAGACACAGACACAGACAGAGAAAGAGACAGAGACAGAGAAAGGCACAGACAGAGGAAGAGACACAGACAGAGAAAGAGACACAGACAGAGAAAGAGACACATACAGAGAAAGAGAAACATACAGAGAAAGAGACACAGACAGAGACACAGACACAGACAGAGAAAAAGACACCGACAGAGAAAGAGAAACAGACAGAGAAAGAGGCAAAGACAGAGGAAGAGACACAGACAGAGAAAGAGGCACAGACAGAGAAAGATGCACAGACAGAGAAAGAGACACATACAGAGAAAGAGTCAAAGACAGAGGAAGAGACACAGACAGAGAAAGAGACACAGACAGAGAAAGAGACACAGACAGAGAAAGAGGCAAAGACAGAGGAAGAGACACAGACAGAGAAAGAGACACAGACAGAGAAAGAGACACAGACAGAGAAAGAGACACAGACAGAGAAAGAGGCACAGACAGAGAAAGAGGCAAAGACAGAGGAAGAGACACAGACAGAGAAAGATACACAGACAGAGAAAGAGACACAGACAGAGAAAGAGACAGAGACAGAGAAAGGCACAGACAGAGAAAGATACACAGACAGAGAAAGAGGCACAGACAGAGGAAGAGACACAGACAGAGAAAGAGGCACAGACAGAGAAAGATGCACAGACAGAGAAAGAGACACATACAGAGAAAAAGTCAAAGACATAGGAAGAGACACAGACAGAGAAAGAGACACAGACAGAGAAAGAGACACAGACAGAGAAAGAGGCAAAGACAGAGGAAGAGACACAGACAGAGAAAGAGACACAGACAGAGAAAGAGGCACAGACAGAGAAAGAGGCAAAGACAGAGGAAGAGACACAGACAGAGAAAGATACACAGACAGAGAAAGAGACACATAAAGAGAAAGAGACACAGACACAGACAGAGAAAGAGACACAGACAGAGAAAGAGGCACTGACAGAGAAAGAGGCACAGACAGAGAAAGAGACACAGACAGAGAAAGAGGCACAGACAGAAAAGAGACACAGACAGAGAAAGAGGCACAGACAGAAAAGAGACACAGACAGAGAAAGAGGCACAGAGAAAGATGCACAGACAGAGAAAGAGACACAGACAGAGAAAGAGGCAAAGACAGAGGAAGAGACACAGACAGAGAAAGAGACAGACAGAGAAAGAGACACAGACAGAGAAAGAGACACAGACAGAGAAACAGGCACAGACAGAGAAAGAGACACATAAAGAGAAAGAGACACATACAGAGACACAGACAAAGAAAGAGACACCGACAGAGAAAGAGACACAGACAGAGAAAGAGGCACAGACGGAGAAAGAGACCCAGACAGAGAAAGATGCACAGACAGAGAAAGATGCAGAGACAGAGAAAGAGACACAGACAGAGAAAGATGCAAAGACAGGAAGAGACACAGACAGAGAAAGAGCCTCAGACAGAGAAAGAGACACAGACAGAGAAAGAGGCACAGACAGAGAACGATGCACATACAGAGAATGAGACACAGACAGAGAAAGAGGCAAAGACAGAGGAAGAGACACAGACAGAGAAAGAGACAAAGACAGAGAAAGAGACAAAGACAGAGAAACAGGCACAGACAGAGAAAGAGACACAGACAGAGAAAGAGGCACAGACAGAGAAAGAGGCACAGACAGAGGAAGAGACACAGACAGAGAAAGAGACACAGACAGAGAAAGAGACACAGACAGAAAAACAGGCACAGACAGAGAAAGAGACACAACGAGAAAGAGACACATACAGAGACACAGACACAGAAAGAGACACCGACAGAGAAAGAGACACAGACAGAGGAAGAGACACAGACAGAGAAAGAGACACAGACAGAGAAACAGGCACATACAGAGAAAGAGACACAGACAGAGAAAGAGGCAAAGACAGAGGAAGAGACACAGACAGAGAAAGAGACACAGACAGAGAAAGAGACACAGACAGTGAAAGATGCACAGACAGAGAAAGAGACACAGACAGAGAAAGAGGCAAAGACAGAGGAAGAGACACAGACAGAGAAAGAGACACAGACAGAGAAAGAGACACAGACAGAGAAAGAGAGACAGACAGAGAAACAGGCACAGACAGAGAAAGAGGCACAGCCAGAGAAAGAGGCACAGAAAGAGAAAGAGACACAGAAAGAAACACAGACAGAGAAAGAGGCACAGACAGAGAAAGAGACACAGACAGAGAAAGAGAAAGAGACCCAGACAGAGAAAGAGGCACAGACAGAGAAAGAGAAAGAGACCCAGACAGAGAAAGAGACCCAGACAGAGAAAGAGACACAGACAGAGAAAGAGACACATACAGAGAAAGAGAAACAGCCAGAGAAAGAGGCACAGACAGAGAAAGAGACACAGACAGAGAAAGAGGCAAAGACAGAGGAAGAGAAACAGACAGAGAAAGTCACACAGACAGAGAAAGAGACACCGACAGAGAAAGAGACACCGACAGAGGAAGAGACAGAGAAAGAGAAAGAGACAGAGAAAGAGAAAGAGACCCAAACAATGAAAGAGACCCAGATAGAGAAAGAGGCACAGACAGAGAAAGAGACACAGACAGAGAAAGAGGCACAAGCAGAGAAAGAGGCACAGACAGAGAAAGAGGCACAGACAGAGACACAGACAGAGAAAGAGACACTGACAGAGAAAGAGACACAGACAGAGAAAGAGTCACCGACAGAGAAAGAGACCCAGACAGAGTAAGAGGCACAGACAGAGACAGAGGCACAGCCAGAGAAAGAGGCACAGACAGAGAAAGAGACACAGAAATAAACACAGACAGAGAAAGAGGCACAGACAGAGAAAGAGACACAGACAGAGAAAGAGAAAGAGACCCAGACAGAGAAAGAGGCACAGACAGAGAAAGAGACACAGACAGAGAAAGAGGCAAAGACAGAGGAAGAGACACAGACAGAGAAAGAGGCACAGACAGAGAAAGAGACACAGACAGAGAAAGAGGCAAAGACAGAGAAAGAGACACAGACAGAGAAAGAGGCAAAGACAGAGGAAGAGAAACAGACAGAGAAAGTCACACAGACAGAGAAAGAGACACCGACAGAGAAAGAGACACCGACAGAGGAAGAGACAGAGAAAGAGAAAGAGACAGAGAAAGAGAAAGAGACCCAAACAGTGAAAGAGACCCAGATAGAGAAAGAGGCACAGACAGAGAAAGAGACACAGACAGAGAAAGAGGCACAAGCAGAGAAAGAGGCACAGACAGAGAAAGAGGCACAGACAGAGACACAGACAGAGAAAGAGACACTGACAGAGAAAGAGACACAGACAGAGAAAGAGTCACCGACAGAGAAAGAGACCCAGACAGAGTAAGAGGCACAGACAGAGACAGAGGCACAGCCAGAGAAAGAGGCACAGACAGAGAAAGAGACACAGAAATAAACACAGACAGAGAAAGAGGCACAGACAGAGAAAGAGACACAGACAGAGAAAGAGAAAGAGACCCAGACAGAGAAAGAGGCACAGACAGAGAAAGAGACACAGACAGAGAAAGAGGCAAAGACAGAGGAAGAGACACAGACAGAGAAAGAGGCACAGACAGAGAAAGAGACACAGACAGAGAAAGAGGCAAAGACAGAGGAAGAGACACAGACAGAGAAAGAGGCATAGGCAGAGAAAGAGGTACAAACAGATAAAGAGACACAGACAGAGAAAGAGGCACAGACAGAGAAAGAGACAAAGACAGAGAAAGAGACAAAGACAGAGAAACAGAAACAGATAGAGAAAGAGACACAGACAGAGAAAGAGGCACAGACAGAGAAAGAGGCACAGACAGAGGAAGAGACACAGACAGAGAAAGAGACACAGACAGAGAAAGAGACACAGACAGAAAAACAGGCACAGACAGAGAAAGAGACACAACGAGAAAGAGACACATACAGAGACACAGACACAGAAAGAGACACCGACAGAGAAAGAGGCAAAGACAGAGGAAGAGACACAGAAAGAGAAAGAGACACAGACAGAGAATGAGGCAAAGACAGGAAGAGACACAGACAGAGAAAGAGCCACAGACAGAGAAAGAGACACAGACAGAGAAAGAGGCACAGACAGAGAAAGATGCACATACAGAGAATGAGACACAGACAGAGAAAGAGGCAAAGACAGAGGAAGAGACACAGACAGAGAAAGAGACAAAGACAGAGAAAGAGACAAAGACAGAGAAACAGGCACAGACAGAGAAAGAGACACAGACAGAGAAAGAGGCACAGACAGAGAAAGAGGCACAGACAGAGAAAGAGGCACAGACAGAGGAAGAGACACAGACAGAGAAAGAGACACAGACAGAGAAAGAGACACAGACAGAAAAACAGGCACAGACAGAGAAAGAGACACAACGAGAAAGAGACACATACAGAGACACAGACACAGAAAGAGACACCGACAGAGAAAGAGACACAGACAGAGGAAGAGACACAGACAGAGAAAGAGACACAGACAGAGAAACAGGCACATACAGAGAAAGAGACACAGACAGAGAAAGAGAGACAGACAGAGAAACAGGCACAGACAGAGAAAGAGGCACAGCCAGAGAAAGAGGCACAGAAAGAGAAAGAGACACAGAAAGAAACACAGACAGAGAAAGAGGCACAGACAGAGAAAGAGACACAGACAGAGAAAGAGAAAGAGACCCAGACAGAGAAAGAGGCACAGACAGAGAAAGAGAAAGAGACCCAGACAGAGAAAGAGACCCAGACAGAGAAAGAGACACAGACAGAGAAAGAGACACATACAGAGAAAGAGAAACAGCCAGAGAAAGAGGCACAGACAGAGAAAGAGACACAGACAGAGAAAGAGGCAAAGACAGAGGAAGAGAAACAGACAGAGAAAGTCACACAGACAGAGAAAGAGACACCGACAGAGAAAGAGACACCGACAGAGGAAGAGACAGAGAAAGAGAAAGAGACAGAGAAAGAGACCCAAACAGTGAAAGAGACCCAGATAGAGAAAGAGGCACAGACAGAGAAAGAGACACAGACAGAGAAAGAGGCACAAGCAGAGAAAGAGGCACAGACAGAGAAAGAGGCACAGACAGAGACACAGACAGAGAAAGAGACACTGACAGAGAAAGAGACACAGACAGAGAAAGAGTCACCGACAGAGAAAGAGACCCAGACAGAGTAAGAGGCACAGACAGAGACAGAGGCACAGCCAGAGAAAGAGGCACAGACAGAGAAAGAGACACAGAAAGAAACACAGACAGAGAAAGAGGCACAGACAGAGAAAGAGACACAGACAGAGAAAGAGAAAGAGACCCAGACAGAGAAAGAGGCACAGACAGAGAAAGAGACACAGACAGAGAAAGAGGCAAAGACAGAGGAAGAGACACAGACAGAGAAAGAGGCATAGGCAGAGAAAGAGGTACAAACAGAGAAAGAGACACAGACAGAGAAAGAAGCACAGACAGAGAAAGAGACAAAGACAGAGAAAGAGACAAAGACAGAGAAACAGAAACAGATAGAGAAAGAGACACAGACAGAGAAAGAGGCACAGACAGAGAAAGAGGCACAGACAGAGGAAGAGACACAGACAGAGAAAGAGACACAGACAGAGAAAGAGACACAGACAGAAAAACAGGCACAGACAGAGAAAGAGACACAACGAGAAAGAGACACATACAGAGACACAGACACAGAAAGAGACACCGACAGAGAAAGAGGCAAAGACAGAGGAAGAGACACAGACAGAGAAAGAGACACAGACAGAGAATGAGGCAAAGACAGAGGAAGAGACACAGACAGAGAAAGAGACAAAGACAGAGAAAGAGACAAAGAAAGAGAAACAGGCACATACAGAGAAAGAGACACAGACAGAGAAAGAGGCAAAGACAGAGGAAGAGACACAGACAGAGAAAGAGACACAGACAGAGAAAGAGACACAGACAGTGAAAGATGCACAGACAGAGAAAGAGACACAGACAGAGAAAGAGGCAAAGACAGAGGAAGAGACACAGACAGAGAAAGAGACACAGACAGAGAAAGAGACACAGACAGAGAAAGAGAGACAGACAGAGAAACAGGCACAGACAGAGAAAGAGGCACAGCCAGAGAAAGAGGCACAGAAAGAGAAAGAGACACAGAAAGAAACACAGACAGAGAAAGAGGCACAGACAGAGAAAGAGACACAGACAGAGAAAGAGAAAGAGACCCTGACAGAGAAAGAGGCACAGACAGAGAAAGAGAAAGAGACCCAGACAGAGAAAGAGACCCAGACAGAGAAAGAGACACAGACAGAGAAAGAGACACATACAGAGAAAGAGAAACAGCCAGAGAAAGAGGCACAGACAGAGAAAGAGACACAGACAGAGAAAGAGGCAAAGACAGAGGAAGAGAAACAGACAGAGAAAGTCACACAGACAGAGAAAGAGACACCGACAGAGAAAGAGACACCGACAGAGGAAGAGACAGAGAAAGAGAAAGAGACAGAGAAAGAGAAAGAGACCCAGACAGTGAAAGAGACCCAGATAGAGAAAGAGGCACGGACAGAGAAAGAGACACAGACAGAGAAAGAGGCACAAGCAGAGAAAGAGGCACAGACAGAGAAAGAGGCACAGACAGAGACACAGACAGAGAAAGAGACCCAGACAGAGAAAGAGGCACAGACAGAGTCACCGACAGAGAAAGAGACCCAGACAGAGAAAGAGGCACAGACAGAGAAAGAGGCACAGCCAGAGAAAGAGGCACAGACAGAGAAAGAGACACAGAAAGAAACACAGACAGAGAAAGAGGCACAGACAGAGAAAGAGACACAGACAGAGAAAGAGAAAGAGCCCAGACAGAGAAAGAGGCACAGACAGAGAAAGAGACACAGACAGAGAAAGAGGCAAAGACAGAGGAAGAGACACAGACAGAGAAAGAGGCACAGGCAGAGAAAGAGGTACAAACAGAGAAAGAGACACAGACAGAGAAAGAGGCACAGACAGAGAAAGAGACACATACAGTGAAAGAGTTACAGACAGAAAAAGAGGCACAGACAGAGAAAGAGACACAGACAGGGAGAGGTGCACAGGCAGAGAAAGAGGCACAGACAGAGATAGAGACACAGACACATACAGAGAAAGAGGCAAAGACAGAGGAAGAGAAACAGACAGAGAAAGTTACACAGACAGAGAAAGAGACACCGACAGAGAAAGAGACACCGACAGAGGAAGAGACAGAGAAAGAGACAAAGAGACAGAGAAAGAGAAAGAGACCAAGACAGTGAAAGAGACCCGGACAGAGAAAGAGGCACAGACAGAGAAAGAGACACAGGCAGAGAAAGAGGCACAAGCAGAGAAAGAGGCACAGACAGAGAAAGAGGCACAGACAGAGACCCAGACACAGACAGAGAAAGAGACACTGACAGAGAAAGAGACACAGACAGAGAAAGAGTCACCGACAGAGAAAGTGACCCAGACAGAGAAAGAGGCACAGCCAGAGAAAGAGGCACAGCCAGAGAAAGAGGCACAGAAAGAGAAAGAGACACAGAAAGAAACACAGACAGAGAAAGAGGCACAGATAGAGAAAGAGATACAGACAGAGAAAGAGAAAGAGACCCAGACAGAGAAAGAGGCAAAGACAGAGAAAGAGACACAGACAGAGAAAGAAACACAGACAGAGAAAGAGACCCAGAAAGAGAAAGAGCCACAGACAGAGAAAGAAACACAGAGAGAAAGAGAAAGAGGCACAAACAGAGAAAGAGACACAGACAGAGAAAGAGACACATACAGAGAAAGAGAAACAGCCAGAGAAAGAGGCACAGACAGAGAAAGAGGCACAGACAGAGAAAGAGGCACAGACAGAGAAAGAGACACAGACAGAGAAAGAGACACAGACAGAAAAAGAGGCACAGACAGAGAAAGAGGCACAGGCAGAGAAAGAGGTACAAACAGATAAAGAGACACAGACAGAGAAAGAGGCACAGACAGAGAAAGAGGCACAGAAAGAGAAAGAGACACAGACAGTGAAATAGGCTCAGACAGAGAAAGAGGCACAGACAGAGAAAGAGACACAGGCAGAGAAAGGGGCACAGTCAGAGAAAGAGGCACAGACAGAAACACAGAAAGAGAAAGAGACACCGACAGAGAAAGAGCCACAGACAGAGAAAGTCACCGACAGAGAAAGAGACACATACAGAGAAAGAGGCAGAGACAGAGAAAGAGGCACAAGCAGAGAAAGAGGCACAGACAGAGAAAGAGGCACAGACAGAGACCCAGACACAGACAGAGAAAGAGACACTGACAGAGAAAGAGACACAGACAGAGAAAGAGTCACCAACAGAGAAAGAGACACCGAAAGAGAAAGAGGCACAGACAGAGAAAGAGACACTGACAGAGAAAAAAAACACAAACAGAGAAAGCGGCACTGACAGAGAAAGAGACACAGACAGAGAAAGAGGCACATACAGAGAAAGAGGTACAGACAGAGAAAGAGACACAGACAGAGAAAGAGACCCAGAAAGAGAAAGAGCCACAGACAGAGAAATAAACACAGACAGAGAAAGAGACACATACAGAGAAAGAGAAACAAACAGAGAAAGAGGCAAAAACAGAGGAAGAGACACAGACAGAGAAAGAGAAAGAGACACAGACAGAGAAAGAGACACAGACAGAGAAAGAGACACAGACAGAGAAAGAGAAAGAGACCCAGACAGAGAAAGAGGCACAGACAGAGAAAGAGACACAGACAGAGAAAGAGACCCAGAAAGAGAAAGAGCCACAGACAGAGAAAGAAACACAGACAGAGATAGAGACACTACAGAGAAAGAGAAACAAACAGAGAAAGAGGCAAAAACAGAGGAAGAGACACAGACAGAGAAAGAGAAAGAGACACAGACAGAGAAAGAGACACAGACAGAGAAAGAGACACAGACAGAGAAAGAGGCACAGCCAGAGAAAGAGGCACTGACAGAGAAAGAGACACAGACAGAGAAAGAAACACAGACAGAGAAAGAGGCACAGACAGAGAAAGAGACAAAGACATAGAAAGAAGCACGGACAGAGAAAGACAAAGAGACCCAGACAGAGAAAGAGGCACAGACAGAGAAAGAGACACAGACAGAGAAAGAAACACAGACAGAGAAAGAAACACAGACAGAGAAAGAGACCCAGAAAGAGAAAGAGCCACAGACAGAGAAAGAAACACAGACAGAGAAAGATACACATACAGAGAAAGAGAAACAAACAGAGAAAGAGGCAAAGACAGAGGAAGAGACACAGACAGAGAAAGAGGCACAGACAGAGAAAGAGGCACAGGCAGAGAAAGAGGTACAAACAGAGAAAGAGACACAGACAGAGAAAGAGGCACAGACAGAGAAAGAGGCACAGACAGACAAAGAGGCACAGACAGTGAAAGAGGCACAGACAGAGAAAGAGGCACAGACAGAGAAAGAGACACAGACAGAGAAAGGGGCACAGGTAGAGAAAGAGGAACAGACAGAGAAAGAGGCACAGACAGATACACAGAAAGAGAAAGAGACACCGACAGAGAAAGAGACACAGACAGAGAAAGAGTCACCGACAGAGAAAGAGACACAGACAGAGAAAGGGAAAGAGACACTGACAGAGGAAGAGGCACAGACAGAGAAAGAGGCACAGACAGAGAAAGAGGCACAGACAGAGAAAGAGGCACACCCAGAGAAAGAGTCACAGACAGAGAAAGAGTCACAGACAGAGAAAGAGTCACAGACAAAGAAAGAGTCACAGACAGAGAAAGAGGCACATACAGAGAAAGAGGCACAAACAGAGAAAGAGGCACAGACAGAGAAAGAAACACAGACAGAGAAAGAGAAAGAGACCCAGACAGAGAAAGAGGCACAGCCAGAGAAAGAGGCACAGACAGAGAAAGAGACACAGACAGAGAAAGAGACACAGACAGAGAAAGAGACAAAGACAGAGAAAGAGACACAAACAGAGAAAGAGGCACAGACAGAGAAAGAGGCACAGACAGAGAAAGAGGCACAGACAGAGAAAGAGGCACAGACAGAGGAAGAAACACAGACAGAGAAAGAGAAAGAGGCACAGCCAGAGAAAGAGGCACAGACAGAGAAAGAGACACATACAGAGAAAGAGACACATACAGAGAAAGAGGCACAGACAGAGAAAGAGACACTGACAGAGAAAAAAAACACAAACAGAGAAAGCGGCACTGACAGAGAAAGAGACACAGACAGAGAAAGAGGCACATACAGAGAAAGAGGTACATACAGAGAAAGAGGCACAGACAGAGAAAGAAACACAGACAGATAAAGAGAAAGAGACCCAGACAGAGAAAGAGGCACAGACAGAGAAAGTGACACAGACAGAGAAAAAAAACCAAACAGAGAAAGAGGCACAGACAGAGAAAGAGGCACAGATAGAGAAAGAGACACAGACAGAGAAAGAGGCACAGACAGAGAAAGAGCAGAGAAGGACACACAGCCAGAGAAAGAGGCACATACAGAGAAAGAGGCACATACAGAGAAAGAGGCACAGACAGAGAAAGAAACACAGACAGATAAAGAGAAAGAGACCCAGACAGAGAAAGAGGCACAGACAGAGAAAGAGACACAGACAGAGAAAGAGAAAGAGACACAGACAGAGAAAGAGACACAGACAGAGAAAGAGACACAGACAGAGAAAGAGGCACAGCCAGAGAAAAAGGCACTGACAGAGAAAGAGACACAGACAGACAAAGAAACACAGACAGAGAAAGAGGCACAGACAGAGAAAGAGACAAAGACATAGAAAGAGACACATACAGAGAAAGAGAAACAAACAGAGAAAGAGGCAAAGACAGAGGAAGAGACACAGACAAAGAAAGAGAAAGAGACACAGACAGAGAAAGAGACACAGACAGAGAAAGAGACACAGACAGAGAAAGAGAAAGAGACCCAGACAGAGAAAGAGGCACAGACAGAGAAAGAGACACAGACAGAGAAAGAGACCCAGAAAGAGAAAGAGCCACAGACAGAGAAAGAAACACAGACAGAGAAAGAGACACATACAGAGAAAGAGAAACAAACAGAGAAAGAGGCAAAAACAGAGGAAGAGACACAGACAGAGAAAGAGAAAGAGACACAGACAGAGAAAGAGACACAGACAGAGAAAGAGACACAGACAGAGAAAGAGACCCAGACAGAGAAAGAGGCACAGACAGAGAAAGAGACACAGACAGAGAAAGAGACCCAGAAAGAGAAAGAGCCACAGACAGAGAAAGAAACACAGACAGAGAAAGAGAAACACATACAGAGAAAGAGAAACAAACAGAGAAAGAGGCAAAAACAGAGGAAGAGACACAGACAGAGAAAGAGAAAGAGACACAGACAGAGAAAGAGACACAGACAGAGAAAGAGACACAGACAGAGAAAGAGGCACAGCCAGAGAAAGAGGCACTGACAGAGAAAGAGACACAGACAGAGAAAGAAACACAGACAGAGAAAGAGGCACAGACAGAGAAAGAGACAAAGACATAGAAAGAAACACGGACAGAGAAAGACAAAGAGACCCAGACAGAGAAAGAGGCACAGACAGAGAAAGAGACACAGACAGAGAAAGAAACACAGACAGAGAAAGAAACACAGACAGAGAAAGAGACCCAGAAAGAGAAAGAGCCACAGACAGAGAAAGAAACACAGACAGAGAAAGATACACATACAGAGAAAGAGAAACAAACAGAGAAAGAGGCAAAGACAGAGGAAGAGACACAGACAGAGAAAGAGGCACAGACAGAGAAAGAGGCACAGGCAGAGAAAGAGGTACAAACAGAGAAAGAGACACAGACAGAGAAAGAGGCACAGTCAGAGAAAGAGGCACAGACAGACAAAGAGGCACAGACAGTGAAAGAGGCACAGACAGAGAAAGAGGCACAGACAGAGAAAGAGACACAGACAGAGAAAGGGGCACAGGTAGAGAAAGAGGAACAGACAGAGAAAGAGGCACAGACAGATACACAGAAAGAGAAAGAGACACCGACAGAGAAAGAGACACAGACAGAGAAAGAGTCACCGACAGAGAAAGAGACACAGACAGAGAAAGGGAAAGAGACACTGACAGAGGAAGAGGCACAGACAGAGAAAGAGGCACAGACAGAGAAAGAGGCACAGACAGAGAAAGAGGCACACCCAGAGAAAGAGTCACAGACAGAGAAAGAGTCACAGACAGAGAAAGAGTCACAGACAAAGAAAGAGTCACAGACAGAGAAAGAGGCACATACAGAGAAAGAGGCACAAACAGAGAAAGAGGCACAGACAGAGAAAGAAACACAGACAGAGAAAGAGAAAGAGACCCAGACAGAGAAAGAGGCACAGACAGAGAAAGAAACACAGACAGAGAAAGAGAAAGAGACCCAGACAGAGAAAGAGGCACAGCCAGAGAAAGAGGCACAGACAGAGAAAGAGACACAGACAGAGAAAGAGAAAGAGACACAGACAGAGGAAGAGGCACAGCCAGAGAAAGAGACACAGCCAGAGAAAGAGGCACAGCCAGAGAAAAAGGCACAGCCTGAGAAAGAGGCACAGACAGAGAAAGAGACACAGACAGAGAAAGAGACACAGACAGAGAAAGAGAAAGAGACACAGACAGAGGAAGAGGCACAGCCAGAGAAAGAGACACAGCCAGAGAAAGAGGCACAGCCAGAGAAAAAGGCACAGCCTGAGAAAGAGGCACAGACAGAGAAAGAGACACAGACAGAGAAAGAGACACAGACAGAGAAAGAGACACAGACAGAGAAAGAGACAAAGACAGAGAAAGAGACACAAACAGAGAAAGAGGCACAGACAGAGAAAGAGGCACAGACAGAGAAAGAGGCACAGACAGAGAAAGAGGCACAGACAGAGGAAGAAACACAGACAGAGAAAGAGAAAGAGGCACAGCCAGAGAAAGAGGCACAGACAGAGAAAGAGACACATACAGAGAAAGAGAAACAAACAGAGAAAGAGTTACAGACAGAGAAAGAGGCACAGGCAGAGAAAGAGGTACAAACAGAGAAAGAGACACAGACAGAGAAAGAGGCACAGACAGAGAAAGAGGCACAGACAGAGAAAGAGACACAGACAGTGAAAAAGGCACAGACAGACAAAGAGGCACAGACAGAGAAAGAGACACAGACAGAGAAAGGGGCACAGGCAGAGAAAGAGGGACGGACAGAGAAAGAGGCACAGACAGAGACACAGAAAGAGAAAGAGACACCGACAGAGAAAGAGACACAGACAGTGAAAGAGTCACCGACAGAGAAAGAGACACAGACAGAGAAAGAGAAAGAGACACAGACAGAGGAAGAGGCACAGACAGAGAAAGAGGCACAGAAAGAGAAAGAGGCACAGCCAGAGAAAGAGGCACAGCCAGAGAAAGTCACAGACAGAAAAAGAGTCACAGACAGAGAAAGAGGCACATACAGAGAAAGAGGCACATACAGAGAAAGAGGCACAGACAGAGAAAGAGGCACAGACAGAGAAAGAGGCACAGACAGAGAAAGAAACACAGACAGAGAAAGAGAAAGAGGCACAGACAGAGAAAGAGACAGAGAAAGAGACAGAGAAAGAGAAAGAGACACAGACATAGGAAGAGGCACAGCCAGAGAAAGAGGCACTGCCAGAGAAAGAGGCACAGCCAGAGAAAGAGGCACAGACAGAGAAAGAGACACAGACAGAGAAAGAGACACAGACAGAGAAAGAGAAAGAGACAAAGACAGAGAAAGAAACACAGACAGAGAAAGAGGCACAGACAGAGAAAGAGGAACAGACAGAGAAAGAGGCACAGACAGAGAAAGAGGCACAGATAGAGAAAGAGATACAGACAGAGAAAGAGAAAGAGACCCAGACAGAGAAAGAGGCAAAGACAGAGAAAGAGACACAGACAGAGAAAGAAACACAGACAGAGAAAGAGACCCAGAAAGAGAAAGAGCCACAGACAGAGAAAGAAACACAGAGAGAAAGAGAAAGAGGCACAAACAGAGAAAGAGACACAGACAGAGAAAGAGACACATACAGAGAAAGAGAAACAGCCAGAGAAAGAGGCACAGACAGAGAAAGAGGCACAGACAGAGAAAGAGGCACAGACAGAGAAAGAGACACAGACAGAGAAAGAGACACAGACAGAAAAAGAGGCACAGACAGAGAAAGAGGCACAGGCAGAGAAAGAGGTACAAACAGATAAAGAGACACAGACAGAGAAAGAGGCACAGACAGAGAAAGAGGCACAGAAAGAGAAAGAGACACAGACAGTTAAATAGGCTCAGACAGAGAAAGAGGCACAGACAGAGAAAGAGACACAGGCAGAGAAAGGGGCACAGTCAGAGAAAGAGGCACAGACAGAAACACAGAAAGAGAAAGAGACACCGACAGAGAAAGAGCCACAGACAGAGAAAGTCACCGACAGAGAAAGAGACACATACAGAGAAAGAGGCAGAGACAGAGAAAGAGGCACAAGCAGAGAAAGAGGCACAGACAGAGAAAGAGGCACAGACAGAGACCCAGACACAGACAGAGAAAGAGACACTGACAGAGAAAGAGACACAGACAGAGAAAGAGTCACCAACAGAGAAAGAGACACCGAAAGAGAAAGAGGCACAGACAGAGAAAGAGACACTGACAGAGAAAAAAAACACAAACAGAGAAAGCGGCACTGACAGAGAAAGAGACACAGACAGAGAAAGAGGCACATACAGAGAAAGAGGTACATACAGAGAAAGAGGCACAGACAGAGAAAGAAACACAGACAGATAAAGAGAAAGAGACCCAGACAGAGAAAGAGGCACAGACAGAGAAAGTGACACAGACAGAGAAAAAAAACCAAACAGAGAAAGAGGCAGAGACAGAGAAAGAGGCACAGATAGAGAAAGAGGCACAGACAGAGAAAGAGGCACAGACAGAGAAAGAGCAGAGAAGGACACACAGCCAGAGAAAGAGGCACATACAGAGAAAGAGGCACATACAGAGAAAGAGGCACAGACAGAGAAAGAAACACAGACAGATAAAGAGAAAGACACCCAGACAGAGAAAGAGGCACAGACAGAGAAAGAGACACAGACAGAGAAAGAGAAAGAGACACAGACAGAGAAAGAGACACAGACAGAGAAAGAGACACAGACAGAGAAAGAGGCACAGCCAGAGAAAAAGGCACTGACAGAGAAAGAGACACAGACAGACAAAGAAACACAGACAGAGAAAGAGGCACAGACAGAGAAAGAGACAAAGACATAGAAAGAGACACATACAGAGAAAGAGAAACAAACAGAGAAAGAGGCAAAGACAGAGGAAGAGACACAGACAAAGAAAGAGAAAGAGACACAGACAGAGAAAGAGGCACAGACAGAGAAAGAGACACAGACAGAGAAAGAGACCCAGAAAGAGAAAGAGCCACAGACAGAGAAAGAAACACAGACAGAGATAGAGACACTACAGAGAAAGAGAAACAAACAGAGAAAGAGGCAAAAACAGAGGAAGAGACACAGACAGAGAAAGAGAAAGAGACACAGACAGAGAAAGAGACACAGACAGAGAAAGAGACACAGACAGAGAAAGAGGCACAGCCAGAGAAAGAGGCACTGACAGAGAAAGAGACACAGACAGAGAAAGAAACACAGACAGAGAAAGAGGCACAGACAGAGAAAGAGACAAAGACATAGAAAGAAGCACGGACAGAGAAAGACAAAGAGACCCAGACAGAGAAAGAGGCACAGACAGAGAAAGAGACACAGACAGAGAAAGAAACACAGACAGAGAAAGAAACACAGACAGAGAAAGAGACCCAGAAAGAGAAAGAGCCACAGACAGAGAAAGAAACACAGACAGAGAAAGATACACATACAGAGAAAGAGAAACAAACAGAGAAAGAGGCAAAGACAGAGGAAGAGACACAGACAGAGAAAGAGGCACAGACAGAGAAAGAGGCACAGGCAGAGAAAGAGGTACAAACAGAGAAAGAGACACAGACAGAGAAAGAGGCACAGACAGAGAAAGAGGCACAGACAGACAAAGAGGCACAGACAGTGAAAGAGGCACAGACAGAGAAAGAGGCACAGACAGAGAAAGAGACACAGACAGAGAAAGGGGCACAGGTAGAGAAAGAGGAACAGACAGAGAAAGAGGCACAGACAGATACACAGAAAGAGAAAGAGACACCGACAGAGAAAGAGACACAGACAGAGAAAGAGTCACCGACAGAGAAAGAGACACAGACAGAGAAAGGGAAAGAGACACTGACAGAGGAAGAGGCACAGACAGAGAAAGAGGCACAGACAGAGAAAGAGGCACAGACAGAGAAAGAGGCACACCCAGAGAAAGAGTCACAGACAGAGAAAGAGTCACAGACAGAGAAAGAGTCACAGACAAAGAAAGAGTCACAGACAGAGAAAGAGGCACATACAGAGAAAGAGGCACAAACAGAGAAAGAGGCACAGACAGAGAAAGAAACACAGACAGAGAAAGAGAAAGAGACCCAGACAGAGAAAGAGGCACAGCCAGAGAAAGAGGCACAGACAGAGAAAGAGACACAGACAGAGAAAGAGACACAGACAGAGAAAGAGACAAAGACAGAGAAAGAGACACAAACAGAGAAAGAGGCACAGACAGAGAAAGAGGCACAGACAGAGAAAGAGGCACAGACAGAGAAAGAGGCACAGACAGAGGAAGAAACACAGACAGAGAAAGAGAAAGAGGCACAGCCAGAGAAAGAGGCACAGACAGAGAAAGAGACACATACAGAGAAAGAGACACATACAGAGAAAGAGGCACAGACAGAGAAAGAGACACTGACAGAGAAAAAAACACAAACAGAGAAAGCGGCACTGACAGAGAAAGAGACACAGACAGAGAAAGAGGCACATACAGAGAAAGAGGTACATACAGAGAAAGAGGCACAGACAGAGAAAGAAACACAGACAGATAAAGAGAAAGAGACCCAGACAGAGAAAGAGGCACAGACAGAGAAAGTGACACAGACAGAGAAAAAAAACCAAACAGAGAAAGAGGCACAGACAGAGAAAGAGGCACAGATAGAGAAAGAGACACAGACAGAGAAAGAGGCACAGACAGAGAAAGAGCAGAGAAGGACACACAGCCAGAGAAAGAGGCACATACAGAGAAAGAGGCACATACAGAGAAAGAGGCACAGACAGAGAAAGAAACACAGACAGATAAAGAGAAAGAGACCCAGACAGAGAAAGAGGCACAGACAGAGAAAGAGACACAGACAGAGAAAGAGAAAGAGACACAGACAGAGAAAGAGACACAGACAGAGAAAGAGACACAGACATAGAAAGAGGCACAGCCAGAGAAAAAGGCACTGACAGAGAAAGAGACACAGACAGACAAAGAAACACAGACAGAGAAAGAGGCACAGACAGAGAAAGAGACAAAGACATAGAAAGAGACACATACAGAGAAAGAGAAACAAACAGAGAAAGAGGCAAAGACAGAGGAAGAGACACAGACAAAGAAAGAGAAAGAGACACAGACAGAGAAAGAGACACAGACAGAGAAAGAGACACAGACAGAGAAAGAGAAAGAGACCCAGACAGAGAAAGAGGCACAGACAGAGAAAGAGACACAGACAGAGAAAGAGACCCAGAAAGAGAAAGAGCCACAGACAGAGAAAGAAACACAGACAGAGAAAGAGACACATACAGAGAAAGAGAAACAAACAGAGAAAGAGGCAAAAACAGAGGAAGAGACACAGACAGAGAAAGAGAAAGAGACACAGACAGAGAAAGAGACACAGACAGAGAAAGAGACACAGACAGAGAAAGAGAAAGAGACCCAGACAGAGAAAGAGGCACAGACAGAGAAAGAGACACAGACAGAGAAAGAGACCCAGAAAGAGAAAGAGCCACAGACAGAGAAAGAAACACAGACAGAGAAAGAGAAACACATACAGAGAAAGAGAAACAAACAGAGAAAGAGGCAAAAACAGAGGAAGAGACACAGACAGAGAAAGAGAAAGAGACACAGACAGAGAAAGAGACACAGACAGAGAAAGAGACACAGACAGAGAAAGAGGCACAGCCAGAGAAAGAGGCACTGACAGAGAAAGAGACACAGACAGAGAAAGAAACACAGACAGAGAAAGAGGCACAGACAGAGAAAGAGACAAAGACATAGAAAGAAACACGGACAGAGAAAGACAAAGAGACCCAGACAGAGAAAGAGGCACAGACAGAGAAAGAGACACAGACAGAGAAAGAAACACAGACAGAGAAAGAAACACAGACAGAGAAAGAGACCCAGAAAGAGAAAGAGCCACAGACAGAGAAAGAAACACAGACAGAGAAAGATACACATACAGAGAAAGAGAAACAAACAGAGAAAGAGGCAAAGACAGAGGAAGAGACACAGACAGAGAAAGAGGCACAGACAGAGAAAGAGGCACAGGCAGAGAAAGAGGTACAAACAGAGAAAGAGACACAGACAGAGAAAGAGGCACAGACAGAGAAAGAGGCACAGACAGACAAAGAGGCACAGACAGTGAAAGAGGCACAGACAGAGAAAGAGGCACAGACAGAGAAAGAGACACAGACAGAGAAAGGGGCACAGGTAGAGAAAGAGGAACAGACAGAGAAAGAGGCACAGACAGATACACAGAAAGAGAAAGAGACACCGACAGAGAAAGAGACACAGACAGAGAAAGAGTCACCGACAGAGAAAGAGACACAGACAGAGAAAGGGAAAGAGACACTGACAGAGGAAGAGGCACAGACAGAGAAAGAGGCACAGACAGAGAAAGAGGCACAGACAGAGAAAGAGGCACACCCAGAGAAAGAGTCACAGACAGAGAAAGAGTCACAGACAGAGAAAGAGTCACAGACAAAGAAAGAGTCACAGACAGAGAAAGAGGCACATACAGAGAAAGAGGCACAAACAGAGAAAGAGGCACAGACAGAGAAAGAAACACAGACAGAGAAAGAGAAAGAGACCCAGACAGAGAAAGAGGCACAGACAGAGAAAGAAACACAGACAGAGAAGAGAAAGAGACACAGACAGAGGAAGAGGCACAGCCAGAGAAAGAGACACAGCCAGAGAAAGAGGCACAGCCAGAGAAAAAGGCACAGCCTGAGAAAGAGGCACAGACAGAGAAAGAGACACAGACAGAGAAAGAGACACAGACAGAGAAAGAGACAAAGACAGAGAAAGAGACACAAACAGAGAAAGAGGCACAGACAGAGAAAGAGGCACAGACAGAGAAAGAGGCACAGACAGAGGAAGAAACACAGACAGAGAAAGAGAAAGAGGCACAGCCAGAGAAAGAGGCACAGACAGAGAAAGAGACACATACAGAGAAAGAGAAACAAACAGAGAAAGAGTTACAGACAGAGAAAGAGGCACAGGCAGAGAAAGAGGTACAAACAGAGAAAGAGACACAGACAGAGAAAGAGGCACAGACAGAGAAAGAGGCACAGACAGAGAAAGAGACACAGACAGTGAAAAAGGCACAGACAGACAAAGAGGCACAGACAGAGAAAGAGACACAGACAGAGAAAGGGGCACAGGCAGAGAAAGAGGGACGGACAGAGAAAGAGGCACAGACAGAGACACAGAAAGAGAAAGAGACACCGACAGAGAAAGAGACACAGACAGTGAAAGAGTCACCGACAGAGAAAGAGACACAGACAGAGAAAGAGACACAGACAGAGGAAGAGGCACAGACAGAGAAAGAGGCACAGAAAGAGAAAGAGGCACAGCCAGAGAAAGAGGCACAGCCAGAGAAAGTCACAGACAGAAAAAGAGTCACAGACAGAGAAAGAGGCACATACAGAGAAAGAGGCACATACAGAGAAAGAGGCACAGACAGAGAAAGAGGCACAGACAGAGAAAGAGGCACAGACAGAGAAAGAAACACAGACAGAGAAAGAGAAAGAGGCACAGACAGAGAAAGAGACAGAGAAAGAGACAGAGAAAGAGAAAGAGACACAGACATAGGAAGAGGCACAGCCAGAGAAAGAGGCACTGCCAGAGAAAGAGGCACAGCCAGAGAAAGAGGCACAGACAGAGAAAGAGACACAGACAGAGAAAGAGACACAGACAGAGAAAGAGAAAGAGACAAAGACAGAGAAAGAAACACAGACAGAGAAAGAGGCACAGACAGAGAAAGAGGAACAGACAGAGAAAGAGGCACAGACAGAGAAAGAGGCACAGACAGAGAAAGAGAAAGAGACCCAGACAGAGAAAGAGGCACAGACAGAGAAAGAGACACAGACAGAGAAAGAGACACAGACAGAGAAAGAGAAAGAGACACAGAGAGAGGAAGAGGCACAGACAGAGAAAGAGGCACAGCCAGAGAAAGAGGCACAGACAGAGAAAGAGACACAGACAGAGAAAGAGACACAGACAGACAAAGAGACAAAGACAGAGAAAGAGACACAGACAGAGAAAGAGACACAGACAGAGAAAGAGACACAGACAGAGAAAGAGACACAGACAGAGAAAGAGGCACAGACAGAGAAAGAGACACAGACAGAGAAAGAGGCACAGACAGAGAAAGAGGTACAAACAGAGAAAGAGGCAAAGACAGAGAAAGAGACACAGACAGAGAAAGAGACACAGACAAAGAGAAAGAGACACAGACAGAGGAAGAGGCACAGACAGAGAAAGAGGCACAGAAAGAGAAAGAGACAAAGACAGAGAAAGAGACACAGACAGAGAAAGAGACACAGACAAAGAGAAAGAGACACAGACAGAGGAAGAGGCACAGACAGAGAAAAAGGCACAGGCAGAGAAAGAGACACAGACAGAGACAGAGACACAGAGTCAAAATATAAAGTGTTTGTGAAAGCGGAGAAAAGAGAGAAAGAGAGAGAAAGAGAGAGGAGAGAGAAAGAAAGAGAGAGAGGGAACACCAGGGTGATTTGCACTCTGATCACGAAACAGATCGTGAAAGAGAAGGAAAGAGGAGAGAGAGAGAGAGAGAGAGAGAGAGAGAGAGAGAGAGAGAGAGAGAGAGAGAGAAAGAGAGAGTGAAAGAGTGAAAGAAGTGAGAGATAGAACACTGTCTCACCTCAGACTTGCACTCTGACCAGGGGCTGTATCTCCATTGGTAGCAGGGTCTGACGGGGCAAGGCTTCCACTGTTCCCTCTGAAGGGGGCAGGGTCTCCCATCACCCTGGGGAACCTGGAGCACCGTTCTCCTGCGCCACAGCTTCCCTGGAGAGGAAAGAGAAAGGTGCTATTTCACACTTCTGTCTCTTAAGTTGATGATCGAGTGTCCAAGGCCCTGTCCAAATCAAATTAGGTCATGTGGTTTTCTGGATAGTCAACAAAACGATGTATAGTGGCTGAAACAAAAAGAAAATCCACTGCATTTCAATGAAACATGCATTGTTGTTGTGCTGGGAAAAAATTATATTTTCTCAACATCAAAAATGTATTCCAGATATGTGGTCCCCATCCAGTCATGATTGAGTAGAGCCTTGTAACGTCATTAAAGATTGGGAGTGTCTTTTAAGCTATTTAAGTAGAGAAAAGGGTCTAATGATAACAGAATCATAGACACCCCCAGATGTACTCATGTATATGACTCATATACAGTTCCATCACAATGATCTGAGGCTCTTTGAGGGGCTTCACTGTAAAAGATCACTATCACATTACACCATTCAGGTAACTTAATTTCTCAGGAATAGGTCTCTCCCCCCCTTTCTGAATATTCATATTATTCTATTGTTTAAAAGTGGAATTTAAAGAGACTGTGTAATATCAGGGGGGTGTCAGGAGAAGGGGTAACGGGGACAGGAAGTGCTCCTCCTACCCAAAATGCACCCTGCATGTTAAGTGAGGGGCCCGGGGATAGATGTGATACAACTCTGTCAATTAGCTGGTGTCTCATGGGAAACTATCCCAAACTGATATAATACAGTCACGCTCAGTAATGCATACCACTTCAAAAACCACCACAGAAAATAAACTAGGTCCTGTAAACTATGAGCACTATGAAAATGTAATGATAAAAAATCTAATTTACAGATATTATGCTATCAATTCAGATTCCATTGTTGATAGGGTTAGGGTTATAGTAGAATCATAGTAGAGTAAAGTCTCCACCCAGTTTGGATCACACTCCCCTTACTAGTATAGTAACTTGCTGCAACATCCTATCAGACATTATTGTCTCTGCCATCTGATCTATCAACCCTAAAGGCCAACTCCATCCATCCACAACCCTAGCCTAGGACCATCCATCCACAGTGCTTGCCTATAAGACCATTCATTCTAACCCGGTACTTAACTCCTAAAGGTTAATTATCCCATGTATTTCCTTCACAGTCACAATTACTCCCCTCCTAACTCAACTCAATTAATCAAATTCAATGTTATTTTATAAGGCCCTTTTTACACCAGGAGTTGTAACAAAGTGCTTTACAGATACCCAGCTGAAAACCCGAAAGAACAAGCAATGCAGAAGAAGAAGCACAGTGACTAGGAAAAACTCCCTAAAAAAAGGAACCTTGTAAGAAAGCTAGAGAGGAACCAGGCTCAGAGGGGTGACCAGTCCTCTATTATACTCCTATAGCTCCACTAGAGAGGAACCAGGCTCAGGGGGGTGACCAGTCCTCTATTATACTCCTATAGCTCCACTAGAGAGGAACCAGGCTCAGGGGGGTGACCAGTCCTCTACTATACTCCTATAGCTCCACTAGAGAGGAACCAGGCTCAGAGGGGTGACCAGTCCTCTACTATAGTCCTATAGCTCCACTAGAGAGGAACCAGGCTCAGAGGGGTGACCAGTCCTCCATTATACTCCTATAGCTCCACTAGAGAGGAACCAGGCTCAGGGGGGTGACCAGTCCTCTATTATACTCCTATAGCTCCACTAGAGAGGAACCAGGCTCAGAGGGGTGACCAGTCCTCTATTATACTCCTATAGCTCCACTAGAGAGGAACCAGGCTCAGAGGGGTGACCAGTCCTCTACTATACTCCTATAGCTCCACTAGAGAGGAACCAGGCTCAGAGGGGTGACCAGTCCTCCATTATACTCCTATAGCTCCACTAGAGAGGAACCAGGCTCAGAGGGGTGACCAGTCCTCCATTATACTCCTATAGCTCCACTAGAGAGGAACCAGGCTCAGAGGGGTGACCAGTCCTCTATTATACTCCTATAGCTCCACTAGAGAGGAACCAGGCTCAGAGGGGTGACCAGTCCTCCATTATACTCCTATAGCTCCACTAGAGAGGAACCAGGCTCAGGGGGGTGACCAGTCCTCTACTATACTCCTATAGCTCCACTAGAGAGGAACCAGGCTCAGAGGGGTGACCAGTCATCTACTGTACTCCTACATACTCCTATATCAATTGTAATAAATGTGTCACTTTCCACCGTAGATGTAATTGATATTATCTCCATGTGTCAGTGTTATTTTCTCTAAGATTGACTGCACACGCACAGGGCCTGGGAGGCCTATACTGCTCCTTAATGTTGAACACAATTAGAACAGAGTCCCCCGGGCATGGCGTAGCCTGCAGCTAGTCTCTACTCTCACACAGCTGCCAATTCATCTTCTGGTGAACCCACTGTGATGCATGCCACGATGCGTTCCCCCATAGAGAGGGATGTGCTGCCCCCATAGAGGGTCTCTCCTTCCTTCAAAGGGTTTTATGCCTGTCAAACCATGAGATAAATAAACTCCCAGTTCTTTTTAATCAGCAGTCAGGGTTTTCTTGAGATTCTCTCATGTGTGCTTTGTTTTAACGGTGGTTCACTCAAATGGCGGAACGCTATTGCGTGCACCCATGGTAACTATTATTCTCCAATGGGATTTTGATTCTGTGCTCTCCGGTGCTGTCTCTCTACTCCCTCAACGGGTGGTCAACTGCTGGCAGCGGTGAGTTTGGGGGTGAGGAGCAGTGTGTGACTGGGTGGGCCGCTGGGTAAGGGGGAAGAGCTAGTGCCAGCTGTCGCTATCAGTGTTTGGCCGAGGAACACACGTGGCTGTGATTATCTATGCACACAGGTCTGATATGCCCTGGAAACTAGTGTGTGTGTGTGTGTCAGACCTGGGTTAAAAATACATGTGTATTTGAGTATTTGTTATGAAATAGTTATTTTCTGTGTATTTGAGTATTTGGCTGGAATCAACTACTTCTGTTGGAAGTATTTGAAAGTATTCTCAAATTATTTCCCTTTAACTCTACCCACATGTACATATAACCTCAATTACCTCGACTAGCCGGTGGGTGCCCCCGCACATTGACTCTGTACCGATACCCCCCTGTATATAGCCTCCCTACTGTTATTTTTATTTTACTGCTGCTCTTTAGCTATTTGCTTTTATTTTATATTTTTCTTTAATTAACACTTTTCCTTTTTCCTTTTTTTTTTTTTTTTTTACTGCATTGTTGGTTAAGGGCTTGTAAGTAATCATTTCACTGTAATGTCTACACCTGCTGTATTCGGTGCATGTGGCAAATACATTTGGATTTGATTTGATTTGATTTGAAATAGCCTACTATTTGAATGTAAACTCAGCAAAAAAGAAACATCCTCTCACTGTTAACTGCGTTTATTTTCAGCAAACTTAACATGTGTAAATATTTGTATGAACATAACAACATTCAACAACTGAGACATAAACTGAACAAGTTCCACAGACATGTGACTAACAGAAATTGAATAATGTGTCCCTGAACAAAGGGGGGGTCAAAATCAAAAGTAACAGTCAGTATCTGGTGTGGCCACCAGCTCCATTAAGTACTGCAGTGCATCTCCGCCTCATGGACTGCACCAGATTTACCAGTTCTTGCTGTGAGATGTTACCCCACTGTCACGCCCTTGTTGAGTCAGGGTGTGATTTTCTATGTTGTGTTGTTCTATGTTATAGGTTCTTGTATGGGTATTTCTATGTTGGCCGGTGTGGTTCCCAATCAGAGGCAGCTGTCGCTCGTTGTCTCTGATTGGGGACCATACTTAGGCAGCCTATTGGCACTAGTGGGTTGTGGGATCTTGTTCCGTGTTAGGTATGTTGTTTGTGTACCTTGGACTTCACGTTTCGTTTCTTGTTTTGTCATTGTGTTTAATAGTCAAATAAACATGTATGCATATCACGCTGCGCCTTGGTCTGACCCGTTCATGAACGGTCGTGACAAAAGATCCCACCAAACGAGGACCAAGCAGCGTGCCCAGGAAGAGTGAATAGCCATGTCACAGGTGGGCAAATGGTGGTCAAGGGAGGAGATATTTGCGGGAAAAGGACCCTGGGCGAAGAAGGAAGCCCAGGCAGGAGAGGAGCAGCGGCAACACGGAAGCCGGCTGAGGAGGAAGCCCGAGAAGCAGCCCCAATAAAAACGTTTGGGGGGGCTAAAGGGGTGGTCGGGGAGCGAGAGAGAAGAGCCCCGACCACTGCACCCGGTTGGTTTCAAGTTTGGGTCCCCACGACCATGGGAAGAGGAGTGGGAACAGTATTATACTGAGGAGTCGGAGGATGACGACGACGACGCGTTTCGGTCAGAGGGAGGCGCTACAGGAGGCTAAAAGGGAGAAGGAAAGTGTAGAGGCACGGCGAGAGGAGCTGGTTAGGCAGCAGAAGGAGCGGGGGTTAATAGTCGCCAGTCCGGCCCGGCCTGTACCTGCTCCTCGCACCAAGCCAGTGGTGCGCGTCGCCAGCCCAGCCCGGTCTGTTCCTGCCCCTCGCACCAAGCCAGTGGTGCGCGTCGCCAGCCCGGTCCGGCCTGTTCCTGTCCCTCGCACCAAGGCAGTGGTGCGCATCGCCAGCCCGGCCCGGCCTGTTCCTGTCCCTCGCACCAAGCCAGTGGTGCGCGTCGCCAAACCGGCCCGGCCTGTTCCTGCTCCTCGCACCAAGCCAGTGGTGCGCGTCGCAAGCCCGGCCCGGCCTGTTCCTGCCCCTCGCACCAAGCCAGTGGTGTGCGTCGCCAGCCCGGCCCGGCCTGTTCCTGCCCCTCGCACCAAGCCAGTGGTGCGCATCACAAGCCCGGCCTGTTCCTGCCCCTCGCACCAAGCCAGTGGTGCGCGTCGCCAGCCCGGCCCGGCCTGTTCCTGACCCTCGCACCAAGCCAGTGGTGCGCGTCGCTAGCCCGGCCCGGTCTGTTCCTGCCCCTCGCACCAAGCCAGTGGTGCGCGTCGCCATCCCGGTCCGGCCTGTTCCTGTCCCTCGCACCAAGCCAGTGGTGCGCGTCACCAGCCCTGCCCGGCCTGTTCCTGTCCCTCGCACCAAGTCAGTGGTGCGCGTCGCCAGTCCGGCCCGGCCTGTTCCTGCCCCTCGCACCAAGCCAGTGGTGCGCGTCGCCAGCCCGGCCTGTTCCTGCCCCTCGCACCAAGTCAGTGGTGCGCGTCGCCAGCCCGGTCCGGTCTGTTCCTGCCCCTCGCACCAAGCTAGTGGTGCGCGTCACCAGCCCGGCCCGGCCAGTTCCTGCCCCTCGCACCAAGCCAGTGGTGCGCGTCGCCAGCCCGGTCCGGTCTGTTCCTGCCCCTCGCACCAAGCTAGTGGTGCGCGTCACCAGCCCGGCCCGGCCTGTTTCTGCTCCTCGCACCAAGCCAGTGGTGCATGTTCCTAGTCCGGTTCGGCCCGTGCCTGCTCCTCGCACCAGACCAGTGGTGAGTGTGTCCAGTCCGGCACGACCCGTGCCCGTTCCACCGGTGCCTGGTCCCGCACCAGTCAGCAGCTCCAGTCCGGAGCCAGAGCAGTCCGCTCCACCGGTGCCTGATCCAGCTCCGGTCAGCGGCTCCACTCCGGAGCCAGAGTAGTCCACTCCACCGGGGTCCAGTCCAGCTCCGGTCAGCGGCTCCACTCCGGAGCCAGAGCAGTCCGCTCCACCGGTGCCTGATCCAGCTCCGGTAAGCGTCTCCACTCTGGAGCCAGAGCAGTCCGCTCCACCGGGGTCCAGTCCAGATCCGGTCAGCGGCTCCACTCCGGAGCCAGAGCAGTCCACTCCACCGGTGCCCAGTCCAGCTCCGGTCAGCGGCTCCAGTCCGGAGCCTGAGTAGTCCGCTCCACCGGTGCCCGGTCCAGCTCCGGTCAGCGGCTCCAGTCCAGACCCAGACGTCAGCCCCTCTCCAGGTTCGGGGTCTCCCACACCAGGGTCCAGACAGGGCTTGGAGTATAGTGGGAGGAAGGAGAGGGGAAGCAGCGCGCCGAGGTCCAGACCAGACCAGGGGCACAACAGGGAGGCGGAGAATAGGTGGTGGTCATGCCCGGAGCCGGATCCGCCTCCGAGGCGGAATGCCCACCCGGCCCCTACCCTGTTAAGTAAAGGTTGTGTGGTCGGAGTCCGCACCTTTGGGGGGGGGGGGGGGGGTACTGTAACGCCCTGACTCTGGGGACTCTTAATTGTTGAGTCAGGGTGTGATTTTCTATGTTGTCATTGTCTATGTTGTATAGGTTCTAGTATGGGTATTTCTATGTTGGCCGGTGTGGTTCCCAATCAGAGGCAGCTGTCGCTCGTTGTCTCTGATTGGGGACCATACTTAGGCAGTCTATTTGCACTAGTGGGTTGTGGGATCTTGTTCCGTGTTAGGTATGTTGTTTGTGTACCTTGGACTTCACGTTTCGTTTCTTGTTTTGTCGTTGTGTTTAATAGTCAAATAAACATGTATGCATATCACGCTGCGCCTTGGTCTGACCCGTTCATGAACGAACGTGACAACCATCTGTAAGCTGTTAGTGTCTTAACGACCGTTCCACAGGTGCATGTTCATTAATTGTTTATGGTTCATTTAACAAGCATGGGAAACAATGTTTAAACCCTTTACAATGAAGATCTGTGAAGTTATTTGGAATTTTATGAATTATCTTTGAAAGACAGGGTCCTGAAAAAGGGACGTTTCTTTTTTTGCTGAGTTTATTTGAGTCAGTGTATTTTTATATTTTCAAATCATTGCGATGTGAAAACACACATGCGCACGAGTGTCTGAGCGTGCATTTGTGTGTGTTTTCACATCGCACTGATTGATACGACACATTGGTGCTTCCAGGTGTCTCCATTTCCTCTGCTATTCCTGGCTCAGGAACATATATTAGCCACTCAACATAACCGTGTCCTGCCATCTGACATGGAGATAAAAAATCTACTCCAGGATGAAAAGGAGTGAGTGTGAGAAGCTGTTCTATTCCTCTCTTCCTCTCTTCCTCTCCTCTTCCTGTGGTTCACCTGCTGCTACTCTATCCCTCTTTCCTGTGGAACATTCTCACGTTGCCTGGGGACAGATTAAGGGCTACCACAGTAGCTACAAACTGTATTGGTTTCATATCTCGGCCTCTATTTGCTCTCTGCCCAACTACGACACTGACCAGTGCTCTGAAGGACTCCTGACTCCTGGAGCGGTGGAGTGGTCCCTCAGGCCCAGAGCACACAGGCTTAATGGACCGCCAATCTATCCTCTGATCCTATAGAATTACACACGAGGACATCATCATCCCTCCCCCTCCTTCTCTCCCCCATCCCTCTCCCTCTCCCCCTCATCACTCTCTCAGTTGGTTTAAGGTTCACAATCGTTTCTCTCTCACATCATAAAACGTTTCCCATTTCAGCCATTACCCTGGAGAGGAGAGGTTCTGTCTGTTTCTTAGCTGTGTGTGCTGCTGTGAGCTGATCAGCGGCACTGTGAACCTGCAGCGCTATGAGGAATGACTCACAGACTACCCACCATGCCTGCAAATCCACACCCTATATTACAATATAGATTTGCTGTAATGTGGACTATAACATACTTGGATGGATAGATACATAGTCAATTGACTTCTAGTCACAGACTATCCACTATGCCTACAAATTCACTCTAGCTGTTTACAGTATATGCAGGGGCTGTAATGTAGCCTGCTTGGATCTACAGAAAAATAGATAGGTGAAATAGATAGGTGAATGTACCACTTAATCAGTTCTCTGTTAGTCCTTCGTTGCTGCTTGCCCTTCAGAATTGGGTTCAATTGGCCTTGAACGCATTCCCAGCATTCAAAGATGGAATCATGTTTTTTCACAAAGTCAGGTAAGAGTGGGTCAAAAAGATGGTGACATACCTGCTAGTCCACAGGTTTGTGTGCACTCGGACCAAGGTGACCAATCAGATAGCTGGCAGTTGACGGGACACTCCACTACACAGGAAGTGTTCATCTGCCACTTCCTATCCAGACCCAGCTGAAAGAGAAAACAAAACAAAAAGAAAAATACTTTATTGGGCCATTTGTGGCGAACGAGAGATTATTCTTCTGCCCTGTTCCCAAGTCCCCTAGGCAACACACAAACACACACAAACAGCAACCTGTCTGAATTCTGAAGACCGAAGATTTGCTCTTATTAATGACTAATGAGCTTTGGAATGGAAAGAGAAGAACACACACCTCTTCACAGAACTTGAGGTCGACAGACTTGCCGTCGCTTCGTACACAGTCCAGCATGCGTGTCTTGATGCCACTACCACACACAGCTCTCTCACTCAGCTGACAGGTGCTCCAATCTACATGAAGGAAAAAGAAAAAAGGATAAAACCGTGAGGGGAAAAAAAGAGACGGCCTATCTCCCAACGCCTTTTCCTCTCCATTGCACTTCATTCATCTCAAATGTCATGAGGTCTAAATATATTTGAGGTAAGATCACATTCAATACTGTATTTACAATCCAGAGCCATATTTCAATATTGATATGCGGGTCTGGTATCATCCATTGCATGCAGTAATCCAGGATGACATTTGCCTTACCAGTGATGTTATAGGAGTAGTGATAGCAGTTGCTGTTAAGGCTGCAGGGCTCTGTCACTGTGGTGTTGGGGCACAGCTTTCCCTCTCCAGGTTGGCGGATGGGGTTTGCCGTCCTCTCCCGAGTGCTGATTTTGTTGCATGGCTTAAACCAGAGAAGAAGTCAATCAATCAATCAGATTCATTTTTAAAGCCCTTTCTACATCAGTCGTTGTCACAAAGTGCTTTTGCAGTAACCTGCCTTAGACCAAAATCAAGAAGTCAGGGAATCCACTTTTAGTTTGGCGTTTAATGCAATCCAAATATGAAACCCTGTTAAAGTGAAGTTACCACTTTCCGACCAGCAAATCGAAAAAGGTTTTTCCATGAATATATTTTTGTCTATTTCCACCTCTGCCCATTTTCCCCAAAGAACCCCTACTAGATAAACTGGTCTATTCAGGTGGTGGTGTCAGACCATCTCTATTTGGCGCGCTGTCTTCCTCTGCTCATTCAGAGACATATTCCATATCCATGGTAATGAACTTTCCCAAGGGATCCGTGGCAGAGTGCCTTGGAATGGGAATGGCAGGGACTGTGACACGGTTGACCCTTCTTCCCACTAGAGGTTCACCACAGGCACACACGCACAAACAGGCACGCACACACGCACACACAGACACACAGACACACACACATGGGGTGACAGGGTGGTCCCCTTCCTATAATATCTGCTTTTACACAGACCTTGGTCACAGCATGCTATGTAGAGCTGCATGAGATCATCTTCCCTGTTCAAAGTCATCACACCCTCTCTCCCTTCTTTAATTTCTCAGGATAAATCACAACTATTCGCCCACCGGAGAATAACACATACTGAATAGCCATCACTTAAATTGGTGCAAGCCTTGCTGGAACATCATACTAAATTGGTGAGAGCCCAGTAGTAGCAAAACACATACCAAATGGACATCACCTAAATGGGTACGAGCCTTGCTGGAGAATTAAATTGGTGAATTGGTGAATCCAAAGTGAGAGTTGCTGGCAAGAGCTCTGCTGTGAATTGGATTTCTCACCATGGGAAAATGGCCAAAACAGGTTAAATGGAGGGTGGACACTTGGCATGATTGGCCAGTTATTATATGTTAAGGTGTGAGACAGAGATCCATGGTGAGAAGCAGAAGACCTCTGTGCTCTCCAGCTATGAGTTAACCCTTTAAGCAGTGTACTCTTGCTTTCAGTGTGTGTTCAGCACCACAGAATTAGAATAGAATACATTAGAACAGTACTGCATCAGTTCATCTACTGAGATGGATATTTCTTTGCTCCCAACCAAACCCAGAAAACACAAAATATCTTAAATATTGTAAAGTGATAAAATAGTTGCTAAAACAATAAGGTAGTTGGTAACTGTATATATCAGTGGTCAGCAACAGATTATGATAAAACAACAAGGTAGTCAGTATCTGTCCTTACCAGTGAGCAGCGGCTCCAGACCCCCCAGTCAGACAGGACACAGTCCTCAGGGCAGGGCAGCTGGCTGTCTCTGGCCCCTAGGGGCATCTCCTCTGGGTCACACAGGTAGTCCTCCACAGGGTCCGACGGCCCATCGATAGTGTTCTGCATACACCTGGACAGAGGGGGACAATAGGTTAGTAATATTGATACAATTATCTTTGGCTGTTGTGGAGGAGATGAAGATGAGATGAAGGCAGAAATCACCTTGAATTAATGAAGTTAAGAAATCATCACAGAACAGGGTTAGTTGGAGAGACTGTTGAGGCCCTGTCATGCCAAATTGTGTCCCCCTGCCAAGAAGTGCCCCATCCGTGGCTAGGGCTGTTGCTAGAACTTGCAACATTCTGACCGGCTTACACTCCACTAGGAGCTGAAATAGGTTAGGTTGTATCTATAATAGCTGATCGTCCGTACCTGACTTTTCTGGTCTGCACTCCTTCTCCACAGTTCTCCTTCAGGTCCACGTTGCTGACCTTCCAGACACTCCAGGGTTCAGCCACCCACACGTACTGACCACAGTCACTGAGACACGGCACCACCTCATACACCTTGTGAGAGACCACTAGACTGTAAGCCATCTATTGTCACTATAGTAATCTATAGTCATCTATAGTAACTCCAGAAATTATGATTAATCGCATTGTCTGAAAGAGTTGAAAATACATTGAAAATATCCAAAATACATCATCTATAAAGCTCAAATCTACAATGCCATGTAAAAACAAGTTGACATTGAGGTTAAAGAAAGTGTGCTTTCTCAATTTACCTAATTTTGCTAACTGTTACTTTAGACAAAATCAAGACATCAATATTCTTGTCATTAAAAAATATTTAATTACAGCTCACTTTGAGCAAATTTTTAATTTGTGATGCATCGCGATGAATCACAGCAAATCCTACGATTAACTGGATTAACTGTTTTAATCGTTTGACAGCCCTATATAAAAGGCAAGTGACAAGTCACTCACCTGAGCCTGTGGAGGGGGTCAGTTCATACACCCAGGAAAAGAAGAAAAGAACAGCAGGCAAACAGATAGTGAGTGTTTAAATACAGGATTATTAGAATGAAGTACAACATGTTTTCTTGTGTTTCATAGAGTTCACAGTTCCTTCTCTTTCTTTAACATGGCACGAGTACAAGCTCTAACTAGGCTAATGAATAAAACAGTGAAAGATGTCCACTCTGGCTTCATTAAAAAATAAACACTGTTTTGGTTCCTTTAATGTAATTCATTAAATCATAAGTCTTTGAATTAAACATTAAAACAAGCCAGGGACCTCTACCATCTACCATGTTCTAGGTGAGAACAGAGAGTCAAGACTTGTCCAGAAACAACCCTTATCCCATACTCTTTACCCCCTAGACACTAAGTTGTGGAGATCTGAGTAGATTTGATTGGTTTAAGCAATATGGTAAAAATCTGTCCAATCTTCTCAGATCTCCACAAGTGTCTACGGGGGTAGGGGCTAGGGGTTGTTTCTACACAGAGCCAAGAGTGATGAACGTCCCCCACTCACCTGGTTGACGTGGTCGAGTTTGGGGCACGGTCTACCACCGTTGTAAGGCTTCTCCCTCAGCCACTTGGAACGCACTTTGACCCCGCTGCCGCAAGACTTGCTGCATCGTGACCAGTTGGACCACTCACTGAGCTTACAGTCAGACGGACAGGGGATGATGCAAGCCTCCTCAATATACCCTGAAACCACAAAGAGAGGCTTCAGTATAATTTCATCATCTGACAGCATCTGTATCAGTTTATACAGTTTGTGATGCATAAAGCTAATGTATTCAGTTATACAACATACTGTGAAATTGGGTTGCAAAATTCTGCAATCTTTAAACTGTAAAATATCTAAATGAACAGCACCTGGAGTAAATTCAACATTCCTACTGATACGGATGAAAAGCTACAGAGATGATTATAAAGAACTGAGATGGCAGCGCTGCGCAACACACAGCATTATAACACTGTTTACTGGAGCTTGGCAAATGCAATGAAACAAGAGAGCAGCAGCCTGTTGTGTGATTTAGAAGGCTGCTGTTTTCCAGGCGAGCCAGTCACACACAGAGAGAGAGAGACAGAGAGAGAGGGAGAGAGAGAGAGAGAGAGAGAGAGAGAGAGAGAGAGAGAGAGAGAGAGAGAGAGAGAGAGAGAGAGAGAGAGAGAGAGAGAGAGAGAGAGAGAGAGAGAGAGAGAGAGAGAGAGAGAGAGAGAGAGTGAGAGAGAGAGAGAGAGAGAGAGGCAAAGAGACAGAGAGAATGGTGAGAGCAAGAGAGAGCAATAGAAAGAGAGAGAAAGGGAGAGAGAGAGAGAGACAGAGACACACAGAGACACAAAGAGAGAGCAAGAGAGAGAGAGAGAGAGAGAGAGGTCATGCTTTTTGGTTTTTGGCAGGAGTGCCTCTCTCTCGGCTTGTTATTTCTGTTTATCTGGGCGAGGGTGGATTACTGAGCCTCATTTGTCCACTGAAAGAGCAGGGAGGTCATTGCTCTTAGCTGTTCCAGTGTTACTGCTACTGCTACTGGAGCTAGTTCACAACACAGGAACCTGTGAGGAGCCACAGTTGTGGAAAATGCATGAACATATTACGAATGAGGAATTTTAAAGTTCAAGTTTGAATTATTATTTCTTAGATTTTTTTACATCTAGTAAATGTATGATTCTGAACATGCTGAAGTAAGATGAGATCAGATGAACAAACACAGTGTCATTATTAGAGGGAAATGTATTAGAGGGGGATTTTCTGTTGCCCAAATTGATTACCCCTTAATCTCATTATATTTGGGCTTTGTTTGGTTATATATTTAGAATTCCTCTACATTTTAAGGAGGTCACCTGGTTACCATTCCCAAAAACATAACAATTTGGAAACAACTAGTGAACCAAAATGAAAAGACAAATCAAGATGGTCCAATTCTTGAGGAACTGACCCATGTAGGCTACATACCCTCTTCAGATACAGTAATGCTACTACAGATACACTGCAGATTTATTTCAATATTTTTAGGGTTCTATTTAGAGCCATTTTGAGGGCCATATATGAAACAAGCTATTGAACCCTTTTGGTTCTATACAGCATATTTTTTTCCAACAGAATACTGTAGCAGAGAAGCTACTATTAGACTGCTTTAAAGCAGGGAATTCAATTGTCACTATAGTACCCATCTGTGTACAGACTTTACGGTATGTTGTATGTAAAAACATTCAGGCAACCATACAGTCCCATTTACCACATTCTTGCTGGGATAAGCCTTTTATATATCCCGTGCACATGACGGCAAGTTTAGGAGTGGGAATAGAGTGGGCCGATGCGGGTGGACGTCTATTTTAATTAATCCATTGAATATACACCATCACAATGAAATCCATTATTAATTGGTTTTAGGCAGGTCCTAAAAAACATTATAATACTAATAAAATCTAATTTCAAAAGAATAGAATGGCATATTTTGAGTTTAATTATGTTACTTGTCTGTGCAGTCTATAGGCTACATGGCTGCGCCGTGCACATGAAATCAGTGATTGTTTTGTTCATTAAACAGACAAGACACACTTAGACTACAATGATCACAGTCAACACATATATTTGATAGTAGGCTTTATAGTATGCTAAGAATCTAAATATGACAGAATAAAATACTAATAATGTTTTTGGCACACAACTTGCATCACAGCAGCGTGTAGAACCGCTGTCATATAAAAAAAGTTTTATTTTTAAACAGAGCCCAAGGCAAGCACATGCTTTTCTGATCAATGCTTCATCTCTTACATTGAGAGTATCCTCATCATGATACCGATAGAAAATAAAAGTATCGTGTTCATATTTCACAACCTCTACGGGCTTTTGAAGTTGCCTATACGCGATCGAGCAAAATAATAGGACTACACTTGATCAGGTGATAGATGAGCAAATAAATAGATGAGCTATACCACCTCCACTTATTTGCCCAGCCAGGAAATTAACCAAATATACAGATGGAGATTCAGTGATACAAAATCCCATTGATTGGTTAAGACAAGTCCCAGGCTTTTGGTCAGAAGTAGGCCGAGTGATGAGCTAAATAATCCACTTGTTAAACTACATTACATGCTGGCAAAATGTTCTGATCAGTGCTAATAAATGAGCCAACTAGACAAGATGATCCTGAGCAGCACTCACCTCAGCTTAGCTAACATTTCCACAGCCTAATTGTTGCTTAACCAATATCCAAACAGAGAAAAATCTGACATTGATTGATTTATCAAGAGTTCCCATGCTTCAGTTGCATTAGTTTACTTTATTCTAATATTTTCGTCATTCAGTGATATTTATTCCCACAGTAATTATTTATGGATCCATCTCAGTTGTGGTTAAGAAAGCAGTGCATGTTGTTGGTGGGCTACAGGGAAGAGATGAGCGAAGTGATGTGCCTTGCAAAGTTTAGAACAGTCAGGAGGATAGTAGTAAGGGGCACTGCCTAGCAACCATCAATAGTTTAAGAGCGTAGTGCGTGCCAATGCCGCCTCAGCATTACTGCTACATTTCATACTAAGCCGTTGTCACACCCTGGCTCTGGGGACTCTATATGTTGAGCCAGGGTGTGTAGTTTCTATGTGTTTTGTTCTATGTTCAAGTTCTAGTTGTTGTATTTCTATGTTGGCCAGAGGGGCTCCCAATCAGAGGCAACGAGTGTCAGCTGTGGCTGGTTGTCTCTGATTGGGAGCCATATTTAAACAGTCTGTTTCCCTTAGTGTTTGTGGGATCTTGTTTCCATTTGGTTTGTTTCTGTGTTAACCGTAGGACTGCACGTTTCGTTTATTGTGTTGTTGTTATATTATCACTAAAGATAATAAAGTTAAGTATGTTCGCAACTAACGCTGCGCATTGGTCTACTCTCTACGACGAACTTGACAGAAGATCCCACCATACCAGGACCAAGCAGCGTGTCCAGGAGCAGGCAGCCTGGACGTGGGAGCAAATATTGGACGGGCAGGGGTCCTGGACCTGGGAGGAAATCCAGGCCGGGATGGATCGCCGTCCATGGAGTGAGACGGTAGAGGCGCGACGGAGAGAGGAGCAACGGCGTCAACAGTGTCGTCGTCGGACGGACGAGAGGCAACCCCAAAAAAATTTTAGGGGGGGGCACATGGCATGGACGACGGGGCTGCTGGAGGCAGATAAGGGGCGAATTCAGAAGGCCACCAGGTTACGGGAGCCATTGGTGAGAAGAGGGAAGGAAGATGTAGAGGCGCGGCGAGAGGTACTGAGGTGTATTGCCAGTCCGGTCCGGCCCGTTCCTGATCCCCGTTTAAGGCCAGTGGTGTGTGTTCTCAGTACGGTCCGGCCTGTTCCTGCCACTCGCACCAAGTGTACGGTGCGCGTGGCCAGCCCGGCCCGAACTGTTCCTGCTCCTCGCACCAAGTGTACGGTGCGTGTCGCCAGCCCGGCCCGGCCTGTTCCTGCCCCTCGCACCAAGTGTACGGTGCGCGTCGCCAGCCCGGCCCAGCCTGTTCCTGCTCCTCGCACCAAGTGTACGGTGCGCGTCGCCAGCCCGGCCCAGCCTGTTCCTGCTCCTCGCACCAAGTGTACGGTGCGCGTCGCCAGCCCGGCCCGGCCTGTTCCTGCCCCTCGCACCAAGTGTACGGTGCGCGTCGCCAGCTCGGCCCGGCCTGTTCCTGCCCCTCGCACCAAGTGTACGGTGCGCGTCGCCAGCCCGGCCCGGCCTGTTCCTGCCACTTGCACCAAGCCTACGGTGTGCATCGCCAGCCCGGCCCGGCCTGTTCCTGCCCCTCGCACCAAGCCTACGGTGTGCGTCGCCAGCCCGGCCCGGCCTGTTCCTGCCACTCGCACCAAGCCTGCGGTGCGCGTCGCCAGCCCAGCCCGGCCTGTTCCTGCTCCTCGCACCAAGCCTACGGTGCGCGTCGCCAGCCCGGCCCGGCCTGTTCCTGCCACTCGCACCAAGCCTAGGGTGCGCGTCGCCAGCCCGGCCCGGCCTGTTCCTGCCACTCGCACCAAGCCTACGGTGCGCGTTGCCAGCCCGGCCCGGCCTGTTCCTGCCACTCGCACCAAGCCAGGGGTGCGAGTCGTCAGCCCGGTACGGCCCGTTCCTGCTTCACGCACCAAGCCAGGGGTGCGTATCGTCAGCCCGGTCCGGCCCGTTGCTGCTCCACGCACCAAACCAGGGGTGCGCATCGTCAGCCCGGTCCGGTTCGTTCCTGCTCCACGCACCAAGCCAGGGGTGCGTATCGTCAGCCCGGTCCGGCCCGTTGCTGCTCCACGCACCAAGCCAGGGGTGCGCATCGTCAGCCCGGTCCGGTCCGTTCCTGCTCCACGCACCAAGCCAGGGGTGCGCGTCGTCAGTCCGGCACAACCCGTGCCTGGGTCACCGGTGCCTGATCAGGTACTGGTCAGCTGCTCCACAACGGAGCTTAAGCAATCCGCTCTTTCGATGTCCAGTCCAGCTCCAGCCAGCGGGGCCAGACCGGACCAGGGGCGCTACGGGGGGATTATTGAAGGGTGGTGGTCAAGCCCGGAGCCGGAACCGCCTCCGAGGAGGAATGCCCACCCAGCCCTCCCCTGTTTGGGTTTTGTTGAGGCGCGGTCGCAGTCCGCGCCTTTGGGGGGGGGGGTACTGTCACACCCTGGCTCTGGGGACTCTATATGTTGAGCCAGGGTGTGTAGTTTCTATGTGTTTTGTTCTATGTTCAAGTTCTAGTTGTTGTATTTCTATGTTGGCCAGAGGGGCTCCCAATCAGAGGCAACGAATGTCAGCTGTGGCTGGTTGTCTCTGATTGGGAGCCATATTTAAACAGTCTGTTTCCCTTAGTGTTTGTGGGATCTTGTTTCCGTTTGGTTTGTTTCTGTGTTAACCGTAGGACTGCACGTTTCGTTTATTGTGTTGTTGTTATATTATCACTAAAGATAATAAAGTTAAGTATGTTCGCAACTAACGCTGCGCATTGGTCTACTCTCTACGACGAACTTGACAGCCGTGGGCAGAACTTTACTGCAATCACGACTAGGTCGGTTTGCGGAAGTTTAGGTTTTGATATCGGCAACACCTTTCAGATATAAAAAACGGCATAAAAAATTTGCGGGGATGCTAAAGTTGGCCGAAAAACATATTGGTTTGAAAGGTGTATAGGTAACCATATACCTTTAATGTATTTTAATTCATTTTATTGTAATTTATTCCTTTCATTTGTATTTATTTTAATATAATGTATTTAAAAAAGTATAATAATTATAGTAATAATACATTAAATTATAATAAAAAATCCAATAACATAATTTAATCCATAGCACGTGTGGGAGCCAATCAGGTAGGTTGATTGTGGTGTTGGAGCAATAGAGCTACAATACCAGTAACTCCTGTACAGTATAGCCAATGCACTATCACTGATCTCCTATGGTTGCTTAAGCTTTTTAAAATGCCACCCTAATCCTACATAGTGTGATGTATACAGTCGTGGTCAAACGTTTTGAGAATGACACAAATACTAATTTTCACAAAGTCTGCTGCCTCAGTTTTGATGATGGCAATTTGCATATACTCCAGAATGTCATGAAGAGTGATCAGATGAATTGCAATTAATTGCAAAGTCCCTCTTTGCCATGAAAATGAACTTAATCCCCCAAAAACATTTCCACTGCATTTCAGCCCTGCCACAAAAGGACCAGCTGACATCATGTCAGTGATTCTCTCGTTATCACAGGTGAGAGTGTTGACGAGGACAAGGCTGGAGATCACTCTGTCATGCTGATTGAGTTAGAATAACAGACTGGAAGCTTTAAAAGGAGGGTGGTGCTTGAAATCATTTTTCTTCCTCTGTTAACCATGGTTACCTGCAAGGAAACACGTGCCGTCGTCATTGCTTTGCACAAAAAGGGCTTCACAGGCAAGGATATTGCTGCTAGTAAGATTGCACCTAAATCAACCACTTATCGGATCATCAAGAACTTCAAGGAGAGAGGTTCAATTGTTGTGAAGAAGGCTTCAGAGCACCCAAGAAAGTCCAGCAAGCGCCAGGACCATCTCCTAAAGTTGATTCAGCTGCGGGATCGGGGCACCACCAGTGCAGAGCTTGCTCAGGAATGGCAGCAGGCAGGTGTGAGTGCATCTGCACGCACAGTGAGGTGAAGAATTTTGGAGGATGACCTGGTGTCAAGAAGAGCAGCAAAGAAGCCACTTCTCTCCAGGAAAAACATCAGGGACAGACTGATATTCTGCAAAAGGTACAGGGATTGGACTGCTGAGGACTGGGGTAAAGTCATTTTCTCTGATGAATCCCCTTTCCGATTGTTTGGGGCATCCGGAAAACACCTTGTCCGGAGAAGACAAGGTGAGCGCTACCATCAGTCCTGTGTCATGCCAACAGTAAAGCATCCTGAGACCATTCATGTGTGGGGTTGCTTCTCAGCCAAGGGAGTGGGTTCACTCACAATTTTGCCTAAGAACACAGCCATGAATAAAGAATGGTACCAACACATCCTCCGAGAGCAACTTTTCCCAACCATCCAAGAACAGTTTGGTGACGAAAAATGCCTTTTCCAGCATGATGGAGCACATTGCCATAAGGCAAAAGTGATAACTAAGTGGCTCAGGGAACAAGAAATCGAAATTTTGGGTCCATGGCCAGGAAACTCCCCAGACCTTAATCCCATTGAGAACTTGCGGTCGATCCTCAAGAGGCGGGTGGACAAACAAAAACCCACAAACTCCAAGCATTGATTATGCAAGAATGTGCTGCCATCAGTCAGGATGTGGCCCAGAAGCTAATTGACAGCATGCGAGGGCAGATTGCAGAGGTCTTGAAAAAGAAGGGTCAACACTGCAAATATTGACTCTTTGCATAAACTTAATGTAATTGTCAATAAAAGCCTTTGACACTTATGGAATGCTTGTAATTATACTTCAGTATACCATAGTAACATCTGACAAAAATATCTCATAACACTGAAGCAGCGAACTTTGTGAAGACCAATACTTGTGTCATTCTCAAAACTTTTGACCACGACTGTAGGGCACTTGGGCAGTGGTGTTAGAGAGGTGGACATATAACAGCAGTAGCTAGTGTATAACAATTGCTAGTGACATCTCATCACGTAACAGTTCTACACCATCAACCACACCACAGTTCCCATACTGCGAGTGAATTTACAATCAGTGGATGCTGAAAAGGACACAGTGAGATGAACGTTTGCTCTGCACTCTCAGTCTGTCATCAAAATGGTTCGAATGGAGCCGAATCAATAGAACACATATGTAAATGGTGGAATAAATATTATCTTGATGGAGAGAACAAGGAACAACATTCTGGAAATGTATTCAATAAGGGGCTGAAACAAATTGATGAGAATTCCAAAGACCAAAATCAATTGCCTTATCTTGCATTTCTCCACACTCGTTTTCTGTTTTCTGTAACAGGAAGTGGCCCAATGTGCATGATGATGTCATATCACTGAGCATGCCTTTAATTGGAAATACAGTCACCCTGTATGAATCACAGTGGCTAGGTTTAATGCATACAGCTTCGAGGGAGTTGATGAGAGATGGAAGAGGGACACTGGATGTTTCATACACTCTGTGTGACTCACCGTGGCTGTTGCACCATGACAAAGGTAGACTAACCAACATAACATCATCATACATAGCAGGTAACTTCCTGCTTATAGACATGAACAATAATAGGATGTTGGTGAGAGGCCTGTAAGACTCACCGTGGCTGTTGCACCGTGACGTCTCCACCAGTCTGTTGTCCTGGTCGTAACACACCATGGCCTGGTAGCGGTAGCCCTGGCCACACTCCTTGATGTCCCCCTGGACCTTCATGCCCAGTTGGCCCTCCACACGCCCACCCTCAGGCAGGATGCAGTCCGACCAGTTCCCCACGGGCTGGGCGTTGTACTTATTACAGGGGCAGTACTGGATCTCGCTGAGGGGGTACACCTGGTTGTTCTTACACTGGTCTCGCTTTTTGCTCTTCCCTGAGAAGAGAGAAGGGAGAAAGGGAGGACAGGCGATCAATCAAAACTGATATGCAGTCTGGCTGTGTCTAACTCATACAACCCGAACGGCAATCACTTAGATTGGTAAACCGGAGAATAACCATACCGAATGGCAAGTATTGAAATAAACTTTGTAACAAGCCGGTATCCTGGATCCAGATAAAGGATAGAGATGATCATATATGTTTTTACTCTACCTCTGCTACTTTGGACCAGGTGAAAATGCAACATGAACATATTTGTTGGGACCAGGTGAAAATATGTGGGGGTGGGGTTTTGGTAAAAGTCACTTCTAGCAACATGAGCTTATCCTGAAGGATCTCAGGGTCCTATAGGCTTATCCTATATAATCCTTTAGGCTATACATTCAAATGAACTCAAGGCATACTATGGAGGGCACTTCGACTGTTGACTGGCCAAATTAGATTTGTGACACTCTGGCATCCGACTATGCAGTGATACTGTTTCACTCACTCTGGAACCTTAATGTCAAAGTCATGTCAAGTACTTCAGTCTCTTTAGGTAGGGAGCTGCTCTTAACAGATCTATAGAATCAGAAGAAATAGGATCTAACCCTCATACTAACCTTAACCATTAGGGGGATGAAAGAAATTCAAATATCTGAGCCTGTATCAGTATTTAGGGATGACTTCTACTGAACTTGCAAACTGTGGCCAAAGACAGACTCCAGTCGCATTGTGTCCCTACAGAGACAAAAATGACTAAGTTAGTTAGTTTACTGTACTTGTAGACCTATTCCAGTCCACTTAGAGACACAGGGAACTAACCACAGGGTTTCCAGGATTACCTCCGTCAACATAGCGAACTGCTTAAGAGACTGATGGTCTGGGTTTCTAATCAAATCAAGCTTTATTTATACAGCGCATATCAGACATGGAATGCAACGCAATGTGCTTCACAGAAAACAAAACAAAAAAACAATGAATATAAAAACTTAAATATTTACTACACAACAAACATAAGATAAAAAACAAAAGAATGACAAAAACTGAATGACTATAAAAGCACCTTAAGGAAAGGCAAAGCTAAAAAGATGTGTTTTAAGATCTCTATTAAATATGTCCACAGTTTCGGCCCCCAGTAGTGCAACAGTCCTCCCTGTCAAAATAAGCAACATAGGACATGGAAATCATATTGTATCCCAAAGAAATAGAACTGCAGTGAATGTAAGTAACCTAATTTATGTTCCTTTAAATGTTAGCTCCGAGGGTAATGTCTTTAATAACCATATGCCCCAGTGGCGGTCGGTGACGTTTAAGATGAGGAGGACGATAATTTTTTTCATGAAGATGGCCATATTCCTATTACACCATATTGGATGACTGTCATTCACATTCCATTTATCCAGCTCAATGTAACATCAATAGGTTTAGGCTACTACATGATACTAACATGTTCCCTATACCCATCATGAGGTTTCTACAACCTAGCTGTCACGGTTTCGGCCGAGGCTGCTCCTCCTCCTTGTTCGGGCAGGCTTCGGCGGTCGTCGTCCCCGGAGTACTAGCTGCCACCGTTCGATGTTTCATGTTTGTTTGGTTTTGTCTGTTTGTACACCTGTCCCTTGTTAGTGTTTGATTTTGTTTCCTATTTAGTTATCGTGTGTTGGGTCAGGTGTTATGTGTGATTGTTTTTTGTCTAGCTGTTGCTCTCTGTATTTACTCTCGTGTTTTGTTGTTTTTCGAGAGTCCGCACTGTGTGCGTTATCGTCGTTTTACGCACTGTGTTTATTGTGCGTAATTTGTATTTTGCCTCCCGGTTGGGTTGGCTGTTCGCCTGTTTGGTGCTGCTTTCGTTTACTAAAGTCTGTTCACGAACGCCCGTGTTTCCTGCGCTTGATTTCCACACCGCATCTACACTCAGCTACTGACAGAATCACACATCAACCCATGGAATCAGCAGGAGCAACCGCGCCAACGGACATCATGGAGGACCGTCTTCGTGGGCAGGAGGACAGGATCAACCAGATCGGTCACGCCCTGGATCGGGTGTTGAACACTCTCCACCGATGAAAAGCAGCGGGGTACCCACGCCCCACCTACCGGACCATCCCCATCGGTCAGTCCTCCTGTCCCCCTTCCGGAACCCAGTGGGATTCGGCTCTCGCTCCCAAGGGCGTACGACGGCTCCGCTGCCGGGTGTCAAGGGTTCCTGCTGCAAGTGGAGCTCTACCTCGCCACCGTACACCCGGCGCCCTCGGGACACGAGAGCGTCTCCGCCCTCATCTCCTGTCTCACCGGCAAGGCGTTGGAGTGGGCCAACGCCGAATGGAGGAGAATAGACGCCGCTACTATTACCTATGCGGAGTTCTCCCGCCGCTTCCGTGCCGTGTTTGACCATCCACCAGAAGGGAAGGCGGCGGGGGAGCGTCTGTTCTACCTCCGACAGGGGATGAGGAGCGCACAGGATTTTGCTTTGGAGTTCCGGACTCTAGCGGCAGATGCAGGGTAGAATGAGCGGGCCCTCATAGACCACTTCCGCTGCAGCCTCCGGGAGGACGTCCAGAGAGAGTTGGCGTGCAGGGATACCACGTTGTCGTTTGACCAACTGGTCGACATGGCCATTCGGCTGGACACCCTGCTCGCCACCCGTGGACGTCCCGGGTGGGGGTTGCCCATTCCACCTTCCGGCACCTCCGAGCCGAGCCCTATGGAGCTCGGAGGTGCTGGCGCTAGAGAACGGAGGAGTAGGAACCCGAGGGGGGCCGTTCCCTGCACCAACTGTGGCCGTGGAGGGCACACCGTGGCTAGGTGTTGGGGAAGGTCCCCCGGTGGAGGTGAAGGCAGGCCACGCATTGGGGAGTCCTCCCAGGTGAGTAGGCGCCCTACTTACCCAGAGCTTTCTGTCGTTCACATAACCTTGCCTGTTTGTTTCCCACAGGTTGCACCTCGTTCCCAGCATAAGGCGCTAGTAGATTCAGGCGCAGCTGGGAATTTTGTAGATCGCCAGTTCTGTGTAGAGTTAGGGATTCCTCTCCTTCCCGTTGATAAGCCTTTCCCTGTACATGCCCTAGATAGCCGTCCGTTAGGATCTGGGTTAATTAGGGAGGTCACAGCGCCCCTTAGGATGAAGACGCAGGGGGGTCATGAGGAGACGATTCAGCTCTATCTGATTGACTCTCCTGCGTATCCGGTGGTGCTGGGACTTCCCTGGTTGATTACCCATGATCCTACTATTTCGTGGCGAGAGAAAGCTCTTAAAGGGTGGTCTGTTCAGTGTGAGGGGCTATGTCTGGGTGTTTCCATAGGGGCGACCTCGGTGGAGAGTCCAAATCAAATGCCCGCACTGCATATTCCCCCCGAGTATGAGTATTTGACACTGGTGTTTAGTAAGACTAGGGCGGCGCAGCTGCCGCCTCATAGACGGGGGGATTGTGCGATAGATCTCCAGTTAGGAGCAGCACTCCCGCGGAGCCATGTGTATCCCTTGTCTCAAGAGGAGAGGAAGGCGATGGAAACTTACATCGCCGAGTCTCTGAGACAGGGATACATACGGGCCTCCACTTCACCCGCTTCCTCGAGCTTCTTTTTTGTGAAGAAAAAAGATGGAGGTTTGCGCCCGTGTATTGATTACCGCGGTCTCAATCAGATTACGGTGAAGTACAGTTATCCGCTTCCTCTGATTGCGACTATGACGGAGTCATTACACGGTGCTCAGTTCTTCACAAAATTGGATCTCAGGAGCGCATATAACTTGGTGCGCATTAGAGAGGGCGATGAATGGAAGACAGCATTTAGCACGACCTCCGGTCATTACGAGTATCTCGTCATGCCATATGGGTTAATGAATGCTCCCTCAGTCTTCCAATCCTTTGTAGATGAGATTTTCCGGGACATGCAGGGGCAGGGAGTAGTCGTGTACATAGACGATATTCTGGTGTACAGTTCTACCCGAGCTGAGCATGTAGCCCTGGTGCGCCGAGTGTTGAGGAGACTGTTGGAGCATGACCTATATGTCAAGGCAGAGAAATGTCTGTTCTTTCAGAAGTCGGTCTCCTTTTTGGGTTATCAGTTGTCTGCGTCAGGGGTGAAGATGGAGGTTGACCGGGTGTCAGCGGTGCGTAATTGGCAAACCCCAACCACTGTGAAAGAGGTGCAACAGTTCTTGGGTTTTGCGAATTATTACCGGAGGTTTATCCGGGGTTTTGGACAGGTGGCAGCTCCCATAACGTCTCTGTTGAAGGGGGGTCCGGTGCGCTTGCGGTGGTCAGCTGAGGCGGACAGGGCTTTTGGGAGACTGAAGGACCTGTTTACCTCGGCGCCGGTGTTGGCGCATCCGGATCCCGCTTTACCATTCCAGGTAGAGGTAGACGCGTCCGAGGCCGGTATTGGGGCCGTCCTCTCACAACGGTCTGGCACACCACCTAAGCTCCGCCCCTGTGCCTTTTATTCTAAGAAGCTCAGTCCGGCGGAGCGGAATTATGACGTAGGGGACAGGGAGCTGTTAGCCGTGCTACAGGCCCTAAAGGTGTGGAGGCATTGGCTTGAGGGGGCTCAACACCCTTTCCTCATTTTGACGGACCACCGTAACCTGGAGTACATCCGGGCAGCTAGGAGACTGAATCCTCGCCAGGCCCGCTGGACTATGTTTCTAGCCCGGTTTGTGTTTAAAATCACTTACATCCCTGGGTCCCAGAACGGGAAGGCAGATGCCCTGTCTCGGCGGTATGACACGGAGGAGAGGTCCGTTGAGCCCACTCCCATACTACCAAAGTCTTGTCTGGTGGCACCGGTGGTATGGGAGGTCGATGCAGAGATCGAGCGGGCGTTACGCACCGACCCAAGTCCTCCACAGTGTCCAGTGGGTCGGACGTACGTTCCGCTCGAGGTACGCGATCGCCTCATTTATTGGGCTCATACGTCCCCCTCCTCTGGACATCCAGGTATCGGCCGGACAGTTCACTGCCTTAGCACTAAGTACTGGTGGCCAACGTTAGCCAGGGATATGAGGGTTTATGTCTCCTCCTGTTCGGTGTGTGCACAGTGTAAGGCGCCCAGACATTTGCCCAGGGGTAAGCTACAACCCCTGCCCGTTCCACAACGACCCTGGTCCCACCTCTCGGTGGACTTTGTTACAGACCTTCCCCCCTCACAGGGGAATACTACCATCCTGGTCGTTGTGGATCGGTTCTCGAAGGCCTGTCGTCTCCTTCCCATGCCGGGTCTCCCTACTGCCCTACAGACCGCTGAGGCTCTGTTTACCCATGTCTTCCGGCATTACGGGGTACCCGAGGATATAGTGTCTGATGGAGGCCCCCAGTTCACCTCCAGAGTGTGGAGAGCCTTTATGGAACGGTTGGGGGTTTCGGTGAGCCTTACCTCGGGTTACCACCCGGAGAGTAATGGGCAGGTTGAACGTGTCAACCAGGATGTGGGTAGGTTTCTGAGGTCTTATTGCCAGGGCCGGCCGGAGGAGTGGGCGAGATACGTTCCGTGGGCCGAGATGGCGCAGAACTCTCTCCGCCACTCCTCCACCCAACTAACCCCTTTCCAGTGTGTGTTAGGGTACCAGCCGGTTCTGGCACCTTGGCACGAGAGCCAGATCGAGGCCCCTGCGGTGGATGAGTGGGTGCGGCGCTCGGAGGAGACATGGAACGCTGCCCACGTCCATCTGCAGCGGGCCATCCGTCGGCATAAGACGAGCGCCGATCTCCACCGCAGTGAGGGGCCTGTATACGCACCTGGAGATCGAGTCTGGCTCTCGACCAGAAACCTGCCCCTCCGCCTGCCCTGCCGGAAGCTGGGTCGGCGGTTTGTGGGGCCATTCAAAGTCCTGAGGAGGTTGAATGAGGTGTGTTACAGGTTAGAACTGCCTATTGATTACAGGAATATTAACCCCTCGTTCCATGTGTCTCTCCTCAGGCCGGTGGTAGCTGGTCCACTCCAGGACTATGAGATAGAGGAGATTCCTCCGCCCCCGTTGGACATCGAGGGGGCTCCGGCGTACACTGTGAGGTCCATCTTTGATTCGAGACGCCGGATGGGGGGTCTCCAATATCTCGTGGAGTGGGAGGGGTACGGCCCGGAGGAGCGGTGCTGGGTGCCGAGGAGGGACATATTAGACCTGTCCCTGCTGACCGAGTTCCATCGGGGTCATCCTACGCGCCCTGCTCCGCGTCGTCCTGGTCGTCCCCGAGGCCGGGATCGGCGCATGGCTGGAGCCGCGCGTCAAGGGGGGGGGGGGTACTGTCACGGTTTCGGCCGAGGCTGCTCCTCCTCCTTGTTCGGGCAGGCTTCGGCGGTCGTCGTCCCCGGAGTACTAGCTGCCACCGTTCGATGTTTCATGTTTGATTGGTTTTGTCTGTTTGTACACCTGTCCCTTATTAGTGTTTGATTTTGTTTCCTATTTAGTTATCGTGTGTTGGGTCAGGTGTTATGTGTGATTGTTTTTTGTCTAGCTGTTGCTCTCTGTATTTACTCTCGTGTTTTGTTGTTTTTCGAGAGTCCGCACTGTGTGCGCTATCGTCGTTTTACGCACTGTGTTTATTGTGCGTAATTTGTATTTTGCCTCCCGGTTGGGTTGGCTGTTCGCCTGTTTGGTGCTGCTTTCGTTTACTAAAGTCTGTTCACGAACGCCCGTGTTTCCTTCGCTTGATTTCCACACCGCATCTACACTCAGCTACTGACACTAGCCTATGAATAAAAGTTTACAACGTAGGTGCACACAGGTCGAGAGAAAAATTGGAGTAATCAAGGTGACAGACAGTGACACATTCAATACCGCCTTGCACACTCTTGCCTGAATCTAGCTGATATAGGGTGTAATCATTAGTCCAACAGTTGCAAACGAGAGTTTCTAACAGAATCGGCGAATGAATACACCCCTGATCACATGCAAACACAGTTCAGTTTCATAGCCACATACAAACATTTTGCTCGTTGTTTAATTTCTTCTCGCATCTACGCACTCTCCTCCTCTCACCTTTTCCCTTTGCTTGTGGACACATCAGCTGTCTGTGACCAGGCGAAGAAACCTTACCAAGCCAAACCTTCATATTATAACCCCTAACCACTACACACAGCCTGCATCGTCACCATATTAGCTAACGTCATAGTCAACATAGCTACTAGAACTAATTTGTTAGTAAACCCGCTACAATAATGCAGTTACCAAGCAGTTTAGCAGTTACACATGCGGGCCCCAGTGGCAATAAATTAATACAATCAAAAGCTTACCTTGACTTGGAAGAGTTCCAGTGTTGGATAGCCATAGCGAGCTAGCTAACATAGCATCCCTCTCTGTTTGAGTAGGCTAAACTAGCTAGCAGGATTCGCTAGCTAAGTGAAAGTGAAAAAAATACAACGAAATATAGCTAGCTCTCTCTCTCTCACTTCTCCTTAATTTTTAAAGAAATTAATTTGTTCAAAACTGTTCAACTATTGTCTTTCTCTCTCTACTCACCACATTTTATGCAGTGCTAGCTATCTGTAGCTTATTGTCACGCTCGTTGACGGACGGGACGGACCAAGGCGCAGCGTGATATGCAAACATGTTTATTAACACGAATAAACACACAACAAAACAATAAACTAATGACACGTGAAGTCCTAAGGTAACACACACCAAACCTTATACAGAACAAGATCCCACAACCCACTAGTGCCAAAAGGCTGCCTAAGTATGGTCCCCAATCAGAGACAACGAGCGACAGCTGCCTCTGATTGGGAACCACACCGGCCAACATAGAAATACACATCCTAGAAAACCCACATAGAATATGCACAAACAAAGAATACACACACCCTGACTCAACATATAAGAGTCCCCTGAGTCAGGGCGTGACAGTACCCCCCCCCCCCCCAAAGGTGCGGACTCCGACCGCACAACATAAACATAACAGGGTAGGGGCCGGGTGGGCATTCCGCCTCGGAGGCGGATCCGGCTCGGGGCGTGACGACCTCTCACTCTCCGCCTCCCTGTTGCGCCCCTGGTCTGGTCTGGACCTCGGCGCGCTACTTCCCCTCTCCTTCCTCCCACGATACGCCAGGCCCTGTCTGGACCCTGGTGTGGGAGACCCCGAACCTGGAGAGGGGCTGACGTCATGGTCTGGACTGGAGCCGCTGACCAGAGCTGGACTGGGCACCGGTGGAGCGGACTGCTCTGGCTCCGGAGTGGAGCCGCTGACCGGAGCAGGACTGGACCCCGGTGGAGCGGACTGCTCTGGCTCCGGAGTGGAACAGCTGACCGGAACTAGATCAGGCACCAGTGGAGCGGACTGCTCTGTCTCCGGAGTGGAGCAGCTGACCGGTGCCGGACCAGGCACCGGTGGAACGGGCACGGGGCCGTGCCGGACTGGACAAACGCATCACAGGCTTGGTGCGAGGGGCAGGAACGGGCCGGGCCGGACTGGCGATGTGCACCACTGGCTTGGTGCGAGGAGCGGGAACAGGCCGGGCCGGGCTGGCGACGCGCACCACTGGCTTGGTACGAGAAGCAGGAACAGGCCGGGCTGGGCTGGCGACGCGCACCACTGGCTTGGTGCGAGGAGCAGGAACAGGCCGGGCCGGGCTGGCGACACGCACCACTGGCTTGGTACGAGAAGCAGGAACAGGTCGGGCCGGGCTGGCGACGCGCTCCACTGGCTTGGTGCGAGGAGCAGGAACAGGCCGGGCCGGGCTGGCGACGCGCACCACTGGCTTGGTGCGGGGAGCAGGAACGGGCCGGACCGGACTGGCGACACGCACCACTTGCTTGGTGCGAGGAGCAGGACTGGGTTCCTTGATTAACCCCCGCTCCTTCTGCTGCCTAACCAGCTCCTCTCGCCGTGCCTCTACACCTTCCTTCTGCTCCCTCTGAACCAATAGCCCCCGTAATTTGGTGGCCTCCTCTCCTAACTGTCGCGGCCTCCTGCTGCCTCGTCGTCCACACCGTGTGCCCCCAAAACATTTTTTATTGGGGTTGCCTCTCCACCCTGATCAGGGCCTCCATCTTTCTTGCCAGATCTTCTCTTATCTCCTGCCAAGTCCATCCTCTCTCCTCCTCCTCGGCACACTGCTTGGTCCAGGTCTGGTGGGATCTTCTGTCACGCTCGAATATGCACAAACAAATACACACACCCTGACTCAACATATAAGAGTCCCCTGAGTCAGGGCGTGACACTTATGCTTTCAGTACTAGATTAATTCTCTGTTCCTTGGGTGGACAACATGTCAGTTTATACTGCAAGAGCTCTGATAGGTTGGAGGATGTCCTTCGGGTTGTCATAATTACTGTTTAAGTCTATGGAAGGAGTGAGAACTATGAGCCTCCTAGGTTTTGTATTGAAGTCAATGTACCCAGAGGAGGACGGAAACTAGCTGTCCTCTGGCTACACCATGGTGTTACCCTACAGACTGCTGTTAAGGCTACTGTAGACCATTGCAAAACAGTGTGTTTTATTCAATTTTTTGGTGACGTGAATATATTTAGTAGTTTTTTTATGTTTCATTATTTTTATTTTTATTAAATTCACTGAGGAGGATTGTCTTCCCCTTCCTCCTCTGAGGAGCCTGCTCTGAGGAGCCTCCACTGAATTGAATTCCACTGTTTACACTGAAACTGTCTGCCTTAGGAAGAAGCCCACTGTGGGCAGCCCACTCAGTACCATTGATTTAAATATAAATGTCACTGACATGTCTACCTCGGATCAGCCTTTCAGAATAGCACTAAAAACACACAAGCAACCCAGAAAATGACTGAAAATAGCCTATATTAACATATGTAGCCTAAGAAACAAGGTTAATGAAATTGACAACTTATTAACATCAGAAAACATTCATATTCTATCCATCTCTGAAACACACTTAGATCATTCCTTTGATGATGCAGTAGTAGCTACAGTATACATTGTTATAGAATACAGTATATAGGAAAGATAGAAATGCAAATGGAGGAGGTGATGCCATGTATGTCCAGAGTCATATTCCTGTTAGGGTGAGAGAGGATCTCATGTCAGATTATGCAGAAGTAATATGGCTACAGGTTCATCTGCCTCACCTAAAGCCTAATCTCGTAGGAAGTTACTATAGACCACTGAGTGCTAAAAGTCAGTATTTGGACAATAAATGCTGGATAATGTATGTGATATCTACAGAGAGGTATATTTTCTGGGTGACCTAAATATTGACTGGTTGTCATCAAACTGTCTACTCAAAAATAAGCTCCAAGCTGTAACCGTTACCTGCAATCTGGTTTAGGTTATCAGTCAACCTACCAGGGTATTTAAAAACAGAACAGGAACTAAATCATCCATGTGTATTGATCACATCTTTATTAATGCTGCAGAAATCTGCTCTAAAGCAGTATCCACACCCTACAGATGTAGTGATCATAATATAATAGCCATATCTGGAAAAACCAAAGTTACAAAGACAACCTAAAATTGTGTATAAACAATCAATGATTCTTATTTCGAAGATATGAAAAAGATTTGTTGGTCTGATGTATGTTATGACGAACAACCTCACGCCACACTTGAAGCATTTATGAAACTGCTTCTTTCGGTTACTGATAGGCATGCGCCCATCAAGAAACTGACAGTTAAAACTGCCAAATCCCCATGGATAGATGATGATTTTAAAAACTGTATGGCTGAGAGGGATGAGGCAAAGGGAATAGCAAATAAGTCTGACAACATAGCAGATTGGCAAACATACAGTAAATTGAGAAATCACGTAACTAAACAAAAAGAAGAAGAAACTATACTATGAAACAAAGATAAATGATATAAAGAATTATAGTAAAAAGCTCTGGAGTACTATTGGTCTTTGTGCACTGTATTGATGTGTTGAAGGTACCGAACTGCCAGTTCAAGCAGTTGGCTCACAGATCGGACACTCATCGGTACCACACAAGATTATTATGTTTTATGTATTTGACCTATATGTGACATTTAACATTTACTGTATGTAGTTCTGTCCTTGAGCTGTTCTTGTTTATTAATGTTTTGTATTATGTAATGTTTCATGTTTTGTGCGGACCCCAGAAAGAGTAGTTGTTGCTTTCGCAGCGGCTAATGGGGATCCTTAAATCCTTAGAAAATACCAAATACCAAGTTAGTTAGTTTACTGTACTTGTACGGCCTACTCCAGTCCACTCAGAGACAAAGAGGACTAAGTTAGTTAGTTTACTGTACTTGTACGGCTTACTCCAGTCCACTCAGAGACAAAGAGGACTAAGTTAGTTAGTTTACTGTACTTGTACGGCCTACTCCAGTCCACTCAGAGACAAAGAGGACTAAGTTAGTTAGTTTACTGTACTTGAACGGCCTACTCCAGTCCACTCAGAGACAAAGAGGACTAAGTTAGTTAGTTTACTGTACTTGTACGGCCCACTCCAGTCCACTCACCCACTAGCATCCTCTTGCGGGTTTTTACGCCCACACAGTCCTGTGTACAGGAAGAGAATTTGGACCAGGCGGTTAGCTGGCAGTCGTCCTGGCATGGGAACTGGCAGGGCTGGGTTAGAGAGGGCATGGAGCTGGCGAACTTCAGACATGCTCCCATGTCCGCTTGACCCCCATCCTGCTTCCAGCATGAGACAGCTATAGAAAGAAAGAAAGAAAGAAAGAAAGAAAGAAAGAAAGAAAGAAAGAAAGAAAGAAAGAAAGAAAGAAAGAAAGAAAGAAAGAAAGAAAGAAAGAAAGAAAGAAAGAAAGAAAGAAAGAAAGAAAGAAAGAAAGAAAGAAAGAAAGAAAGAAAGAAAGAAAGAAAGAAAGAAAGAAAGAAAGAAAAAGGAATGAGGGGGTGTTGGAGGTTGGTAAGGTGTGAGGCAATACACTTTGGTACACAAGTTGGTCACTTTTTACTAGGGGAGACTCACAATCTCATTTGGTTAATGCCCTTTGGCTGCATTTGGAGCTAAACACGGCAGTCCCATCACAGTCGATCAAGACCTGACAGTGTTTTAAGTGATGATTAACCAACAGTACTGTCACTGTGGGATCTGAAATGACTCATTGCGAGGTGGTGTGACTCACTACATTGCATTCCAAATTGTAGTGATCTAGTTAAAAGTAGTGCACTACATACAGGAAAAAAGTATTTGATCCCCTGCTGATTTTGTACGTTTGCCCACTGACAAAGAAATGATCAGTCTATATTTTTTTGGTATTGTCACGATCGTCAAAAGGATTGGACCAATGCGCAGCGTGGAATGCGAACATACTTTATTATATATTCACCACACGAACAAAAACAACAAAACGATACGTGAAGTCCTTGGTAACAAACACAAACCAACACGGAACAAGATCCCACAAACACAACTGCCCAAACGGCTGCCTAAGTATGGTTCCCAATCAGAGACAACAAGCAACAGCTGATTCACGTTGCCTCTGATTGAGAACCACCCCGGCCAACATAGAAACACATGAACTAGAAACTGAAACATAAAACACAAAACATAGACACTACACACCCTGGCTCAACATAAAAGAGTCCCTAGAGCCAGGGCGTGACAGGTATGTTTATTTGAACAGTGAGAGACAGAATAACAACAAAAAAATCCAGAAAAACGCATGTCAAAAATGTTTTAATGTAAAAACATTTTAATGAGGGAAATAAGTATTTGACCCCCTCTCAATCAGAAAGATTTCTGGCTCCCAGGTGTCTTTTATACAGGTAACGAGCTGAGATAAGGAGTACACTCTTAAAGGGAGTGCTCCTAATCTCAGCTTGTTACCTGTATAAAAGACACCTGTCCACAGAAGCACAAGATTGTAGACCTACACAAGGCTGGAATGGGCTACAAGACCATCGCCAAGCAGCTTGGTGAGAAGGTGACAACAGTTGGTGCGATTATTCGCAAATGGAAGAAACACAAAATAACTGTCAATCTCCCTCGGCCTGGGGCTCCACGCAAGATCTCACCTCGTGGAGTTGCAATGATCATGAGAACGGTGAGGAATCAGCCCAGAACTACACGGCGGATCTTGTCAATGATCTCAAGGCAGCTGGGACCATAGTCACCAAGAAAACAATTGGTAACACACTACGCCGTGAAGGACTGAAATCCTGCAGCGCCCACAAGGTCCCCCTGCTCAAGAAACCACATATACAGGCCCGTCTGAAGTTTGCCAATGAACATCTGAATGATTCAGAGGAGAACTGGGTGAAAGTGTTGTGGTCAGATGAGACCAAAATCGAGCACTTTGCCATCAACTCAACTCGCCGTGTTTGGAGGAGGAGGAATGCTGCCTATGACCCCAAGAACACCATCCCCACCGTCAAACATGGAGGTGGAAACATTATACTTTGGGTGTGTTTTTCTGCGAAGGGGACAGCACAACTTCTCCACATCAAAGGGACGATGGACGGCGCCATGTACCGTCAAATCTTGGGTGAGAACCTCCTTTCCTCAGCCAGGGCATTGAAAATGGGTCGTGGATGGGTATTCCAGCATGACAATGACCCAAAACACACGGCCAAGGCAACAAAGGAGTGGCTCAAGAAGAAGCACATTAAGGTCCTGGAGTGGCCTAGCCAGTCTCCAGACCTTAATCCCATAGAAAATCTGTGGAGGGAGCTGAAGGTTCGAGTTGCCAAACGTCAGCCTCGAAACCTTAATAACTTGGAGAAGATCTGCAAAGAGGAGTGGGACCTGGTGGCCAACTACAAGAAACGTCTGACCTCTGTGATTGCCAACAAGGGTTTTGCCACCAAGTACTAAATCATGTTTTGCAGAGGGGTCAAATACTTATTTCCCTCATTAAAATGCAAATCAATTTATAACATTTTTGACATGCGTTTTTCTGGATTTTTTTGTTGTTATTCTGTCTCTCACTGTTCAAATAAACCTACCATTAAAATGATAGACTGATCATGTCATTGTCAGTGGGCAAACTTACAAAATCAGCAGGGGATCAAATACTTTTTTCCCTCACTGTAGAGAATAGGGTTACATTTCATATTCACTGTCTCCGGTTCTCTCAGTTAGTAACACACACAGAGGCGAGAACAACTGTAAGTGATGAAACTGAACGTAGTGTAATGTCTATTGACTTTCCCACCCAAACAGACTGAACAGATAGCATTGAGTGAGGAGGAGCAAGAGCTCTGTCTTGAATTGTCTCTCCCCCTGCGTCAATGTTTACACAGATACCATTACAGGTAATGGGGCCTAATGTGGAGAGTGAAGAAGGAGGTTGAAAGGTGCTCATCATCTGATCAGATAATGGTATTCTACTTCAAGATGCTATTAGAGGTCTGGTGCAAGGAGTGGAAGAAAAACTCTTTGCCCTCAATTCACTAACTTCCGCCATTTTGTAAATCGAAGTCAGATAGATGCATTGTTGCCACGCTATGTCAAGCTCGTCGAGCTCAACACAAAGCAATCCACCGGAACTTACATTTTATGTTTTAACCTAAATTTAACTAATTCACGCCTGGTAGGGCTAGAGGGAAGAGGTTTGGATAGACGATTTGGATAGAGGTTATTTAACCTTCACATCCTCCTTTGAGTCCCAGCGTAACATTTAGAAGGAGATTAAAGATGGACGCAGCCCAAGGTGTTACTTTGATGCCCAGCTCCCCTTCTCACATGCTCTAATCAGGGTGCTTGACCACATCAACAATCCTACACACTTCCACAGTCACATGCATAGTACCATGCAAGTTAAATCAAGTGCATATAAAATATTTGAAAGTATTTCACAGACTATATGAATGTGACTGGAGTCTGAACCCTCAGAAGGGTCTATATCTACCTGTATCCAATAGTTACCAGATTATAGGTAGTCTCTCATGACTGTAAAGTTCAAAACCATGAAAAGGAAAAACCCAAGTAGGCCAAGATGCAAAAATAATATACTTAATTTAATCCATGGTCAAAAGAATATAAAAAAAAAGGTCTCTCATGACAAAAGTATTTTCTTATACTTCCGTCAGTTCAGATTTGAACACTTCGCCCCCAGAATCAAATTGAGTAGATAGTGCATGCAGGATTTTGTTGCTCACCTCTAGCCTGCAGCCCAGGCCCACAGGTCTCCACAGCTCCAGGACTGTCCTGACGAACGGACCAGGGAACCAACTGGCATCGCCGCCACTTGTGTGTCTTCCACCTGCAGTACAAGAAACAGGACACAGCTGAGTCATTTTGAGAGCCATAGTCGAAGTCTTGTTCTAGTTAACTTGGCACCACTTTAGTCAAAAGAGACTACATATCGAGCAGAGTGGTCTTGATGGGTGATGGAGCCTTACCTGTATCCCAAACAGACAGACGGCGCCTCACAGTCTCTTTCCTGAGTCAACACCTCCGGGCACTCCTGTCCCCCATTGGCAGGCAGCTGGATGATGATGCGTTTCCTGTTTTGTTTCCTTTTCGTGTTGCCACCTTAAAAGAACCCATAGAAAAACACTTTATTCACACACTGTCCCAATCAATAGACAGGCACAATAACAGCAGTAATCAAGCAACTTCCATCAGCTCTAGAAGTGGAAAATTATCATGATGAATGCCTGTTATCTACTTGAGTAATTGCAAATCACAGGTCCTTGAAAATGTCCTTGTAAAACAAGAGTGTTTTGTTTGCTGTTTACTTTTAGCAGCTGTGTGTCATTAACCTTGACCATGAAGAACACGAAGACATAATGAAGGAGCACAGTTGGTTCCCAGCTCTCTAGTCTGGTGTTCTCCAGCAGATATGTACTTTCCTGACCAGTTCTGAGAGAAGGTAATGAAATCAAGTTTGGTATATTGATTGATATGGGCTTCCCTTCTCTGCTGGTGTCCACCCACCTCACTGATTGGGTGGTGGAGGTTATATTGCCCTTACAAGAAGTCCATCAGAATCCATTTGCGGTGGCCATGTCCATGTTGCAATGTATGATCCATAGAGGTAGCTAGCTACAGGAGATAGATACTATATTAATATGGTAGGATATTCTGTTATCTTGACAGCTGCGATGGTTCTCATAGGAGAATGACAAATCCATTACCAAATACTCCTAGTAAAGCCAGATGATCTGGGTGCCCAACGACTGTTCTTTAGACTAAGTGTTGCTTAGCAGATGTTTCTGGAGAGTAGTCATGTCAAGTATTTCATGAATATAACACTCACTCCAAGGAAATGGAAATCACATAAACATGTATGCTAACAAGCATTTTCTAGCTGACAAAGAGGTTGTTGCAGTGCGGGCAAATCGCTTTAAATTGGCCAGGCACTTTCTGCTTATTAGCGGCATTTGTTCTAGTTCTTTATATAGAAGGATGTTGTCAAGCATCAATGCGTGTTTGTTGGTTGCTGTTCTAGGATGTCACAGCTCCTAAGTGAATTACAGTTTTGACTTGATGATTCTCTCAGCTCGAACTGCAATATTTGAAGAGAAATAATTGTATAATTGTGCAAGTGTTTTGTTTATCAGATTTGTCCGTTTGTCGGGGCTGTCGAAACCAGGAAGCAAACACTTAACGACAGACCCACTATTATTTAGAATTCCCTGTTGTAATTAATTCCTTCACATGCTTTGAAGCACATGCTCATTTCAAAACCATATGGCATAGGCTCCATTTCTTGAGCATTTTTGCCTTGGACAGACTGCTCTGTATTTGTATGTACTGTATTGCATACTTGACAATAATAGGATGTACCTGCTTGGCATATTGTACATCTCTTGACATAGTTGCATTTTTTCAAATGATGTGTACTTGAGTGAGTTGAGAGGCTGTACATTGTTTTAATAGCTGTGTATCCTTGAGAATATTGAGAAGGCTAGTAGGTACCTGCTTTGCATGTGGCAGGGCAGGCACTCCAGTCGCTGTAGGGGGTGACGATGCAGTCTCTTTTACATGGCAGGAGGCAGGGCCTGACCGTCTCAGGACGAATACTCTCCGGACACCTGAAATCACATCATCTAGATGTGTCAAACTCATTCCACGGAGGGCAGTGTCTGCGGGTTTTTCGCTCCACCCTTGTACTTGATTGATGAGTTGATGAATGTGTAGAGATGTGTGCGTATACCGCTTATGTTTATGAATGCATATTTGTCTTGTCAAAATAATATAACTGTTTACGGTACACAGTATATCAATACCGGGTCATTGGTCTAAGGAATACTGCAGGGATTCTCCCAGTATATTATGAATCACTGGTTTTAGGGCTTCAGATTGAGCCCCTCTATTGCTTTGAACATCATATTGCCTCTGTAACAGTGCTACATTGTTAACTCATTAATGTCCTGATAAATGGTAATGAACTCATAAGTATATCATACCGTTCATTCATGACATTATATGATTTCATTATTTGATATTATGATATATTAATATATCGTCCCACACCTAGTGGGTCCATTAGTTTAGTGATAGTAGTTTAGCAGTTGTGGCAATTTGACACCACAAATAAACCCTATCAATGTTCATGTGTGTGAGTCCCAGAGCAGCATGGTGCGATAGTGTGTAGTGGTAGCTGGGTAAAATAAAACCCTGGATGGGAGAATCATAAACCTCAGGAATAAAACTGTCCAGGGTTCATTACCATACCCAGCGTGGAGCCTAGCTCATCCCCAGTCTGTCTAGTAGCTCCAGCTCATCCTACCAGGATAATGCTACTATTAAAGCTGAATAAATAAATAGCTAATTCATTATTATAATTCACTTTCCCCTGAAGATACCCTTAGGGTGGTAGGGATGGAGAACCCAGATGCTTTAGAACAACTGTCTGGAACCTAGGCAGAAACCCATCAAGGAACCCATCAGCTCACAGCTACGCAGCCAGACAGACAGTGGAAACAATAGGATATTGTTTCTTCCACAGATAGATGCTGGGTCAAAGGCTCTGTGCTTTCGTGCTTTGATTTATGCTTAGCAAAGGCTTATGGAACCCTGAATACATATTACACCACATCAGCATAAGTATAACCGCTCTACTCACATTTAATTTATTTAATTTCCTCTATCACGTTACACAAATATTATAGTCATATACTACTTATATTGGTATTCAGTCATCTCGTTGAAGGAAGAACTCATACTCTAAGACTTTGGGTCTTTGAAAAGCGCTATGTAAATACCATGTATTATTATAATTCTTACTTTGAAGATATAACTCTTACTTTGAAAAAGGAACTCTTATTTTGAAGGAAGGACTCTTACTTTTTGGGAGGCACCTGTCCCACATTGACCCGGACACAGATGACCTTCCGCGTCTGCATCCCCACAGAGCAGGAGGAGTCCCCTCCCCTGACCCCGACCCCGGCCCCTGTGGAGTTGGCAGGGGGGACCGAGGTGTCCTCGATACACTGTCCCCAGGGCCCTGTCTGCCAGTGGTACACAGTACAAGGGTGGTCGTTGCAGCTCCGCACCTCCTGGAGAGCAATGCTGTTGGGGCACTGGACCACGCCTGTCAAACACACAACAACCAAATGGTCAATCAATCAAATATACTGTATTTATAAAACACTACAGCAGTTATCAAAAAGACCCCAAAGAGGAAGCAGAAACACAAACATCACATTCAAATGCAAGAGATACCTCTCAGTTACATGAATGTGGTTTGCCTTGACTGTAGAAGGTCTCTGACCATAAAAATCATGCAGAGGTGATATTGTGTGGGAGTTATCTTTTCTTACATCCTTAACAATGAAGAACCTCCTTTCCCTCCATATTATGTCACAGAGCTCTCTAAGACACCGTCCCTGAAACCTTCACGTCATGTAAAACAAGGCGAACTCTCCATACCGCTGTTATTTACTGAACTGTAACTTGTGGGTTTGGCTACCTTAGCTAATTCTTTGTCTCATTATGAGAGTGTGTCCTAACATAGCCTGTTGTAATTATTACTTAGGCATACTCTACAGGCTCAACCCACTTCTCCCTGAAATGGAATTACCCAGTCATTTCTATTCTGCTATTTTCTCCAAATGACTGTAAACTGCTCTCTCTACTCCCTGAGAGCCTAACTTGAGATCATCACACCACTTGAATTTTGGCACAAGGCTCAAATTGACACCAATCCATCATTTACGCAGATCTCAAGTTATGATTTGGGCCTGAATTGGGAGGTCCTCAATCAGCATGTGTGATAGCAGATAGCTAGTAGAGCTGAGTCTGTAGGACTTCATGCTACACTCAGCCCACACCTGGCGTCTGACACACGCACACACAGACACACACACAAACTCGCAGCACACACCGCTTGTGATTTATCCTGGACAGTGTGTCTGTCTGCTGAGGTGTAGGAAGGCTAATAAATGAAGCGAGGCATTCAGCCTGATTCTGTTTCTGCAGTGATGACAGCGTGACTATCCTCCCCATGCCAGAGCATATCAGTATCCATTTAGAGAAATCCATAATGTAGAAAGTCTCTCTCCTGAGTGGGTATTTTGAATATGCCACAGACACTGTCTTGCTATGGTCCAATGGAGGATATCAACAAGAGCTGTAGCAGTGCTATACAATGGGCTACAACATGCTGATCTACTGCAAGGCGATGACACAGCTCAGTGTGGGTTGTATAGAGATGGGTTCTCAGGGCGTGACTGGCAGCTTGGACGGTAAGAATCTAACCCAGAGGCACTTGTTCCATTACCGACAAGACTCCCCCTTCTACACTTCTCCTCTCCTCAGGGTTTCAGTCTTCTCTCCTTAAGGTTTCAGTCTCCTCTCCTTAGGGTTACAGTCTCCTCTCCTTAGGGTTTCAGACTCCTCTCCTTAGGGTTTCAATCTTCTCTCCTTAGGGTTTCAGTCTCCACTCCTTGGGGTTTCAGTCGCCTCTTCTTAGGGTTTCAGTCTCCTCTCCTTAGGGTTTCAGACTCCTCTCCTTAGGGTTTCAATCTTCTCTCCTTAGGGTTTCAGTCTCCACTCCTTGGGGTTTCAGTCGCCTCTCCTTAGGGTTTCAGTTGCCTCTCCTTAGGATCTCAGTCTCCTTAGGGTGTCAGTCTCCTCTCCTTAGGGTTTCAGTCAGCTCTCCTTAGGGTTTCAGTTGCCTCTCCTTAGGATTTCAGTCAGCTCTCCTTAGGGTTTCAGTTGCCTCTCCTTAGGATTTCAGTCACCTCTCCTTAGGGTTTCAGTCGCCTCTCCTTAGGGTTTCAGTTGCCTCTCCTTAGGATTTCAGTCTCCTTAGGGTGTCAGTCTCCTCTCCTTAAGGTTTCAGTCTCCTCTCCTTAGGGTATTAGGCAGCACTTAACACTAACGAATGCTCATTACTAGCACGGCACTGTTGAGAGTCTGTAAATGTTTTACATAGTACAGGCATGAAATTATGCTGACCAGGCAGTGAGGGAAATAGATTGGTACCCAGGTAGCCATACAGTATATCAACTACATACATCTACTTATAACATCTACAGAGCTGAATAACTACATCAATGGGAACACTGCATTCTAAGAGTATAGGAAATGATAGTACCGAAGAGTGCAGGAACCTTGGGCACCCGCGATAGACCTTAAAGGAAGGTAAATGCAAAGTTATGCATTTGTATTACCATTCATACATTTGTGAAAGGTGCTATAAAGAATACTAAGCACTAGGGCTCTAAGCACTTCACACTTCACACTCAGACGCTTTGAACCTAAACATTGAAAATGTAGCTCCAGAGAGTAGTACAGACATCTATCCTAAAGTTTCCAAGCTTGTTATTCCTTGTGACTATGCCACATCACAGAACCTTACCCTGCATCACAGTAACCCAGGCTACAACCTGAGCAGTCGCTGTGGAGGAGGAACATACAGAATAATTTATAAAATATTGACAATTTGGCTCATGGAACATAGAAGAGAGACAGAGAGAAGCAAAGACTGAGGGTATGGTGAAATGCTTGCTTCAGCAGCCTCATATAAGATATCAGATACTCTCCTGCATGCTGTGCAGAACTGGGATCAAATGGGGGAAAAAAATCTTCTTTCAAATACTTTGATCGAGCTCATCTGGTGCAACAGAACCAATAGAAAAGTGCAAACCCTGCCCATATGGCATGCACTATTGGCAGACTCCATCAAACGCTCAACATACTTGAAAGAAAACAGATACTATTTGAACCCCCGGTCTGATGCTGTGTGGCCTGGTCCCAGATACGTTAGTGTGGTCTTGCCAACTCCCATAGGTCAACTCCTATGTTAGGCATGACAACAACCATAGGAGTTGGCTCTACTACACAAACAGATCTGGGACCAGGTCTGACGCTGTGTGTTGTGTGATTGTGGTCTCACCTTCCCCAGCATTGTAGGCCAGTACTGAGCGTGCTCTCATCTGTCTTCCCTCAGTGTTCTTCCCGGAGCAGGTGTGTGAGCACAGGGACCAGGAGGTCCAGGGACTGAGGACACAGTCCTTGGGGCAAGGCACCTCACAGACGACAGGCATGGGCAGGATGGCATCACGGCATAGTTGGCGGTCTACATACTCACCTGGAGGCACAGGGAGACAGGAGACACAGTATATGAGGCTAGCAGTAGTACCATCTTTGTTACATACATGTACAATACACAGTCAGCATCATGTGTGACTCCCGAGTGGCGCAGTGGTCTAAGGCACTGCATCGCAGTGCTAGCTGTGCCACTAGAGATCCTGGTTCGAGTCCAGGCTCTGTCGCAGCCGGCCGCAACCGGGAGACCCATGGGCGGTGCACAATTGGTCCAGCGTCGTCCAAGGTAGGGGAGGGTTTGGCCGGCAGGGATGTGGGTTCGTTTCCCACGGGGGGCCAGTATGAAAAAATATATTTAAAAAATACGTATGCATTCACTAACAACTGTAAGTGGCTCTGGATAAGAGCGTCTGCTAAATGACTAAAATGTACATGTGCCGATATCACACACAAAATCGCATAATCAGATCTGGCACATCTGTTCACAAATTGGACATATACTACAAACGCCCAAGGTGCCTTATTGCTATTATAAACTGGTTACCAACGTAATTAGAACAGTAAAAAATACTTGTGGTATGCGCTCTGCTATACTACAGCTTTAATCCAATCAGCATTCAGGGCTCAAACCACCCGGCTTATAAGAGAACACAAACCACACACAACATTTGTCCACATGTTCACCAAGTCTGAGGGGAAAATAGGCACTGGGCATTACAATGCATGTTTACACCAGCATAAAATATTGGTTGCTTTCTCAGACAAACAAGCAGGCAGACTAGAGAACCATTGGATATGAGGGAACAAATCTGGGGAATTACAACTTCTTTCAAAGCAAGAACCTATGAATAAAAGTGGATATTTACACCCATTGAAATTCTAATTCAGGCAGTGAGGCATTAGTTTAGTCTTTTACTCATGACTTTGACAGTGCACTTGGAAGAAAAATGTGCTCATATCCAAATTATTGCATCTCTAATGCATAAGCAAGCTGGATAAAACCTTGTGTATCTCCAACTGTGTCAAGTTACATAGACATTAAGACAACAGATACTGAGTCATTGTCATCTTCTCACACACACACACACACACACACACGTCACTGGACCATGATGTTCTGTCCAAATGTCTTGAAAAAGCGTCTTGAGATTCATGAATGAACAAAACACGTGACATACAAGCACATTTTTATTAATTGGCTTTTAACACAAACATACTACTTCCTCTACCAATGTATACTTTTAGATTCCTCCAATCTACAGTGAAAATGTATCTTGGTGTAGACTGCTCATACATATTCCATATGCTTAATACATAACACCATTGGAGCTGGCAGAACGAATGGTACTGTATAACAAGTATATCAAGTATATTTTTTGATTCAATAAGTAGCTGTTGGTAGTGTCTTGTTAGGGCAGTTGAATTTAAGTGCCTTCTTTTCCCTAGTAGTCTACCTAATCATTGGTGTTTGAACTGCCTGATTGGCCAGTACTTGTGACTGTCGTTGTCTCAAGCCTATTTGTGCAACAGTGTTGCTAATTTGGGAGTGTGTTGTATTGTAGGGGGTGTTTTCTTCACCTCTGCCAGGTAATCAGCAATCAGTGCTGGGAGGTGTGTCTTTCACCTCTGCTAGGCATTTAGTAATAATAAATAATAATATGCCATTTAGCAGACGCTTTTATCCAAAGCGACTTACAGTCATGCGTGCATACATTTTTGTGTATGGGTGGTCCCGGGGATCGAACCCACTACCTTGGCGTTACAAGCGCCGTGCTCTACCAGCTGAGCTACAGAGGACCACAGGCTAGTACTTCAGTCTCCCCTGTATTTTCAGCAGCAGCTGTAAGCAGCGGTGTTGTCACCAAAACTAAGACGTTCTGCCGAGTTATTATGCAGATTTATTATTATTTTCGGATGATCTCATTTTGTTGTTTTGTAGCTTGGCAACTATGTGTGTGTTTTCTTTACCTGTTTGCTCCTCTCCCTGTAGTTTTTACAGACGCTTCCCTCCCTGTGGCTGCAACCCTTCTAATTTAGTGTACCCTTCGCGCACATTCCTTTTCCCACTAGCACTGACTTCGCTGATAAATACTTTGTTGAGGGAAAATGTACTTGATACGATTGTGATGTGCTGTTGTCTCACCGAGCTACTGTATCTTAAGGTGAATGGTCTAATCAGGATAAGAGCGTCTGCTAAATTACTCAAATGGAAATGTATAAAGTTCAGTAGCGTGCCATGTGCATAAAAACTCTGATGAGACAGCTGTGCACATGGCAAGTAGTATGGTCCTCTCGATGTTTGCAAACATGAATGAAAGTGTTTCCTCCAGAGCTAAAACAGAACTAAGCACTGCTAAGAGATGGAGATAGAGAGAGGAAGGGGGAGAGGGAGAGACTTATTTAGCTTTTATCAGGCATCAGTTGCAGATTCATAGCCTTGTGGAATTACTTCATTTGATTTGACAGCCTGTTAACAGATACTTTCAAATCATTTATGAGTAACGGGTAAATGTTAAATGTTTTTTTTAAAGATTGAGCTAAAATGTGCATATCATTTTTGCATCAAAAAATGTAATGACCAACATAGACACATGTATACAAACAAACGATAACGTACACACTATACACACATGTACACATGGATTTTGTGTTATAAATATGTGGTAGTAGAGTAGAGGCGTGAGGGCACACACTTAATGTGTTGTGAAATCTGTTATGAATGTATTGTAATGTTTTTAAAATGTATAACTGCCTTAATTTTGCCGGACCCCAGGAAGAGTAGCTGCTGCCTTGGCAGTAGCTAATGGAGATCCATAATAAATACAAACCCATCCCATTACTCTGATGTCGCCCCTCTGTATCAGTCAAACCCCCACCCTAACCTCTTCCATCATCTCACCCCATCCCTCTTTTGTCGATCACTCCTATACGTATCAGGTTAATGATCTATAGTGATGGGAATAAAAGATAGTGATTGTGGGATCCTGAACCATCACCGTATTGATCTAAATCTGTGGGATGTGGCCACAACCCCCACCCTTATCCTTACCCCATCAAATCCCCATTCCCATCCCATCCTTCTTTCATCTCTCCCTCCATCTCTATACCCCATCCCATCTCTATACCTCATTCCATCTCTATACCTCATACCATCTCAATACCTCATCCCATCTCTATACCTCATCCCATCTCTACACCTCATCCCATCTCTATACCCATCCCAACTATATACCCATCCCATCTCTATACCCCATCCCATCTCTATACCCCATCCCATCTCAATAACTCATCCCATCTCTATACCCCATCCCATCTCAATACCTCATCCCATCTCTATACTCCCTCAATCTCTATACCCCATCCCATCTCTATACTCCATCCCATCTCTATACCCCATCCCATCCCATCTCTATACCCAACCCTTTTCTATACTTTATCCCATCTCTATACACCATCCCATATCTATACCTCATCCCATCTCTATACCCCATCCCATCTCTATACCCCATCCCATCTCTATACTTTATCCCATCTCTATACCTCATCCCATCTCTATACCTCATCCCATCTCTATACCCCATCCCATCTCTGTACCTGATCCCATCTCTATACTTTATCCCATCTCTATACCTCATCCCATCTCTATACCCCATCCCATCTCTATACCCCATCCCATCTCTGTACTTTATCCCATCTCTATACACCATCCCATCTCTATACCTCATCCCATCTCTATACCTCATTTCATCTCTATACCCCATCCCATCTCTATACCCAATCCAATCTCAATAACTCATCCCATCTCTATACCCCATCCCATCTCAATACCTCATCCCATCTCAATACCTCATCCCATCTCTATACTCCATCCCATCTCTATACCTCATCCCATCTCTACACCTTATCCCATCTCTATACCCCATCCCATCTCTATACGCCATCCCATCTCTATACCCCATCCCATCTCTATACTTTATCCCATCTCTATACCTCATCCCATCTCTATACCTCATTCCATCTCCATACCTCATCCCATATCTATACCTCATCCCATCTCTATGCCTCATATCATCTCTATACCCCATCCCATCTCTATACCCCATCCCATCTCTATATCTCATCCCATCTCTATACCTCATCCCATCTCTATACCCCATCCCATCTCTATACCTCATCCCATCTCTATACCTCATCCCATCTCTATACCTCATCCCATCTCTATACCTCATCCCACTTCTATACCCCATCCAATCTCTATACCTCATCCCATCTCTATACTTCATCCCATCTCTATACCCCATCCCATCTCTGTACCCCATCCCATCTCTATACCTCATCCCATCTCTATACCTCATCCCATCTCTATACCCCATCCCATCTCTGTACCCCATCCCATCTCTATACCTCAACACATCTCTATACCTCATCCCATCTCTATACCTCATCCCATCTCTATACCCCATCCCAACTCTATACCTCATCCCATCTCTATACCTCATCCCATCTCTATACCTCATCCCATCTCTATACCTCATCCCACTTCTATACCCCATCCCATCTCTATACCTCATCCCATCTCTATACCCCATCCCATCTCTATACCCCATCCCATCTCTGTACTTTATCCCATCTCTATACACCATCCCATATCTATACCTCATCCCATCTCTATACCCCATCCCATCTCTATACCCCATCCCATCTCTATACTTTATCCCATCTCTATACCTCATCTCATCTCTATACCTCATCCCATCTCTATACCTCATCCCATCTCTATACCTCATTTCATCTCTATACCCCATCCCATCTCTATACCCAATCCAATCTCAATAACTCATCCCATCTCTATACCCCATCCCATCTCAATACCTCATCCCATCTCAATACCTCATCCCATCTCTATACTCCATCCCATCTCTATACCTCATCCCATCTCTACACCTTATCCCATCTCTATACCCCATCCCATCTCTATACGCCATCCCATCTCTATACCCCATCCCATCTCTATACTTTATCCCATCTCTATACCTCATCCCATCTCTATACCTCATTCCATCTCCATACCTCATCCCATATCTATACCTCATCCCATCTCTATGCCTCATATCATCTCTATACCCCATCCCATCTCTATACCCCATCCCATCTCTATATCTCATCCCATCTCTATACCTCATCCCATCTCTATACCCCATCCCATCTCTATACCTCATCCCATCTCTATACCTCATCCCATCTCTATACCTCATCCCATCTCTATACCTCATCCCACTTCTATACCCCATCCCATCTCTATACCTCATCCAATCTCTATACTTCATCCCATCTCTATACCCCATCCCATCTCTGTACCCCATCCCATCTCTATACCTCATCCCATCTCTATACCCCATCCCATCTCTATACCTCATCCCATCTCTATACCTCATCCAATCTCTATACCCCATCCCATCTCTGTACCCCATCCCATCTCTATACCTCAACACATCTCTATACTTTATCCCATCTCTATACCTCATCCCATCTCTATACCCCATCCCAACTCTATACCTCATCCCATCTCTATACCTCATCCCATCTCTATACCTCATCCCATCTCTATACCTCATCCCACTTCTATACCCCATCCCATCTCTATACTTCATCCCATCTCTATACTTCATCCCATCTCTATACCCCATCCCATCTCTGTACCCCATCCCATCTCTATACCTCAACCCATCTCTATACCTCATCCCATCTCTATACCTCATCCCATCTCAATACCTCATCCCATCTCTATACTCCATCCCATCTCTATACCTCATCCCATCTCTACACCTCATCCCATCTCTACACCTCATCCCATCTCTATACTTTATCCCATCTCTATACCTCATCCCATCTCTATACCTCATTCCATCTCCATACCTCATCCCATATCTATACCTCATCCCATCTCTATGCCTCATATCATCTCTATACCCCATCCCATCTCTATACCCCATCCCATCTGTATACCTCATCCCATCTCTATACCTCATCCCATCTCTATACCTCATCCCATCTCTATACCTCATCCCACTTCTATACCCCATCCCATCTCTATACCTCATCCCATGTCTATACTTCATCCCATCTCTATACGCCATCCCATCTCTGTACCCCATCCCATCTCTATACCTCATCCCATCTCTATACCCCATCCCATCTCTATACCTCATCCCATCTCTATACCTCATCCCATCTCTATACCCCATCCCATCTGTGTACCCCATCCCATCTCTATACCTCAACCCATCTCTATACCTCATCCCATCTCTATACCTCATCCCATCTCTATACCTCATTTCATCTCTATACCCCATCCCATCTCTATACCCAATCCAATCTCAATAACTCATCCCATCTCTATACCCCATCCCATCTCAATACCTCATCCCATCTCAATACCTCATCCCATCTCTATACTCCATCCCATCTCTATACCTCATCCCATCTCTACACCTCATCCCATCTCTATACTTTATCCCATCTCTATACCTCATCCCATCTCTATACCTCATTCCATCTCCATACCTCATCCCATATCTATACCTCATCCCATCTCTATGCCTCATATCATCTCTATACCCCATCCCATCTCTATACCCCATCCCATCTCTATATCTCATCCCATCTCTATACCTCATCCCATCTCTATACCCCATCCCATCTCTATACCTCATCCCATCTCTATACCTCATCCCATCTCTATATGTCATCCCATCTCTATACCTCATCCCACTTCTATACCCCATCCCATCTCTATACCTCATCCCATCTCTATACTTCATCCCATCTCTATACCCCATCCCATCTCTGTACCCCATCCCATCTCTATACCTCATCCCACTTCTATACCCCATCCCATCTCTATACCTCATCCCATCTCTATACTTCATCCCATCTCTATACCCCATCCCATCTCTGTACCCCATCCCATCTCTATACCTCATCCCATCTCTATACCCCATCCCATCTCTATACCTCATCCCATCTCTATACCTCATCCCATCTCTATACCCCATCCCATCTGTGTACCCCATACCATCTCTATACCTCAACCCATCTCTATACCTCATCCCATCTCTATACCTCATCCCATCTCTATACCCCATCCCAACTCTATACCTCATCCCATCTCTATACCTCATCCCATCTCTATACCTCATCCCATCTCTATACCCCTCCCATCTCTATACTTTATCCCATCTCTATACAACATCCCATCTCTATACCGCAACCCATCTCTACACCTCATCCCATCTCTATACCCCATCCCATCTCTATACCCCATCTCATCTCTATACCCCATCCCATCTCTATACTTTATCCCATCTCTATACCTCATCTCATCTCTATACCCCATCCCATCTCTATACCCCATCCCATCTCTATAATTATATCATCTCTATACCTCATCCCATCTCTATATCTCATTCCATCTCTATACCTCATCCCATCTCTATACCTCATCCCATCTCTATACCCCATCCCATCGCTATACCTCATCCTATCTCTATACCTCATCCCATCTCTATACCTCATCCCATCTCTATACCTCATCCCATCTCTATACCCCATCCCATCTCTATACCTCATCCAATCTCTATACCTCATCCCATCGCTATACCCCATCCCGTCTCTGTACTCTATCCCATCTCTATACCTCATCCAATCTCTATACCTCATCCCATCTCTATACCCCATCCCATCTCTATACCCCATCCCATCTCTATACCTCATCCCATCTCTATACCTCATCCCATCTCTATACCCCATCCCATCTCTATACTTCTTCCCATCTCTATACCTCACCCCATCTCTATACCATCTCAACTTCCATCTCAACTTCCATCTCAACTTCCAACCCTAGCCTTATCTTCGCTCTATCCTATCCCATCCTATCACATCTCAGTGGGTTATTCCGTATCAATGAAAGCCCTTTTCACACTCCATTGTATTCCAGCCCATACTATCTCTCTTTCATGGTCCCCTCCCTCCTATCTGTATCAGTGATAAAAATCCATAGTGACAGGAGGAACCAGAGGAGCAGCCAGTCTGATGACATGTCTGGAGCCCCTTGGGGGAAACAAATCAATTTTCATCAGCAGCAGACAACAGAGGATCAATAGAGTCCAGTCAAGAGGGACTGGGAGGGCCGCTGTGTGTGTGTGTGTGTGTGTGTGTGTGTGTGTGTGTGTGTGTGTGTGTGGTGGTGGAATGGAATGGAAGTCTCCATGCGATAGATTGGGAGAGGAAATCATTAAAGTGTTTGTATGAGACTGATTATTCTCCTGGCTTCTGACTGACTGTCCTTTTGTGACATCTTTGTGTGAAAACATTGAATGCTGTCTGGCTTCATTCATTAGCACTCCAAGGTAGGAAACACATGTCTATAGACACCCAAGACGGTAAAACAAGAGGTTCATGCCTTGCAAGAAGTAGATGATGAAGTATGAAAAATGTATGTACTCACTAACTGTAAGTCGCTCTGGATAAGAGCATCTGCTAAATGACAAATAAATTATTTGCAATACAAATTAACAACAAATGTATTGAATCATGGACCCTTAAATCTAGAATCCTTAATTGAAACCATAAGAAAGCAGGCACCCTGCCTCTGTTTTGTGAAAAAGCTGAGGGATGAGTCTGATAGACAGCGCTATGGATGCAAGGACTGACCATCCAGGATATCAAAATGATAGTTTTAGTCATGTTTTGAGGCTATACAGTGTTTGTTTTTCATTTACATTGTTTACACACAATGGGGTAAATCAAGCCTATATTTTGGGTTCTGATGTGGCACGACACTTGAACTAAATTCATGTGTCATCCCATCTCTATACCTTGTATTCTTCAAGAATCAGTGGGTATTCATAATTAATGAATACCCAGTCCAAAAATGGATGTAGCAACTAAGGATTCTAGCTTAAAAATCATAACCATCCTTCACCTCTCAGAAATCCCCCTCCTCCCCCCATCCTCCCTTTCTCTGTCCAGCATGTGTCTAGAAATCAATTCAGCAAAACCCACAGAGGAGAAACAACCAGCTACGGCTGTCTGTCCTCGGCTCTGCAAGCTACCCAACTGATCAAAGAGGCAACACACCTCACATCAGAAACCCACCCCCCTTCCTCCTCTAGCTGGGTCTGAACTGTGTCTTAATGGAAAAGCACCAGACATCGTTTGACATATCCTCTATTCAACCCTGCCTCATTCCATCCGGGTGGGGAACACACATGCACACAGGCACACACATGCACACACACACACACAAACACCCTAATGTGAAAGACAGGCAGGGTAAATGTGAACCGACTGTGTGGAGAAGCGCCAGGTAATCTAATTTACCAGTAACTAAATCTGATTCAACAGGGTGCTGCTGTAAAAGCAAGCTCACTGCAGCCAGCAGCCATGTTGTCTCTATAACTGGGGAGAAGGGATGGGGAGGCCACCTTGAATGAAGAAACCAGGGTGTAGACAGAAAGTCTACCTGGGCTGGGCTTGTTCACCACCTAGCTAAATGGGTCAATATACACAATACACTGTGTCTGTAGGGAGGGATGGAGGGAAATAGAAAGCGGTGAGAATAAGGAGGTAGGAAGGCATGAAAAGTATTTAGGAAATAGGGAGTGGTGAGTTGAAGAGGGAGGTAGAGAGAGAAAGCTGTGAGCAGAGAGGGTGGTTGAGAGAGAAAGCTGTGAGCAGAGAGGGTGGTTGAGAGAGAAAGCTGTGAGCAGAGAGGGTGGTTGAGAGAGAAAGCTGTGAGCAGAGAGGATGGTTGAGAGAGAAAGCTGTGAGCAGAGAGGGTGGTTGAGAGAGAAAGCTGTGAGCAGAGAGGGTGGTTGAGAGAGAAAGCTGTGAGCAGAGAGGGTGGTTGAGAGAGAAAGCTGTGAGCAGAGAGGGTGGTAGAGAGAGAAAGCTGTGAGCAGAGAGGGTGGTAGAGAGAGAAAGCTGTGAGCAGAGAGGGTGGTTGAGAGAGAAAGCTGTGAGCAGAGAGGGTGGTTGAGAGAGAAAGCTGTGAGCAGAGAGGGAGGTTGAGAGAGAAAGCTGTGAGCAGAGAGGGTGGTTGAGAGAGAAAGCTGTGAGCAGAGAGGGAGGTTGAGAGAGAAAGCTGTGAGCAGAGAGGGTGGTTGAGAGAGAAAGCTGTGAGCAGAGAGGGTGGTTGAGAGAGAAAGCTGTGAGCAGAGAGGGTTGTTGAGAGAGAAAGCTGTGAGCAGAGAGGGAGGTTGAGAGAGAAAGCTGTGAGCAGAGAGGGTGGTTGAGAGAGACTAGTGTTAGTGTTTCATCTCATCAATATTACTACCTTATGTAAAAAGTTATCTCCCTTTCTCACTCCTAATAGTATTCATCTTGTACCATAAATCTTTCAACATACGATATAGATATTCTCCTCCTCTGAAAAGAACAGACTATTAGACTAATATGCCTTTCACCATCGTCATCATCACGGCAACAGCCTGGTGCAGGCAGCACGAAGCTCTGGCTGATGTGAATGGGACCTTGATTATTGTTATAATATGAGAACTGGTTGAGAAGTACCAACACACACAGACACAGACACACACACACACTCACACTCCCTAGGGTGATCATTAGCAGGCAGTGTGCTATGGTTCACGAATCTTCTGATAATTGCTATATTCATACGGTGAATCTTAGTCGAACGAGAGAGAACAGAAAATTCCCAGGATGTAAAATACAATTACAATACACGGTCCCTAATTGAATCATTAATAAAGTGTGAAGGCAAGCCATTTACATTTCTCATTTCTGTCCCCTTTTATTAATTGGTGGGTTATTTAATCATCTTAAACTAAGGTGAACTATTTCAGATATATTGAATCTATTAAGGTACTTTACAGGTGAATTACACCTGTATTCATCCATACTAAAACTCACACTCCTAATCATTTTTATTGTTAAATTCTCAAGTCAGCTATGCTTATTTTCTCCATTATTCTGAACTTAATTAAATTAGGGTGAATTCAATTATTGAGATTAAACTCTGTCTCTTAAACACAAGGCCACTTTGGTCTTCCCTGACTAAAACACAAGGCCCCTTCGGTCTTCCCCGATTAAAACACAAGGCCCCTTCGGTCTTCCCTGACTAAAACTCTCACCTCCCAAACCACATAAAAAATGCATCAGTTACACTCCTCCCAGGTGCACTGCTTCCTATTACACATGCCATAACAAATGTTTGCTCTGTGTCAGACACGCTTGGAGAATAATGCAATCTGTGTGACAAGGGGATTGCGGAGTTTTGCGTCTCTTTGACTTTAGTGTCTTGGTTTGGCACAATGATTTGAGACAATGATTTCAATTTGTGCCCTATTTGACTATTAGACCACACAAACCAACCAGATCAAGCTGTTCTCTTCAGTCTTCAAATGGTGGACCACGTCAGTACTACAAGCCAATATCACTGTGCTTGCCAAAAGCAACAAGCACTATGGTTATTGTTTCATTTACTCTCACATGCTAACTGAATTCTGTCTCAGTATTCAAGTTTCTTTTGGAGAGAACATGAATTAGCAAGTGCTGTATATCTAGCTCTGTCCATGTGTGTGTGTGTGTGTGTGTATGTGTGTGTGTGTGTGTGCGTGTGTGTGTGTGTCCCTCCTCTGGCAGTGCCAGCACAGCTCTCTGTGTGTCTCAGCCAGCACAATTACGACCAGCAGTGGCTCGTGCCTGGCCCCTCGGCCCCATGGGATATCAGGCAGCACGCTGTGGCTGGTGTGGCTGCAGTCAAACCCTTTAGCACAAAGCTTTACACACACACACACACACACACACACACACAGGCACGCTTACGCAGACACACACACGCACATGCTGGAGCACACACACATAAACACATGTACACGCACGCACACGTGCACATACACACAAGCCTCCATAGCTCTGCAATCTTAGGACTAGACAAACAATAGAGAAAGAAAGAAATATCCATAAAACAAGATTGCTACAGAAACAGCAA
>NC_139990.1:13252946-13367394 GCF_964263955.1 Coregonus lavaretus | reverse complement strand
GTATACTGGTGCTGCCATGGAACCATACATAGCTGTATAATTATACCATTCCACGATCTGCTTCTACTATCCCAAATAACATTTCAATAAAGTATAGTTTTGCAACATACAGGTCACCTTTTCATTATTTTTTTAAACAGCAGGAACTAACAGACTTTCACACACGACCCCCTCACTCATGACCAACCTCGCCCTCTGTGGTGGCAACTTTCAGGGCCTCCCTCATCACCAACTTCCCCCTCTGTGGTAGCACCTTTCAGGGCCTCCCTCATCACCAACCACCCCCTCTGTGGTAGCACTTTTCAGGGCCTCCCTCATCACCAACCTCCCCCTTTGTGGTAGCGCTTTTCAGGGCCTCCCTCATCACCAACCTCCCCCTTTGTGGTAGCGCTTTTCAGGGTAGCTAAACATGATTTTCATGGAGTCACAACTTAATGTCTAACTTCGGTACATGAACTTCCCTCTACTATGCTACAGTCACATTGTGTCTTTGATGATAACCGTAATATAGCATTTATTTCTTTAACACGGCAGGACCGCTAAGCTCCAGAAGATGACAGACATTAGAGAAACAGCTTCCCATTATGACTGTTATTGTCCCGACTTCGGCCAAGGCTGCCTCCCCTCCTTGTTCGGGCAGGCTTCGGCGTTCGTCGTCACCGGCTTACTAACCACTGCCGCCCCAATCATCATCACATTTGTCTTGTCTTGTCAATCACACACACCTGGTCCTAATCCCCTCATTAGTCTGTGTATAAGTGTTCCCTCTGCCCCCTTGTCCTTGTTGGTGATTGTTATTTGTGAGAGTAGTGGAGCTCAGTGGAGCTACACGTAACATATTGTTGCCAGGGTAGATATTCCCCTGTGCCTATGTATTATTGGATATCTGTTACAGTGTATTTGCCAGAGATGATAGTTTCCCCTGTGCCTGTTTCGTTGAGCGCTATTTGAGCGCATTTGTGTGTCTACGAAGGAATAAACTCTGTATTCGGTGATTACCCTCCTGCGCCTGACTCCTTTCCATCACACTCATCACAATTATTGTTCTCTCCTCATTAAGCCAGGCTTTTACCCAAAGTGACTCATGTACTAATGGATGCAGCAATCCATTAATACCTACATAATATTTGTTTTTCCAAGTCTGAGGGCTTTCCCCTGTCTTTGCTCAAGGACATGGAAGTGGTGATGGCTGGGGCTGGGGCCCGGGAGGTGTGTGTGTGTGTGTGTGTGTGTGTGTGCCTTGTGTGCCTGCACCTACATATGTGTGTGTGTTTGTGTTATGTTAACCCCTGCCTGCCCAGCCCCAAGTCAGCCTGCCCCCAGCCCCAGGGCCTAATCCCCACTGCTGCTCCAGCCTGATAAGAAAGGAGCATGGGGGAGCCAGCAGGACTGGAGGACTCAGGTGGATGATGGCTGACTCTCGCGTTCTTCGGATTATTTCGGATTCTTTCCTATTCTTCCCCGAACCCTCTATTTAATGAGGAGGGCCGGCTGGAAGATGGAGGTGTGTTGTCAGATGTCAGGGTTGAGGTGGAGAGTTTAACAGGAAAAGGTTGGGGAGAGTGTGAAGAGAAGTGTAAGAGGAGAGGAGAGGTGGAGGGTTTAGGAAAGTTGAAGGGCGGGGGGAGGGGGGGGGGGGGGTGTTATAGAGGGGGGAATGGATAGGGGTCCAGCCAGGTTATGTAAATCTAATATCACTACTGTCTGTCGAACCACAGTAAAGGAAAGCAAGGTGAACAGATTGACTGAGGCCTTTCCACCCTGTCAGAGCCTGGGGGCTCTTTGCACAGATAAACATACTGATGGAGAAGTATGTGTAGGCTATAATGACTTCTCCAATACGGTATGGTGTTGCAACATCTCAAAGGCCGTGGCTGAGACGAACGTATCTAAGAAACCAGCCATTATTTTGAAAACGTATCTCCCATTAACGGTGCAGTATGTTACTAGAATCCATCAAATATTGGTAGATAGATACAATCACAGTGTGTGTGCACAGTCCATTTGGACAGCCACCACAAAGAGCGACAAACATTGATTGAATGAAGGCTGGGAGATCAGGGCATGTTGATGTTGTATGGAGTTCGTTGTTACAGGGATAAACAAGTGTCCAGAGAAATGTCTGAGAGTCTACTTCTCTTGACTAATGAGAGCCAGGGTGTACAAACACACACACACTCATCCAGTCAAGGTTGTGTGTGTACTTTATGAGATACAGTAGTGTGAGATGCGAGACGAGCGTGTAGTGGGACGAGAGCGAGAGAGAGAGAGAGAGAGAAAGAAAGAAAATAAGAGAGAGAGATTAAGACGTGCGCAAGAGTGAATTCATCATTAAGATGCATGGGAGACAATTTCTAGGCTTCCCTTCCATTTGAGATGCTTCATTAGGGTAGAGTCAATATGCATTAGTCACCATAGTGGAGTTGATGGAGGGGGCTGCTGCTGCCATTCTGTTCCTGTACCAGGGATAATTAAGGTCTGAGCAGCCAGCCAGCCAGCCAGCATGTCTGTGTGTGTCTGTGTGTGTGTGTGTGTGTGTGTGTGTGTGTGTGTGTGTGTTTGTGAGCCAGCCAGCATGTCTGTGTGTGTGTGTGTGTGTTTGTGTGTGTTTCAGCCCCTACTGTTGGAATAGCTGTTAACAAAAAGGGCGTAGAGACACCTCCACCCTCCTCCGCCCTCCGTATAGCATCCCTCTCGATATCTCTGTCTTTCTCTGTCTCTCTTCTATTTATCTCCTGTTTAGTCTTTGTCAGAGGAAGAGTAGAATGAGGGGAATGAGATGGCAACCCACGCTATTGTACTGTAGACATGGTATTGGCTGTAGGAGAGAGGTCAATATCAACATATTGCTTATACTGTATACACCTGTGCTCTATATGGAAGCTGTGATGTTTCACACTTTTTTTTTTTTTTTACATATTTTTCTAATACTACTGTAACAGATATTTTCTTTTAAATGCAACAATGATTGCTTTCTCACCTACAGTGTTTTTTATATCTATATTATACCGTTTTGAACCACGCTATAACTCCAATTTATGTTGTGTTCCAGGGGCTTGCCAAGAGGATTGCCAAGAGGATAAAGAAAATCAATATTGAGACTCAATACATATCATAACTCAACATTTAGCTGAATGCAACACAAATAAAGATGGATTCTGGAGTAGTGTTGCGTACATATACCAGACTGAACACAGCTTAAGCTCTCAAATCATGTTATCAGTTTATTGTTACTGGTGAAGTGACTGATGGATGGATACAGACTGAGGACACAATTATAAATAAGACCTGCTATTGACAGTGTAACCAATGCCTGTTTCATTTTCAAGATGGCTACCTATGTGATCGGCCGGGTTCGAACCTGAGTCTCTAGACGAAAAAGATGTCTTGCTCAACACCAAGGATATAGTGTCTTGGGTGCTGTATCCCAGCCAGGAGTAATCAAAATAAAAATGTTTTCACATTCATCATTACTAAAGTATAGCTATTACTATGTTACACCCAGTGTGTGGTGTTCCAATGCCATCATTTCAAGATGGCCATCTATGTGACTGAATGGGTATCAAAGTCAAGACTGTGTTAGCCCACAAAGCTAAAGCTTAGGCATAACTGTCATTAGAGCTGTGCTCCACCCACCTTTCTTGGCAGCTGTGTCCAGGCAGTTCTCAAAGGTGCAGGGTCCCCAGGCACTCCAGGAGGACACGTCACACTCCACAGGACAGGGGATGTGGCACAGCTGGGTGGTGTTGGGGGGCGGGCTGAGGCACAGGTCACCGTCAACGGGCCTGGAGGCTGGAAACACAGAGCGATACACAGAGACATGATGTCAGAACAGGGCAGGGATGTGGCATTAATGGTTCATGTTGGGCGCAAGGCTAGGCATAGATCACTGTTTACAAGTATGAAGACATATAAAAACATGAAAGCTAGGTAGTGTAGTGATATGCATTTAGAGACTATCCACATACATTTAATATACTTTACAGACTGAGTTCTATCTGTTATTACTGTCACTGTGGATCTAACTATTGTACTTTTAGCCTGTCTCTCTCCATCTGTGTAGTGGGATAAAACTTCAGGCTAATGGATGACAACGAATCATGAATCGTTCCACCAGTCATGAATAAAACTCACACCAACTAAAACCCCACAGGGCAGTTCATAGTAATAAATATTCCTACCCTCACGCTATCTCAAATCCAAGAAAACATTTGGTAAACAGTATGGCCTTTCATGTATTAATCATCCTGCTAAATCCAGTCTAGTTTGAAACAACAAAGGCTTTTTTTCGCTCTCTATCCCCAAACGGCAGATCAGGCTCAGGGGAGGCCTAGTGCTGCTCAATGACACACACACACACACACACACACACACACACACACACACACACACACACACACAAACACACACGGTGGATAAATCAATGAGCCGTAGGTGACCCTCTACAAGGTCACTGCTCTGATTAATCATTCCCACCGCTCCATCACCATGCTTTGACTGAAGCCTGAGTCTGACTCATTCACATGCAAATTTCCTCCACTTTGCCAAAGGTGTGTCCTTTTAATAGTGTCTGTTAAAATGTGTGTGTGTGTATGTACGTGCGTGGTGCGTGCCTGTCAAGTGATTATAAAAAAAATTCAATCTGCGCAGCGTACTAATTTATTTTAGTAATTATAAAATCCCTCTGGCAACGGTAGCTGAATAGGTACAATCAAGGGGAGTAGGCTACATATGCGTAAGCTTTAAAGTGTATTGAATGGATGCTTACTTACGCCACTTAAGAAGGCCATTGGCACAGACAAGCCTATGAAGTAATACAAATAATGTGGTGAGTGCTTATATTTGTCCTATTTCACACATGTACAAATGATGTTGCGTGACGAGTAAACATGTGGCATCATTATCGTTTCCAGTCAGTATTGTGTGTGTGTGTGTGTGTGTGTGCACTTGTCTGGCGTTAACAATACTGACTGGAAACGATAATGATGCAACATGTTCACTCGTCACGCAACATCATTTGTACATGTGTGAAATAGGACAAATATAAGCACTCACCAAATTATTATTATTATTATTATAATTGCACAGTCCGCAGTACTGTGCAATTATACTGGAAATGATCATGACTGGAAACGGTAATGACTGGTGTCACGGATCCCCCCAGTACTGCTGCTCATTCCGTTCACCAGCTCTGGAGGTCTACGTCACTGGCTTTCTAGGTGTCACTGATTTGGTTCATTACCACCAACCCCACGGACTGTCTTGTCTCATTAAGCACACCTGGTTCCCATTCCCCCTGATTAGTATGTGTATATATGTGCCCTCTGTGTCCCATGTCCGTTGGTCTTGTGAGTACCGTGTATTGTGTAGAGGTTACACCTCGCTCTTTGTTTGGGTTACATCCCTTTGTAAGGGGTGAGGTGTGACCCAGGACATACAGTAGGCAGAGATGGTGAAACAAGGATCTTTACTGGTGGTCCCGAAGCCAAAATACAAAATAACGGACTTATCATGATAAAAGAAAGGCAGAGCAAATAAGTCTCCAAAAACCGGCTGACAGCCAAAATACGAAATACTACCTAAGACTGAAACAAATAACGAAACAGGGAGAACACTTCTCAAGTACCTGTACATAGCTCTCCAATCAGACACTGAGTAGTACTGCTGGACATAGAGAAACTAGCAGAGAAAACTGAGCAAGGGAACGCAGGGAAGTGAGGGCATAAATACACAGGTGAACCGATAGACACAGGTGACACCAATAGGATGATGATTAGTCCCGACTGTGAGTGAGGAGGTGCCTAAGGTTGTCGGAGGATGACACCTAGTGGGTCGCTCCGGAACTGCGACCCCCTCCTGTAACACTTTTTGGTATATATATACACGTGTTTGTGTTGGGTGGAGTAAATAAAACCCCTAATACGTATTCCTGCGCCGGTCTTCTAATCATTAAACAATGTGACAACTGGAAACGATAATGATGCCACATGTTTACTTGTCCCGCCACATTATTGCACGGTTCACCAGCCCATTTTCATCCAAGCCATTTTACAAGTGGCTACGTCTCCTCTATGCTGCATGGCTATTTTGGTAGACAATGGACCTTTCTGCCCCACTCTCCTAGTCAATATAAAGTATCTAATGTGTGTGTGTGTGTGTATGTGTATGTGTGTGTGCAGACTGAAGTAGCTACTGTATTTTCTCATCCTCTTTGCCATTATAACAAAGGCTGATTAATGAACGTCTCCGTGCTGGGTGACCTTGGTTGAGGTGCCACATGGGTCTCTCGCTCTCTCTCCTGCCAGATGGTCTTGTCTTTACTCTACCCACCCTCACACACACACACCACACAGGGGTTCCTGGGGCCAAACTAGGACCTCCAATCCCAGGCAGACACCTGTGCCTCACCCCTCTCCTCCTCTCTCTGTCACCCCTTGCCATCATCAATAACTCTACTTCCGGATGGCATCACACAGCCAGCCATTCTACTGCTAGCTACAGAATGTCTCTATGGGCCCTCTAATAAGGCTCCATATTGATTTTAACCAAACAGAACAGAGCTGGCTAGAACTGATGACCATCAAAGCCAATAACTACAGTAACATCAGATTTACTGCCTTCCTGCACCCTTCCTTCCTCTCGCTCTCAATTCCGCCCTCTTTCTCTGCCTCCAGTAACTGGTAGTAGACAGAAATTGAAACAGCTGCTTTTCCCTGTTGTCCATATCTGACCCCCCCATGGAATAGTTTAATAAATCCACACTTCATTTCAGCAGCATTTTGGCAATCATAACATAGGTCTGTTGAAGCCAACTGTAATCCCCAGAATGATTGAATGAGTGAGTTTTGTGTCCGAATAAAGCTTATTTCCTATGTAAATGGAATGAGAATGCATACACATACAGGAAAGTGACAAGCCTAAATGACTAATCACACACACACACACAAAACTATCCAGCCTCAGTCATGTCGCATAGGGAATAAAACATCATTGTTGAAAGCAAAAAACAAGTATACATCAGCTTAAATCAGACTGAAGATTTAGCTCTCCATCCAGGCTTCAGTGTCCGCAAGGAAACCCGCAATTGTTACAGCTGAGATGGAGATATGTGTATAATGCTTTATAGATTCAGCAGTAAATTGCCAGAGATGAGAGCAATTCTGTGTAGATCCCTATAATGACCCAGAACTGTGTATTTGATTTAGGTTCCAGGTGTGTAATGTTTGGTTTTGAAGACAAGAGAGATGATTGAGAAGGAGATCGAGAGAGGAGACTGGAGAATGAGTAAGGGAATACCAAAAGTGGATGGGGGAGTTGTAATTGTGCCATAGAGCAGACAGGAAAGGATTGAAAGGAAAATATGTGTTACGGCAGGTGGGCTTGCTGTGCTTCCCTACCTCCAACTCTCCCTCTCTATCTGTCCTTCTCCCACTCCCACTCCTTCTCTGCAACTGTCACCATCACTTGTGTCATCTAGCAAACCCTGTCACTTCCAAATACAAGACGCTCACAAGATTAGAAAAATCTATAAAGTTGCGGTTCACATTTTTTCTTTAGCAAAGTGCCTCCTCTGTCTGACTGTCTGAGAGCAGCTGGAATCATTTATTTGAGCGGTGGCCAGTTGAGCCCCCTGACCAGATGGTCTGTCTGGGAGTTAGTGTGGCAGCGCTGGATAAATATGGGCTCGCTACCAGCTACCTTCACTTACATATTAACAGACTAAGTAGTGCTACCTACTTTACCCCACACTCATATTTCATATCGCACCACTGCTCTCTCTCTCTCTCTCTCTCTCTCTCTCTCTCTCTCTCTCTCTCTCTCTCTCTCTCTCTCTCTCTCTCTCTCTCTCTCTCTCTCTCTCTCTCTCTCTCTCTCTCTCTCTCTCTCTCTCTCTCTCTCTCTCTCTCTCTCTCTCTCTCTCTCTCTCTCTCTCTCTCTCTCTCCTCCTTGCATTGTTCTCCTCTCTGCCTCGGTTCCTTCCTCTCCCTCCCTCCCTTAATCTTTCCCTCCCCACCCACTCATATTTACATATTCAACCCGGCTCCAGATGTAATGTGGAATAAAGACATCCTCATATCCCGTTCCACTTCACACATTGGTGCTAGAGTGTCTGTGTGTGTGTGTGTGTGTGTGTGTGTGTCTGTGTGTGTGTGTGTGTGTGCAGAGCCAGAAAATATTAGATGATTTTGGGTGTGTGCACAAGTCGAGTCAGAACTCAGGGCTCAAACCTCCCCAGCTAAATTTAGCTCCCCTTCATCTACACTGATTGAAGTGGATTTAACAAGTGACATCAATAAGGGATCATAGCTTTCACCTGGATTCACCTGGTCAGTCTATGTCATGGAAAAATGTTTTGTACACTCAACAGTTTTGGCTGTATGTGTGTGTGTGAGTGTTTATGTGAGTGCATGAGTCTGCATGTGTATGAGGTGTGTGTGTGTGAGTGAGTGAGTGGGAGTATGTGTGCAAAAAAGTCTCTAAGGTGCAGGACAGAGTACCGGGCAGGTAGCCGGCTAGTGATGGCTGTTCAACAGTCTGATGGCCTGGTGATAGAAGCTGTTTCTCAGTCTCTCTGTCCCGGCTCTAATGCCTCCGTACCGTCTCTGTCTGCTAGATGGTAGCAGTGTGTACAGACTGTGGCCTGGGTGGCTGAGGTCCTTGATGATCTTCTTGGGCTTCCTTTTGACACTGAGTGCTATAGATGTCCTGGAGGGCAGGCAGCGTCCCCAGATGGTGTGTTGGGCTGACCTTACAACCCTCTGAAGAGCCATGCGGTTGAGGATGGTGTAGTTGCCGTACCAGGCAGTGATGCAGCCCGACAGAATGCTGTCAATGATGCATCTGTAGAAGTTTGTGAGGGTCTTAGGGGTCATGCCGAATTTCTTTAGCCGCCTGAGGTTGAAGAGGCGCTGTTGTGCCTTCTTCACCACGGTGTCGATGTGATGAGACCATTTCAGGTCATCAGTGATGTGCACACCAAGGAACTTGAAGCTTTTGACCCTCTCCGATGTGGTGCTCCCTCCTCTGTCTCCTGTAGTCCATGATCAGCTCCTTGGTTTTGTTGACGTTGGGGAGAGGTTATTGCCCTGGCACCACTCCATCAGGGCCCTCACCTCCTCCCTGTAGGCTGTCTCATCGTTATTGGTAATCAGGCCTACCACTGTTGTGTCGTCAGCAAACTTGATGATTCAGTTGGAGTTGATTCAGTTGGAGTTTATAAATTACCGCCTGGTGTGTGTGCGCGGGCGCGCGCGTGTGTGTGTGAGCGTGCATGTGTGTGCACGTGCTTGTGCATGCATAACATTACCAAGGGAGTGATGACAGTTTTAATACATTATCTGGGAACACAGTTACTAGAGAGTTAATTCTGCTGCTGCTGACTGTGTGGATATGCTGTCCTGTCATGTTGACATTTGTTAGGGGGATTCTGGGTCAAAGGCAGTCAATGGCTGCGTACCAAATGGCACCATATTCCCTACGTAGTGCACTACTTTTGACTATAACACTGTAGGCGCTGGTCAAAAGTAGTGCACTATATAGGAAATAGGGTGCCATTTGGGATGCAGACAATGATATCTACTACCACTCGTGTAAGACACTGTTTTGTAGAGAATTTTCTTCACAGTGGATGCACCATTTTTGTAAAGTGAAAGGCTTCTAGGATCTCCAAAGACCCTGGTTGGGGAAACACATTCCTCAATGCTATTTCTATTCTCTGCACCGTTAGTGCATGCATTTTGGCTGCCCAGGGTATCCCATTTAATTTATTGCTGTTGCGTAAGGGCACGTTAGCACAGTTCACATTCTCATTTCACGCTGTTCTTGTCAGACTGCATGAGTGCGGCCTTAGCAAAAGTGCTCAGTCTCCAGTGCACAAGGTGGAAGAGATCTGTACAATGAGACAAGGCAGCAGTATGGGAGGGAACTAAAGATACACAATGGGTATGGGCTTTCTATAGACACACGCCTGGTGAGAGAGATGACCTAGTATGGGGGAGGGGCATGAGTTATCAGAATGGGAGAACAATTACACATTGGGGATAAAGGACAGTTGCATGCTGGTCAGGTTACCTTCTTTGCTCTTGAGCGCGCTGGAGGCGGGGTCGGCGCTGGTTGCCTGGACACAGTACACCTCACGGTTCTGGACTCCGCCCCCGCACAGCCCCGTTAGATTACCACGACGGCGGTCCTGTTGGCTTAGCAACATGTCCACCCTGCACTCGGTCCACTCCGTTGTCTTCCAATTGTACCTGCAGAGGAGAACGAAGGTTGATTGATTTGATTCGATTTTCTACACAACATAGATAGAAAATAATATGTACATTATTTCAATCATCAAGGATGACAAAATTAAGTCATAGTTTGCACCCAAAATGCCACCTTATTCCCTAGTGCACTACTTTCCTATATGGCTCTGGCCAAAAGCAGTGGAACTACAGGAATTGGGTGCCATTTCTGATGCAGCCATTCCCATTGTGGTCCTTATAAAGGAAGATGATGGAGAGAGATATGGTTAGTGATTATGAGTGGCTAGTAGGTGCAAGAAAGTGTACATCAATATTAGCCATCTTTTATACCTGTTGTGAATGAAGCACCCTCCAGATTGATTGAGCAGATGCACAACCAAAGCCTGAATGTCCTACAAGGTCACAGCTTGTTAAGCATCATTTAGTTTGATGGCACCTTTGATTGACTGTTTCAAATGTATTATGTATGACACAATAAGATACGCAATAAAAAGATCTGCAGACATAAATAAATGGTTGAATTGGTTTGAATGCTGTTGATGCGTTCTGTTTGTAAATGTCGCCTACGTTTATTTTCTCCTTTTCGTCTTATTGTGCTCTATTTCTTTAATCAGAGTTATCCTGTGGTAGTACACGTTCCAATGCCTGTTAGATGACAACTAGAGAGTACATTTACATTTACGTCATTTAGCAGACGCTCTTATCCAGAGGGTACAAGACATTGCAATAAACATTGCATTACTCTAATTCAATGAATACATCATTTCGAAGCACAAGCTAAAACTCCTTGTTGCATCCCAAATGGCACCCTATTCCCTGTAAAATGGCCTACTTTCAATAGAGACCTATGGGTAGTCCACTACATAGGGAATAGGGTGCCATTTGGGACACAATCATATTTGTATACTTTATTATGGTTAGTAATTCAGACAAATTGCAGCGAGAAGTTGGCAAAATGGTTTTTCGGGAAGTAAACATTAGCATGCATTTGAGTGTGCTCAGTGGACATTAAGCAATGTGCATCTACTAGAAATACTATTTTAAAGGAGTTCTCTATGTATTTGACCGTCAACATACACTCACTGGCCAGTTTATTAGGTACACCACCCCGTTCACGAAAATGGATCGCTCCTACAGACAGTGAGTCACATGGCTGTAGCTTGCTATATAAAGCAGGCAGACAGGCATCAAGGCATTCAGTTACTGTTCGATTGAATGTTAGAATGGTTAAAACGAGTGACCCAAGTGACTTCGAGCGTGGTATGAATCTGCGTGATACCATCACGTCAGCATGGACCAACATCACTGTGGAATGTTTCCGACATCTTGTAAAATGCCTGAAGAATTCAGGATGTTCTGGAGGCAAGGGGGGGTCCGACCTGGTACTACAGTAGATGGGTGAACCTAATAAACTGGCCGGTGAGAGTATATTCACAGAGTGCCTCACGATCTACAATTCATCTTGAATGTCCCCAAAGAGAACATCATGACCTAAATGTACCTCATTGGACCTCAGTGGAAGGACTCAGCTACATTAAACTGAAACAGATCAACTGTAAAGAGCAGTCTATTAAGACAGATTCGAGCTCAGCACTGAATTCAAAGAAAGCTCTAGGATCTGCTTCAAGAGAACTTGAAAGGTTCCTTAAAGTACTTAGTGAGAATGTTACGTATTGCTTTTCAGTTCAAATCCACCCCGGGGTCACAAAATGGCCGCCCTGCCTCGGTCTCCGTGGCGATAATGGAATTTATTTGACGTCACCACCAATGAAAGGGCTCCATATTCATGAGTGGAGTGTCTCTTACTGGTCCCTGGCCGATGCCATGGTGAGGTTGTGGGACAACGAGGCACCTAGGAGTTGCGGTCCATAGCTAGGTCTGGGGGTCTGGGACTAACACTGATGGGGACACTCTAAACGAGGAATCCCTCAATAAGACTAACTGAACTTGGACTCCTGCCACAAGGTTCACACCTCTTCATCTCTCTTTTATCCTGGTCTTCTTCAAATGGTAGTAAGGGAGCATTGGTCCACCGACATTGATTTATTCCTTTCATCGTTATCAGGGACAGAAAACAGGCACATTTTTCCCACAGAACCTATACCCCATGGAAGAAGCCTAGGGACCAAGCTCACAAGCTGTTAACAAATGGGTTATGTCCTGATCCGCATACTAACCTTACTCTATACAGTTTAAAAAAATTATGGACTGACTGATGTCCTCATGTAAACTCACTGTAACAATTTAGTTTCAACCCAATGTAATAATTTTTGTCATGCAAAATGAACTAGCTAGCAACTGCAGGTCAAAACACTAGAGGTGTAAAATGCAGATTGAGGAAATTCCTTTCTCCCCACACCAGGTAGGAGTATAGTTCCACATGGAGTTGTACAGGTTCGGGGGGGGGGGGGGGGAGTAATTTAAGGGGACACACACGCATGCCATCACAGCACATGACTGCATACCGGGTGTGAAAGTGATGGTGTGTCAACACACCCATCTGTGTGTGTGTGTGTGTGTGTGGCAGGGGGATCAGATTAGACGTCGCGCCAACCGACTGACTCTTTTCTAGACACACTCCATTCATCATTTCCTCCATCACTGGCAATGAGCCAAAGGCTGGGCTGTATGTTTCCTCTCCATCTCTCCTGATATGCCCCTCTCTTGTATGGCACCATCGCCCCACACACCCTCTTACCGCCTCCCTCCCATCTCTCCCACCTCTGTATCGCTCCTATTTCTCCCTACATGCCCACCACACCATCACCTAACACACTACCCAACCCCCTCCCCATCTCGCCATCTCTTTCCACATGCCCCCTCACACCGTCGCCCCCACCCTCTCCCCTCTCATCAGCACTACATCATCACCCCACACAATGAAGCTAACCCCCCCCCCCCCCCCCCCTTCTCCCCCTTCAGGCTGTGAATGATAAGCCAGCAGACACCAAACAAGCCACAGCCCAATAGTAGTGGGGTTGTTATTGTGGCTCCTCCCCCTACTGTTAACTCCCCAGTGCTCTTAGTACCACTACTGCTGTTGTGTTGGATGGTTTAGCTACAGTCCTCTGTAGCTCAGCTGGTAGAGCACGGTGCTTGTAACACCAAGGTAGTGGGTTCGATCCCCGGGACCACCCCATACACATTTTTTTTTTTTTAAATGTATGCACGCATGACTGTAAGTCGCTTTGGATAAAAGCGTCTGCTAAATGGCATATTATTATTATTACAGCAACCAGCCAACGTTCCCGGCCACATGGCCTTAATCACTTAACACAGACTCAAACCACTTACTGTATGCACATACACATTTAGTGTTAGAGACACACCAGCCCTGTCTGGACAAGTGTCTGATGTATTATCTGCAAGTGTTTATTGTTTTTAGTCAGCAAAGCTATTTAGGGAGACAGACAGGCGGCTTACCCATAGTGCACTTTAGAGAGAGAATAACTGTAACTGTCAGCCAGCCTGCAGAGTAGAAGTTCACTTCAATTGATCATCTGCAATCCTTGATTGGCTGACATTTTGAGGTATTCCAATGTTTTTCGGAGTACCAATGTGAGTTGGCATAATTTTTAGATTGGAAAATTAAGTTATCATCTGATGAGGAAATTCCTTGTACAGCATACAAATAACACAATTGCTATACTGTTCATAAACATAGACATCCATATAAGACATTGAAATCACAATTTTTTTAAATGTTGGGTGATAGAGTACTTACACGATGCAGGGGGGTACCCCTTCTCCCTGAGGGGTACAGGGTTCCTTCTCCTCCAGTACGGGGCACTCCGCCCCTCCTCCCACAGGGAACAGATGTACCCGTCGTGTGCGTGTGCGCTCGCCCGTGGGCCCGTTGAGCTCGTAGCAGTCCTTGGAACAGGGCGACCAGTCGGTCCAGTCGCTCACCTCACAGTCCTTGGTCAGGACGCAGGCCTGGTAGGTCACTGGTAGGGACTCCTGAGAACACAGGCTGGAGGGAAGAGACAAGGGGTTCATTAATTACGGTCAAAGGAATCAGTGAAGGTGTTTGGTCGAAGGAATGAGGCAAGGTGTTCTAACAACGTAAAATAAGGCCAAACGTGTTCGCAAAATCCAATACTGGAGCTTCACAGTTAGCTTCAAACCTTTTGAACTCATTCTGAATTTGCAACATACCTTTTCTACAAACCTACATCTGCATTTACATTCTAGTCACTCAGCAGATACTCTCTTCCAAAGCAACAGAAATCTGAGATAGGACCCAAATATACGATTATAGATGTACACAGTTTTACAGACAGATACAAGTCTTTTTTTTCTTTCTTTCTTTTTTGGGGGGGGGGGGGGGTAGATGAGCTTAATATTGCAGATAGATTGTAACTTCCATCAATGTAATTGTCTGCATCACTTCCAATCCCCCATGTTTATGTATATATATATACATACACATACATATACATATATATATATCCACATACACATACACATATACACAAATACACACACACATACATACACACATACATACATACATACATACACATACATATCCTTTAAAAATATATATATATTCCCCTTTATTACTTTCCAACCCCACCACCCTTTCCCTACTTGGAGTAAACTAGTGATCAACAATGCTCAGGCCTCTACTTCCAGCTTATACCTACTATCTACATTTTATGGACACAGTCAATTTTACAATAATTATATTTTGTTTGTTTTTTCTCCTGAACTTCCTCTGCTCTCAACCTCTCCGATCATTTTCATGATGTCCATCCGGTTTGCTTCTATATGCCATATCTTTCTAACTGTGCTCTTTCACAAAAGCTCCCAACCTACAACCTATATACTTATTATGGACACAGCGTGCCTACATTATTAGTTGTCTTGTTATTATTTGTTGTTAGTTATTATTAGTCCCATCCTTCAATTCCATTCAACACCTCCCATCTATCTTTTAACACCATCCATTTAGGATTTCTATTTGCCATATATATTTCAACTGTATTGTGATGTCTTACAAAAGTTCTGAACCTTTCTATTCTCATTGTTTCTACAGATTGTGAATTGAAAATAAACATTTTTGCTAAAAGTATTATTATGTTATTGATCGATTGACTATGACTTTTCAGATCACCCAGTAATGTTATCTGCAAGGTTAGCTCCAGGTAAATATTGCAATCCTTTATCCATTCCTGGACCTGTGTCCAAAAACAAGCTACAAATGGACAGTACCAAAACAAATGAGCTAATGATTCTGTCTCTTCGCAGCAAAATCTGCAGAGCTGGGAAGATTATATCCCCCATATAAATAACATTCTATTGGTAGCAAGAATTGTATATAATAATTTAAATTGAAAGAATCTAAGTTTGAATCCGGTGTCGTTTTGCGTATCAGTTCATAAACACTATGCCATGGGATCGGTACGTCAAAAATCTCTTCCCAACTATTTTGCAATCTATATGGGACGGCTGTTAATCCTTTGGTCCTTAAATGAAACTGATATACTTTTTATTTATCACAGTTTTCCTTAACCAATTACGTTCTTTAATGCAAGGCCGACAAACAAGTTCCTTACATTCTCCCCCGTCCACTTTCCTCTTCCATTTTTGCGGTAAGGCTGCAATTATTTGGTTGTAATTTTGGGTAGAGCAGACATTTCCATATGTTTTTGTTAGCTGCATGTGCGACATAACTCCACCAGTCCTACCGATGATATCATTTACGAAGATTATACCTTTTTTAAACATTTTGTCAAAACAAAAAGGTTTTTTGTCAATTAGTATATTTGAGTTTAACCACAATATTTGTTGCATTATTTGTTCTGTCGTTTCTGGAGGATTCAATTGAAATTGCAACCCACTTTCTATGGCTTGTTTTAGAAATAGTGATATTTGGGAGATGATCTCCTTTTCAAATAACTGAAAGTGAGTGGTTGTAATCTGAATAAAGGGAAAAAGGCCATTCTTGAACATTGGGTGAGACAAACTTACTAATTTGCTAGAGAACCAGTTCGGATTTAAGTATAACTTTTGTATGACTGAAGCTTTTAGTGATAGGTCTAATGCTTTAATATTTAATATTTTCTGTCCTCCGAATTCATATTCGTTATATAAATAGGCCTGTTTAATTTTGTCTGGCTTGCCGTTCCAAATAAAATGGAATCTTTTTTTCTCATATAATTTAAAAAACTGTTCGCTAGGCGTAGGGAAGACCATAAGCAAATAGGTAAACTGGGATAATACTAAAGAGTTAATCAGGGTGATTTTTCCACAAATTGACAGGTATTTACCTTTCCATGGTAGCAAGATCTTATCTATTTTTGCTAACTTTCTATAAAAATGTATTGAAGTGAGATCATTTATTTCCTTTGGGATATGTATTCCGAGTATATCCACATCAACATCAGACCATTTTATTGGTAAACTACATGGTAATGTAACATTTTAACTTCTTAGTGATCCAATACGTAATATAGTACATTTGTCATAATTTGGTTGTAATCCAGAGAGGTTAGAAAATGTATCTAGATCCTCTATGAGGCTGTGGAGGGATTCTAGTTGTGGATTTAAAAGAAAACATGAATCATCAGCGTACAATGACACCTTTGTTTTTAAGCACTGGATTTCTAATCCCCTGATATTATTGTTGGATCTGTTTTTAATAGCTAACATCTCGATGGCCACAATAAATAGATATGCCGATAGTGGACAACCTTGTTTCACTCCTCTTGACAGTTTAAAACTTTCTGAGAAATAGCCATTATTGACAATTTTACACCTACGACAGATACAAGTCTTAATGCTGATTGCTCTGTTCTAATTTTAGTGTTTTTCACTAAATGTTAATTTCCTTTTCAATTAAGGTATAAACAGATATTAAAAGAGAAACCAATTGTTCATGATCTGCTTTTTATGTGAAATGAGCTAGGGATAATTGCCTTTAAAACAACTCAAAACATTTAGGTTAAACTCCCCGAAAGTTTCTCAAACGAAACTCGACTTAATGCAAATACTGTCCTACATAATCATCATATTAAAGGCATACCAGGCGTTATGATACAGTACTTTATAACACTCATTGAAATTGGTGACATGTGCATGACATTAATAAATAATGACCAATGTTAAATGAAGTGAGATGAAATATATTTCAAGATATATAGCTTCTATAACAGCAAACACACATGACCCTGAGCCCCTGCCATTTGGTACATTGTCAGTATCATATCAGATAAGCCTCTTTGGGAGCTTCAGTTCAGCCATCTGTGGTGGATTCTATAAGTAGCTCCTAAAAAAACTAAAATACCTCCACATTACTCCTCACTTTAAAGGAGGAATATTCACATATTCTCAACATTAATCCTAGGATAGGCCTAGATCATAGAGATATAATTTTTGCTACTTGAAGATATGGGAATATGATAAAAGTGGTTTCCCATAATTTCAATTATCTATGATTTTCTCTGACCATCTCCCTATGCACGACCATTTAATGTTTCTTTCAAAAAGAAGGTGCCTTGGTGAGGCCGTAGGGTATGATGCAGTATTCATAGTGGCCTGAGGTAGTGCTGAATGCCATCTTCCACTCGTCTACTTCCCGGATTCAGATCAGGTTGTAGGCACTCCCCAGGTCCGACTTGGTAAAGTACCGGGCCCATCGTAGCTGCTCGATGGCCGACGGAACCAGAGGGAGGGGGTACAGGTACTTGGTGGTGACTGCGTTCAGCCCCCTGTAGTCAATGCACAGCATCAGTCCTCCGTCTTTTTTGGCCACGAAGAAGAAGCTGGCGGAGGCAGGAGAGGTAGAGCGTCTGATGAACTCCATTGCCTCAGATAAGGGGATAAATGTGACTCTTGTGCCTTGGAAAGGGGATAAATGTGACTCTTCGGGGGGTGTTGTCCCTCCAGCAGGTCAATGGCACAGTCCCAGGGCCTGTGAGGAGGGAGACACCTAGCCTTTGATGAAGAGAAGACATTGGAGAGATCTGCATACTCACGTGGAATGTTGGGCTGGAGGGCGGACTCCGGACTCTCCACTGACGTGGAACAACAAACCACCGGCAGGCAGGTCGTCCGGCATGAGGTGGACCAGGCTGTGATCCTCTTGGTGATCCAATTGATGGTGGGGTTGTGTAGTCTGAGTCAGGGCAATCCCAAGACCATCCGGTGAAGGGGTGACGTGACGATGTGGAATGACAGCTCTTTGTGGTGCTCCGGTAGTGTGGGAATGGTGATGATGATGGGGAGAGTGACGTGCGTAATGGTGCCTGATCCAAGTGTTTTTTTGTCCAACGAGGTGACGTGTAGCGGAGAAGGCAGTTGCACAGTGGGCAACCCCCACTCAGGCTGGGCAAGCTGCTTCTGGTGCTGTTCGAGGCACTGGGAAACCAGGAGGATTACCTGCTGCATCTATTTTCGTGAGAGGTGTGTAATTCTGTGAGGAGTACTGAGGATGCGAAGAGGCAGGACGCAGACGCAGGAATCAACAAGGTGAAGGTTTACTTAACAATGAGATAGAGAATAACAAAGAGTGAGTAAACGACACTCACACTAACAATTACACACAACAATGACTGAACAGGGCTATATAGTGGTGCTGATGGGATGATGAGGTGCAGGTGCGCTGGAGGTGATTAGGGTGTGTAGGGTTTCCATTCCTGTGTTGCCGAGGTGGTGCGCTCAGACCGGTGGCTCAGTAGACCGGCGAATCAGAGCGCCGGAGGGGAGCAATGGGAGGAGACGTGACAAAGAGAGTGGGATTTATATATTCAGTGTTGAGTGACCTCCATAACAGCCACCCCGATCCTCAGAGACAGAATGGGGAGATATATGCATTTCACATAGCAACAAAGAGGGACATCGCCTTTTAGAAAGCACGTGTACATGAGTGGAGATGAATGGAGACCATTCAATAAAACATGCCTTGAAAACTTCTACCACCACCACCACCACCCAAACATCCTCCAACTATAGCCTACAGTCCAGCTTCAACTAATTCCGTAATATTCATTCATGACCATGCTATGTGGACGCAGTAAGATGGCCACCCATAGAGATGGACATGATGCAAGATGTTGGATAATGGAAAGGGACAGCGGTTTGATCCTCTGACCTTTTCATAGATGTTATGGTTGAGGCCTCTCGTCGTCTGATGGATCCCAGTGAGGAGAATGCAAGAAAGCCATGACACTTCTACTCATTATCCAATTAACTATTACAGTTGATCTGACCAAATAAATAATGCTCAATAATGGTTTTCTGAGAATATTACATTATCTTGAGGTGCAAAAACAAGGATGCCGTTTATCATCGTATCTATTTATTAATATTTGCTATAAATGAATCGCTGAATATCACAATGCTTTCAGTTGGAGGTTATGGTAACTCTGAAGCTTTGAAACTAACTTCACTCTGTAGAAAAGTATGAACTTCCGTTGTTTCTTTGGAAGACGAGGAGTTGTTCGGTTAAACAGAGAATAAATGTTAATAAAAATACAAAACAAAAACATTGCAGGTTCCATTGACTGAACCCTCACATCAGATGAGATGTTTAGGAAAAGAGGTTGCAAAAAAAGTCATAAATATTTTAAATGCAGAGTAAACAAGTCATTAGAGTAATATTAATAAGCTGCAGCACTAATGTGGAGTAATATTAATGTGAGTTCCTCTCATAATATTTTTTTTCCTCCAAAGGCAGCATGTTTGCCAATACTATAAAGCTTGTGCCAGCATAAATAAATAATTTGAGGGTACATTGAATAAACTAATGAGAGAAGACATGAGGACAGAAGAAGAAGAATGCAGACTGTGACTACTATCATCACTCTAAGGCATGGCCTACTAAACCCAACCCTTATGTAATATTCTACAACAACACACTATGGCCATACATTTTCTAGAAGGCAGATAGTTGATGTGCCCTTCCCCATCCATGCCCTAGACAGCCGCCCTTTGGGGTCGGGATTGATTAGGGAGGTCACAGCGCCACTTAAGATGAAGACGCAGGGGGGTCATGAGGAGATTATACAGTTGTATTTGATTGACTCTCCTGCGTTTCCCGTGGTGTTGGGGCTTCCCTGGTTAATATCTCATGACCCGAACATTTCATGGCAACAGAGGGCTCTCAAGGGATGGTCTGATCAGTGTGTCGGGCGGTGTATAGGTGTTTCCGTAGGGGCAACGACGGTGGAAAGTCAGAACCAAATGCCTGCAATGCACATTCCTCCTGAGTATGCAGATTTGGCACTCGCCTTCTGTAAGAAGAAGGTGACTCAATTACCACCTCATAGACAGGGGGATTGTGCGATAGACCTCCAGGTAGGCGCTGCACTTCCTCGTAGTCATGTGTATCCTCTGTCTCAGGAGCGTAAACTCCCTGCCTATGAGGTGGTAAGGCAGACGCCCTGTCCCGGCTATATGACACAGAGGAGAGGTCCATTGAGCCCACTCCCATACTTCCAGAGTCTTGTCTAGTGGCACCGGTGGTGTGGGAGGTCGATGCGGAAATCGAGCGGGCGTTACATACCGACGCTACTCCCCCAGAGTGTCCAGAGGGGCGGAGGTACGTGCCGCTCGAGGTCCGTGATCGACTGATATATTGGGCTCACACGTCACCCTCCTCTGGTCATCCGGGTATTGGTCGAACGGTGCACTGCCTTAGTGGGAAGTACTGGTGGCCCACCTTGGCTAAGGACGTGAGGGTTTACGTTTCTTCTTGCTCGGTGTGCGCTCAGTGTAAGGCGCCTAGACACCTGCCCAGAGGGAAGTTACAACCTCTACCTGTTCCACAACGGCCGTGGTCTCACCTATCGGTGGATTTTGTCACGGACCTTCCCCCCTCCCAGGGGAATACCACGATCCTGGTCGTTGTGGATCGGTTTTCTAAGGCCTGCCGTCTCATTCCGATGCCAGGTCTCCCTACAGCCCTACAAACGGCCGACGCCCTGTTTACTCACGTCTTCCGGCACGGGGTGCCTGAGGATATAGTATCTGATCGGGGTCCCCAGTTCACCTCTAGAGTCTGGAGCGCGTTTATGGAACGTTTGGGGGTCTCGATTAGCCTTACCTCGGGTTTTCACCCTGAGAGTAATGGGCAGGTGGAGAGAGTAAACCAGGATGTGGGTAGGTTTCTGAGGTCCTATTGCCAGGACCGGCAGGAGGAGTGGTCGGGTTATATCCCCTGGGCAGAGATAGCCCAAAACTCACTTCGCCACTCCTCCACTAATCTTACGCCTTTTCAGTGTGTGTTGGGTTATCAGCCGGTCCTGGCACCCTGGCATCAGAGCCAGATCGAGGCTCCTGCGGTGGATGAGTGGTTTCGGCGCTCGGAGGAAACATGGAACGCTGCGCATGTCCATCTGCAGCGGGCTATCAGAAGGCAAAAGGCGAGCGCCGATCGCCACCGCAGTGAGGGTCCGGTTTATGCACCGGGAGATCAGGTCTGGCTCTCGACCCGAAACCTGCCCCTTCGCCTGCCCTGCCGGAAGCTGGGTCGGCGGTTTGTGGGGCCATTTAAAGTCCTGAGGAGATTGAACGAGGTATGTTATAGGTTACAACTGCCCATAAATTACTGCATTAACCCCTCGTTCCATGTGTCTCTCCTCAGGCCGGTGGTAGCTGGTCCACTCCAGGAGAATGAGATACGAGAGGCTCCTCCGCCCCCACTAGACATCGAAGGGGCTCCGGCGTACTCAGTCCGTTCCATCGTGGATTCGAGGTGTCGGATGGGGGGTTTGCAGTATCTCGTGGAGTGGGAGGGGTACAGTCCGGAGGAACGGTGCTGGACATCCTAGATCCCTCCCTGTTGAGGGATTTCCACAGGAGTCATCCGACTCGCCCTGCTCCGCGTCCTCCTGGCCGTCCCCAAGGGGGGGGGGTTCTGTCACGGATTCTGCCGAGGCTGCTCCTCCTCCTTGCTCGGGCAGGCTTCGGCGTTCATCGTCCCTGGAGTACTAGCTGCTGCCGATCGATGTTTCAGTGTTTGTCTTGTTCAGTCTTGAGTGTTTACACCTGTTTGCTATTATGTTTGATTGTTGCCACTATATTTACCCCTGTCTCTCGTTTGGTAAATTGTGTGTTATTGTTTTTGTTTCCCATAAGGTCGGCATTGCTGTGTCGTATGCGTGTATTTGTTTTCCTGCCTGTTAGGAGGTTTTGTTTTGTATGTTCTTTTTACTGGTTAGTAAAGTACGTCTGCCAGTAGCTCTGTGTCCTGCACTTGACTTCACTCACCGCATACATTTACATTACATTTACACGTCGCCGTTGACAATGGAACAAGGCACTAAAGTAATACTGCAAAAAAACACAGCAAATGAATACACTTTTTGGCCTAAATCCTCAGCCTTATGTTTGAGGCAAATCCAACACAATACATAACTAAGTAACTGCCTCCTTATTTTCAAGCATGGTCATGGCTGCATCATGGTATGGGTATGCTTGACATCAATTTATTCAGGATGAAAAGAAAAGGGATGGAGCTAAGCACAGGCAAAATCGTAGGGGAAAACCTGCTTCAGTCTGTTTTACACCAGACACTGGGAGAGGAATTCACCTTTCAGCAGGACAATAACCTACAACACAAGCCCAAATCTACACTGGAGTTGCTTACCAAGAAGACAGTGAATGTTCCTGAGTGGCCAAGTTACAGTTTTGACTTAAATCTGCTTGAAAATCTATGGCAAGACTTGAACATTTCTGTCTAGCAATGATCCACAACACCTTGACAGAGTTTGAAGAATTTCGAAAATAATAATGTGCAAATATTGCACAATACAGGAGTGTAAAGCTCTTATGAGACTTACCCAAGAAGATTCAGAACTGTAATCGCTGCCAAAGGTGTTTCTAACATGTATCGACTCAGGGGGGTGAAAACGTATCGAATCAAGGTATATTATTGTTTTATTTTTCATGAATCGTAAAAATACAATAAAAAATCATCCACTTAGACAGACTATTTGTGTAGATCATTCACAACAAAACGACAATCACATCAATTTTAATCCCACTTTGTAACACAATAAAATGTAAAGAAATCCAATGAGGGTGTAGACTTTCTATAGGCACTGTAAGAGAGACTTTAAATTATAAGTGCGACTTACCTGAGTGCATCAGGGTTGCCGCTCCTGTGAACACAGGTCACCTCCCTGGTCTGGTATCCAACCTGCAGGTCCCAAAACTTCCCTCCCTGTCGGTTCTGTCTGTTCCTGTTCCTCTTATTTTTGATCAGCTCCTTGGTCTCTGGGTCTTTCACCCTCCCCCTCGCCCTCGCCCGCTCTCTCACCCGCTCCTTGACTCTTTCCTTGTTCTTCCTGCGTCCTTCTTTGGCTGCCTGTCTGCCTTTTCTCCCCTCCTTTCTTTTCATCCTTTCTTCTTTGCTCAGACGAGGCTGGCGTGGGGTGGGCACCTCGCTGCCCTCTTTGGCCTCTTTACCCTTTTTACCCTCTCTGCCCTTGCGAAGCCGGCGAGGGACAGCCACATCTTTACCCTGACTAAGGGTGGGAGTCTGCCTGGCCATGCGAGGGAGGGGTACAGAGCAGGGACCCCAGGATCCCACCCTTAGACTATAGAGGCTCTCTGGGCCCGCGCAGGGACCTGGCTGACACGTCTGGAACTCTGTCAGGTTAGGGCAGGCCGAGCCCCCGAACATGGGCGGCGCCAGGACAAAACGTACACGATTCTGAAGACCCGTGCCGCACGTTTTCGAACAGGAAGTCCATGGGGTGAACTGGGAGACCACGCAGTCCCGCGGGCATGGGATCAGACAGGCCTGCTCCAGCCTGGGCTTGGGCTCAAAGTATTCACAAATCGCCACATCCTCCGCGGGCACACCATCCACTTTCTGGACGCAGCCAACCTCGCGTGTCTGGATTCCCTCCTCGCCGTGGGTACACACGGCCGGCCGCTGGACTGCCCCGGTGCTCCGCATGGACACAGGCACGCACTGGTTCCAGGCGCCCAGCTGCCAGTCGTACAGGTCCTTGTGCCAGTCACACACGCGGAAGCAGCTCTGCTGGTTCTCCGGGCGCTCGGCCTGGTCACAGTTGGTGTGCAGGGTGGTCCAGCCTTCAGAGTGGGCGCACCACACCGCCCGGCTTTGGCTGCCCCCTGGGCCACACTCGCTGCCCATACACCGGCCCCATGGACCTGGGGAAACAGAGACAGAGAGGACACAGGGAGTTCAACTGAAGGATGTACTATCAGAGCAGTTAGTCAGAATATTATCCAAATGGAAAGCATACTGTGGAGGGAACTCAGCTCCTATCTGTCAGATTTGACTGTACAACCGTGAATCACTACAAGACTGTGTAAAAGTCCTTCTAACATTCCGTCTAAATGTTGCCATTCAAGACTTTGACTTTGATCAAAAGTCAGAGGGCAGTTTATAAGGAATTTGCATAATCTCTCCACATGACTTTCCTATTAATCAAAGCACCTTGAAAGCCCAGAAGACCAAGCTCTCTAGTGCTGCTATACCAGAGGACTATTAGTCAGAGTTTCTAAAGCGCTTCTAAGGACAACAGAACTGTAATGTGTTTACACATCCAACACAAACAACCAAAGTGCCTCGGAAGAATAACTACTTCCTGATAAATAACGCACACGCACACACACACTCCGCCAAATCACTCCGCCAAGCGCAATTAAATCACTCCGCCAAGTGCAATTTTCTGATACACTTCCTTCCTCTAGGATTTATGAGAATGCAATTAAAGGTCAACGTAAACATCCCCTTAGAGCATAAAACGGCAAGTAGGTACATGACAGGCAGACAGAGAGCCCAGAGCACAGAGCCCAGAGCCCAGAGCCCAGAGCCAGGGCAGCATTACCACTCTGACTGGATCAATATTCTCAGGAAATGTATGAGATGGAAGGTACAGTGGGGAGGGATGTCATTGAGGAATAACCTAACCTGGCTTACCCTAGCATAAACAGTCAATCAATACATCTATCAATTCTGCATGAAGGATAAGCAGGACTTGAAATAATGGTACAATCAGCCCATGACATCACCAGCACTGAAGTGATTGTGTTTGGTCCCGTGTAGCTCAGTTTGTAGAGCATGGCGCTTGCAACGCCAGGGTTGTGGGTTTGTTTCCCACGGGGGGCCAGAATGAAAAAAAATGTATGCACTCACTAACTGTAAGTCGCTCTGGATAACAGCGTCTGCTAAATGACTAAAATGTCAAATGTAAATGTTTGAGGTGCTGAAAGGACAGCTCCGCCAATCTCCGGCTGGATAGGATTCACAGCAATGTGGACCCATCTTGTGGTGCTGAAGGACAGCCCTGCTATTCTATCAGTGAGGATTACCAGTGGGGAGGAGGGCCCTCCGCTAGTTTATTTGAGCTCTGTTTTATGCTGTTGGATTGAGCAGCTTGAAGTGCTACTGCTGACTTGGGCTGCCAGCCTCTCTCTGTGAGCTGAGGCAGGGAGGGAGAGCCTATGTAGCTTACTGTGTGAGAGGGCAACCTGCTCAGATGAATCTGTATTACAGAAGTGGGTCAGAGTCAGAGGAATCCTCTTCCTAGCTCAACAAACAACCACGGGCTCTCCCATCCACCCCCTTTCTTTCCCCAACATCTCCCCGCATCCCCCCGCCTCTCCCCCGCCTCTCCCCCGCCTCTCTGGTGTCCAAGTGATCTATCTAAGCAGAGCCAGGGAGGAGTGCCGACTGTCGGAACAAGGACACAGCCTGGGGGTTTACTGTCTGCTGGTTCCAGATCAGTTATTATTGTGTAACAAGGCATAACATCAACCAGAGGAGTAGGCATAACAGATCTGAGACCAGGCAAGGGTGGGTGTAGCCTACAGTGGGAGGAATTACAAAGGAGGCAAAGCTAAGAGCTGAAGGCTGAATGAGTCAACCTGGGTTTGTCATTTGGGAGTCTTAAGGGTCAGATAACTTCCAGATGACATGAGTAATAATTTCCCCCAAGAGATTCATTCATTTTCCATATATGTGTATGTCTGCATGTTGTGCTGTATGCCCGATTGAACGCATATGGTAAAGTACTACTGATGGACTGCCTGAGGTTCAGCACAGGGGAACTCTCCGTGAATGAAAAGCTTCAAGGTAAAGCACAGGGGAACTTTCCGTGAATGAAAAGAAGTAAGGTTCAGCACAGGGGAACACTCCGTGAATGAAAAGCTTAAATTGCTGCACAATCCCCTTGACTGGCTACCTGAAAAGCAGATGCAAGCAAGCATCTGTTCCCCCTGCTATGCTACAAGACTGTTTCCTACAATAACACAGTTCCAATGTAGGCCACTATATCTGCCTGACATAGAATAGATTAGCCTGGGATGTGTGATTCATGACCAGCAGGGCCGGAAGGATAGAAGAGAGGAGAGGAGAGGAGAGGAGAGGAGAGGAGAGGAGAGGAGAGGAGAGGAGAGGAGAGGAGAGGAGAGGAGAGGAGAGGAGAGGAGAGGAGAGGAGAGGAGAGGAGAGGAGAGGAGAGGAGAGGAGAGGAGAGGAGAGGAGAGGAGAGGAGAGGAGAGGGAGAGCAGTCCGAGAACTGAGGATGGAGGACAGGGGCTGTTTTAAGCAGTGATTTATGTCTTGACTCCGCAAAGCAGAGTCATGGTGATGAAAAAGTCAGCAGAAGGAGCAGCGCCTGAATTAGCAGCAGAGAGAGAGGCCCGGTCGATACGGATCAATAATTCCTCGCGAGAAACTGCCTCCGAAACAAGAGACAGCCCTGCCGCTCCCACTGAGACACACACACAAAAAAACACACGCATAAACACAGACACATAGACACATAGATATATAGATACATAGACACATAGACACATAGATACATAGACACACAGACACATAGACACATAGATATATAGATATATAGATACATAGACACATAGACACATAGACACATAGACACATAGATACATAGACACATAGACACATAGACACATAGATACATAGACACATAGACACATAGATATATAGATACATAGACACATAGACACATAGATACATAAACACATAGACACATAGACACATAGATACATAGATACATACACATATAGACACATAAACACACAGATACATAGACACATAGACACATAGACACATAGATACATAGACACATAGACACATATACACATAAACACACAGATACATAGACATATAGATACATAGACACATAGACACATAGACACATAGATACATAGATACATAGACACATAGACACATAGATACATAGACACATAGATACATAGACACATATATACATATACACACAGATACAGACACAAATATACATAGATACATAGACACATAGACACATAGACACAGATACACAGACACATAGACACATAGACACAGACACATAGATACATAGACACATATACACAGATATATACATACATAGATACATAGACACATAGATACATAGATACATAGACACAGACAGATAGATACATAGATACATATACACATAGACACAAAGATACATAGATACAGACACATAGACACATAGATACATAGATACATAGACACAGACAGATAGATACATAGATACATAGACACATAGATACATAGACACATAGATACATAGATACATAGATACATAGACACATAGATACATATATACAGTGGGGAAAAAAAGTATTTAGTCAACCACCAATTGTGCAAGTTCTCCCACTTAAAAAGATGAGAGAGGCCTGTAATTTTCATCATAGGTACACGTCAACTATGACAGACAAATTGAGAAAAGACATTCCAGAAAATCACATTGTAGGATTTTTTATGAATTTATTTGCAAATGATGGTGGAAAATAAGTATTTGGTCACCTACAAACAAGCAAGATTTCTGGCTCTCACAGACCTGTAACTTCTTCTTTAAGAGGCTCCTCTGTCCTCCACTCGTTACCTGTATTAATGGCACCTGTTTGAACTTGTTATCAGTATAAAAGACACCTGTCCACAACCTCAAACAGTCACACTCCAAACTCCACTATGGCCAAGACCAAAGAGCTGTCAAAGGACACCAGAAACAAAATTGTAGACCTGCACCAGGCTGGGAAGACTGAATCTGCAATAGGTAAGCAGCTTGGTTTGAAGAAATGAACTGTGGGAGCAATTATTAGGAAATGGAAGACATACAAGACCACTGATAATCTCCCTCGATCTGGGGCTCCACGCAAGATCTCACCCCGTGGGGTCAAAATGATCACAAGGACGGTGATCAAAAATCCCAGAACCACACGGGGGGACCTAGTGAATGACCTGCAGAGAGCTGGGACCAAAGTAACAAAGCCTACCATCAGTAACACACTACGCCGCCAGGGACTCAAATCCTGCAGTGCGGACGTGTCCCCCTGCTTAAGCCAGTACATGTCCAGGCCCGTCTGAAGTTTGCTAGAGTGCATTTGGATGATCCAGAAGAGGATTGGGAGAATGTCATATGGTCAGATTAAACCAAAATAGAACTTTTTGGTAAAAACTCAACTCGTCGTGTTTGGAGGACAAAGAATGCTGAGTTGCATCCAAAGAACACCATACCTACTGTGAAGCATGGGGGTGGAAACATCATGCTTTGGGGCTGTTTTCTGCAAAGGGACCAGGACGACTGATCCGTGTAAAGGAAAGAATGAATGGGGCCATGCATCGTGAGATTTTGAGTGAAAACCTCCTTCCATCAGCAAGGGCATTGAAGATGAAACGTGGCTGGGTCTTTCAGCATGACAATGATCCCAAACACACCGCCCTGGCAACGAAGGAGTGGCTTCGTAAGAAGCATTTCAAGGTCCTGGAGTGGCCTAGCCAGTCTCCAGATCTCAACCCCATAGAAAATCTTTGGAGGGAGTTGAAAGTCCATGTTACCCAGCGACAGCCCCAAAACATCACTGCTCTAGAGGAGATCTGCATGGAGGAATGGGCCAAAATACCAGCAACAGTGTGTGAAAACCTTGTGAAGACTTACAGAAAACGTTTGACCTGTGTCGTTGCCAACAAAGGGTATATAGCGAAGTATTGAGAAAATTTTGTTATTGACCAAATACTTATTTTCCACCATAATTTGCAAATAAATTCATTAAAAATCCTACAATGTGATTTTCTGGATATTTTTTTCTCCTTTTGTCCGTCATAGTTGACGTATACCTATGATGAAAATTACAGGCCTCTCTCATCTTTTTAAGTGGGAGAACTTGCACAATTGGTGGCTGACTAAATACTTTTTTTCCCCACTGTACATAGATACATAGATACAGACACATAGAAACATAGATACATAGATACATAGATACATAGACACAGACACATAGACACATAGATACATAGATACATAGACACAGACAGATAGATACATAGATACATAGACACATAGATACATAGACACATAGATACATAGATACATAGATACATAGACACATCGATACATATATACATAGATACATAGATACAGACACATAGACACATAGATACATAGATACATAGATACATAGACACATAGATACATATATACATAGATACATAGATACAGACACATAGAAACATAGATACATATATACATAGATACATAGACACAGACACATAGACACATAGACACATAGATACATAGACACATAGATACATAGACGTATAGATACATAGATACATAGATACATAGATACATAGATACAGACACATAGACACATAGATACATAGATACATATATACATAGACACATAGACACAGACAAGTAGATACATAGATACATAGATACAGACACATAGACACATAGATACATAGATACAGACACATAGATACAGACACATAGACACATAGATACATAGATACAGACAGATAGATACATAGACACATAGACACATAGACACATAGACACATAGATACATAGATACATAGATACAGACACATAGACACATAGACACATATATACATAGATATATAAACACATAGATACATAGATACATACATACATAGACACATAGATACATATATACATAGACACATAGACACAGACAAGTAGATACATAGATACATAGATACAGACACAAAGACACATAGATACATAGACACATAGACACATAGATACATATATACATAGATACATAGATACAGACACATAGATACATAAACACATAGATACATAGACACATAGATACATATAGACATATATACATAGACACATAGACACAGACAAGTAGATACATAGATACATAGATACAGACACATAGACACATAGATACATAGACACAGACACATAGATACATAGATACATAGACACATAGACATAGACACATAGATACATAGACACAGACACATAGATACATAGACACAGACACATAGATACATAGATACATAGACACAGACACATAGATACAGACACATAGACAAACTGACACATAGACACATAGATACAGACGTATAGACACATAGATACATAGACACATAGACATATAGACACATAGACACAGACACATAGACACATAGATACATAGACTCATAGATACATAGATACATAGATACAGACACGTAGACACATAGATACAGACGTATAGACACATAGACACATAGACACATAGACACATAGACACACAGACACATAGACACATAGACACAAACACATAGACACATATATACATAGACTCATAGATACATAGATACATAGATACAGACACGTAGACACATAGATACATAGATACATAGACACATAGACACAGACACATAGATACATAGACACATAGACACATAGATACATAGATACAGTGGGGGGAAAAAGTATTTAGTCAGCCACCAATTGTGCAAGTTCTCCCACTTAAAAAGATGAGAGAGGCCTGTAATTTTCATCATAGGTACACGTCAACTATGACAGACAAATTCAGAAAAGAATTCCAGAAAATCACATTGTAGGATTTTTTATGAATTTATTTGCAAATTATGGTGGAAAATAAGTATTTGGTCACCTACAAACAATCAAGATTTCTGGCTCTCACAGACCTGTAACTTCTTATTTAAGAGGCTCCTCTGTCCTCCACTCGTTACCTGTATTAATGGCACCTGTTTGAACTTGTTATCAGTATAAAAGACACCTGTCCACAACCTCAAACAGTCACACTCCAAACTCCACTATGGCCAAGACCAAAGAGCTGTCAAAGGACACCAGAAACAAAATTGTAGACCTGCACCAGGCTGGGAAGACTGAATCTGCAATAAGTAAGCAGCTTGGTTTGAAGAAATCAACTGTGGGAGCAATTATTAGGAAATGGAAGACATACAAGACCACTGATAATCTCCCTCGATCTGGGGCTCCACGCAAGATCTTACCCCGTGGGGTCAAAATGATCACAAGAACGGTAAGCAAAAATCCCAGAACCACACGGGGGGACCTAGTGAATGACCTGCAGAGAGCTGGGACCAAAGTAACAAAGCCTACCATCAGTAACACACTACGCCGCCAGGGACTTAAATCCTGCAGTGCCAGACGTGTCCTCCTGCTTAAGCCAGTACATGTCCAAGCCCGTCTGAAGTTTGCTAGAGTGCATTTGGATGATCCAGAAGAGGATTGGGAGAATGTCATATGGTCAGATGAAACCAAAATATAACTTTTTGGTAAAAACTCAACTCGTCGTGTATGGAGGACAAAGAATGCTGAGTTGCATCCAAAGAACACCATACCTACTGTGAAGCATGGGGGTGGAAACATCATGCTTTGGGGCTGTTTTTCTACAAAGGTACCAGGACGACTGATCCGTGTAAAGGAAAGAATGAATGGGGCCATGTATCGTGAGATTTTGAGTGAAAACCTCCTTCCATCAGCAAGGGCATTGAAGATGAAACGTGGCTGGGTCTTTCAGCATGACAATGATCCCAAACACACCGCCCGGGCAACGAAGGAGTGGCTTCCTAAGAAGCATTTCAAGGTCCTGGAGTGGCCTAGCCAGTCTCCAGAGCTCAACCCCATAGACAATCTATGGAGGGAGTTGAAAGTCCGTGTTGCCCAGCGACAGCCCCAAAACATCACTGCTCTAGAGGAGATCTGCATGGAGGAATGGGCCAAAATATCAGCAATAGTGTCTGAAAACCTTGTGAAGACTTACAGAACACGTTTGACCTGTGTCATTGCCAACAAAGGGTATATAACAAAGTATTGAGAAACTTTTGTTATTGACCAAATACTTATTTTCACCATAATTTGCAAATCAATTAATAAAAAATCCTACAATGTGATTTTCTGGATTATTTTTCTCATTTTGTCTGTCATAGTTGACGTGTACCTATGATGAAAATTACAGGCCTCTCTCATCTTTTTAAGTGGGAGAACTTGCACAATTGGTGGCTGATTAAATACTTTTTTTCCCCACTGTACATAGATACATAGACAAATAGATACAGACGCATAGATACATATACATATAGATACATAGACACATAGACACATAGATACATAGATTCATAGACACATAGATACATAGATACATAGATACAGACACATAGACACATAGACACATAGACACATAGATACATAGATACAGACGTATAGACACGTAGACACAAAGACACATAGACACATAGATACATAGATACACAGACACATAGACACATAGATACAGACGCATAGATACATATACACATAGATACATAGATACATAGATACATAGACACATAGACACAGACACATAGATACATATACACATAGATACATAGATACATAGATACATACACAGACACATAGACACATAGACACATAGATACATAGATACATAGACACATAGATACATAGATACATAGATACATAGACACATAGACACAGACACATAGATACATAGATACATAGACACATAGATACATAGATACATACACATAGACACATAGACACAGACACATAGATAGAGACACATAGATACAAACACATAGACACATAGACACAGACACATAGATACAGACACATAGACACATAGAAACAGACACATAGATACAGACACATAGACACATAGACACAGACACATAGATACAGACACATAGACACATAGACACAGACACATAGATACAGACACATAGACACATAGACACAGACACATAGATACAGACACATAGACACATAGACACAGACACATAGATACAGACACATAGATACAGACACATAGACACATAGACACAGACACATAGATACAGACACATAGACACATAGACACAGACACATAGATACAGACACATAGATACAGACACATAGACACATAGATACAGACACATAGACACATAGACACAGACACATAGATACAGACACATAGATACAGACACATAGACACATAGACACAGACACATAGATACAGACACATAGATACAGACACATAGATACAGACACATAGACACATAGATACAGACACATAGACACATAGACACATAGACACATAGACACAGACACATAGATACGTAGACACATAGATACAGACACATAGACACATAGATACAGACACATAGACACATAGACACATAGATACAGACACATAGACACATAGATACATAGACACATAGACACATAGACACAGACACATAGACACATAGATACAGACACATAGACACATAGACACATAGATACAGACACATAGACACATAGACACATAGACACAGACACATAGATACGTAGACACATAGATACAGACACATAGACACATAGATACAGACACATAGACACATAGACACATAGATACAGACACATATTCACATAGACACATAGACACATAGACACAGACACATAGATACGTAGACACATAGATACAGACACATAGACACATAGATACAGACACATAGACACATAGACACAGACACATAGATACAGACACATAGACACATAGACACAGACACATAGATACAGACACATAGATACAGACACATAGACACATAGATACAGACACATAGATACAGACACATAGACACATAGACACAGACACATAGATACAGACACATAGATACAGACACATAGACACATAGATACAGACATATAGACACATAGACACATAGACACAGACACATAGACACATAGACACAGACACATAGATACAGACACATAGATACAGACACATAGATACAGACACATAGACACAAAGACACAGCCACATAGATACAGACACATAGATACAGACACATAGACACATAGACACATAGACACATAGACACAGACACATAGATACGTAGACACATAGATACAGACACATAAACATATAGATACAAACACATAGACACATAGACACATAGATACAGACACATAGACACATAGATACATAGACACATAGACACAGACACATAGATACATAGATACAGACACATAGACACATAGACACATAGATACATAGACACATAGACACATAGATACATAGACAAATAGACACATACACATAGACACATAGACACAGACACATAGATACATAGACACATAGACACAGACACATAGACACATAGACACATAGATACAGTCACATAGACACATAGATACAGACACATAGACACATAGACACATAGACACATAGATACAGACACATAGACACATAGACACATAGATACAGACACATAGACACATAGATACATAGACACATAGACACATAGACACAGACACATAGATACATAGATACAGACACATAGACACATATATACATAGACACATAGACACATAGACACATAGATACAGACACATAGACACATAGACACATAGATACATAGACACATAGACACAGACACATAGACACATAGATACAGACACATTGACACAGACACATAGATACATAGATACAGACACATAGACACATAGACACATAGATACATAGACACATAGACACAGACACATAGACACATAGACACATATATACAGTCACATAGACACATAGACACATAGACACAGACACATAGATACGTAGACACATAGATACAGACACATAGACACATAGATACAGACACATAGACACATAGACACATATATACAGACACATAGACACATAGATACATAGACACATAGACACAGACACATAGATAGATACAGACACAGACACATAGATACATAGACACATAGACACATAGATACATAGATAGATACAGACGCATAGATACATATACACATAGACACATAGATACATAGACACATAGACACAGACACATAGATAGATACAGACGCATAGATACATATACACATAGATACATAGATACATAGATACATAGACACATAGACACAGACACATAGATACATATACACATAGATACATAGATACATAGATACATACACAGATACATAGATACATAGACACATAGACACATAGATACATAGATACAGACACATAGACACATAGATACATAGACACATAGACACATAGATACATAGATACATAGATACAGACGTATACACACATAGACACATAGACATAGATACATAGACACATAGACACACAGATACAGACACATAGACACATAGACACATAGATACAGACACATAGACACATAGACACATAGACACAGACACATATATACGTAGACACATAGACACAGACACATAGACACATAGATACAGACACATAGACACATAGACACATAGATACAGACACATAGACACATAGATTCATACACACATAGACACAGACACATAGATACATAGATACAGACATATAGACACATAGATACATAGACACATAGACACATAGATACATAGACACATATACACATAAACACAGAGACACATAGACACATAGACACATAGATACAGACACATAGAAACATAGATACATAGACACATAGACACATAGACACATAGATACAGACACATAGACACATAGACACATAAGATACAGACACATAGACACATAGACACATAGACACAGACACATAGATACGTAGACACATAGATACAGACACATAGACACATAGACACAGACACATAGATACAGACACATAGACACATAGATACATAGACACATAGATACAGACACATAGACACATAGATACATAGACACATAGACACAGACACATAGACACATAGACACATAGACACATAGACACATAGACACATAGACACATAGACACATAGACACAGACACATAGATACGTAGACACATAGATACAGACACATAGACACATAGACACAGACACATAGATACAGACACATAGACAAAGACACAGACACATAGATACAGACACATAGATACAGACACATAGACACAGACACATAGATACAGACACATAGACACATAGACACAGACACATAGATACAGACACATAGATACAGACACATAGACACATAGATACAGACATATAGACACATAGACACATAGACACAGACACATAGACACATAGACACAGACACATAGATACAGACACATAGATACAGACACATAGACACATAGACACAGCCACATATATACAGACACAGATACAGACACATATATACAGAGACATAGACACATAGATACAGACACATAGACACATAGACACAGACACATAGATACGTAGACACATAGATACAGACACATAGACACATAGATACAGACACATAGACATATAGACACATAGATACAGACACATAGACACATAGACACATAGACACATAGACACAGACACATAGATATGTAGACACATAGATACAGACACATAGACACATAGATACAGACACATAGACACATAGACACAGACACATAGATACAGATACAGACACATAGACACATAGACACATAGATACATAGACACAGACACATAGACACATAGACACATAGACACATAGATACAGTCACATAGACACATAGACACATAGATACAGACACATAGACACATAGACACATAGATACAGACACATAGACACATAGATACAGACACATAGACACATAGACACATAGACACATAGACACAGACACATAGATACGTAGACACATAGATACAGACACATAGACACATAGATACAGACACATAGACACAGACACATAGATACATAGATACAGACACATAGACACATAGACACATAGACACATAGACACATAGACACAGACACATAGATACGTAGACACATAGATACAGACACATAGACACATAGATACAGACACATAGACACAGACACATAGATACATAGATACAGACACATAGACACATAGACACAGACACATAGACACATAGATACAGTCACATAGACACATAGACACATAGATACAGACACATAGACACATAGACACATAGATACAGACACATAGACACATAGACACATAGACACAGACACATAGATACGCAGACACATAGACACAGACACATAGATACAGACACATAGACACATAGATTCATAGACACATAGACACAGACACATAGATACATAGATACAGACACATAGACACATAGATACATAGACACATAGATACATAGATACAGACACATAGACACATAGATACATAGACACATAGATACAGACACATAGATACATAGACACATATACACATAAACACATAGACACATAGATACATAGATACAGACACATAGACACATAGATACATAGACACATAGATACAGACACATAGATACATAGACACATATACACATAAACACACAGACACATAGACACATAGACACATAGACACATAGACACATAGACACAGACACATAGATACATAGACACATATACACATAAACACACAGACACATAGACACATAGACACATAGATACAGAGACATAGACACATAGACACATAGACACATAGATACAGACACATAGACACATAGACACATAGACACATAGACACATAGACACATAGATACAGACACATAGATACATAGACACATAGACACATAGACACAGACACATAGACACATAGACACATAGATACATTGACACATAGATACATAGATACAGACACATAGACACATAGACACATAGACACATAGACACAGACACATATATACGTAGACACATAGATACAGACACATAGACACATAGATACAGACACATAGACACAGACACATAGATACATAGATACAGACACATAGACACATAGACACAGACACATAGACACATAGACACATAGATACAGTCACATAGACACATAGACACATAGATACAGACACATAGACACATAGACACATAGATACAGACACATAGACACATAGATACATAGACACATAGACACATAGATACAGACACATAGACACATAGACATAGATACATAGACACATAGACACATATACACATAGATACAGACACATAGACACATAGACACATAGATACAGACACATAGACACATAGACACATAGACACAGACACATAGATACGTAGACACATAGACACAGACACATAGATACAGACACATAGACACATAGACACATAGATACAGACACATAGACACATAGATTCATAGACACATAGACACAGACACATAGATACATAGATACAGACACATAGACACATAGACACATAGATACATAGACACATAGATACATAGATACAGACACATAGACACATAGATACATAGACACATAGATACAGACACATAGATACATAGACACATATACACATAAACACACAGACACATAGACACATAGATACATAGATACATAGATACAGACACATAGACACATAGATACATAGACACATAGATACAGACACATAGATACATAGACACATATACACATAAACACACAGACACACAGACACATAGACACATAGACACATAGATACAGACACATAGACACATAGACACATAGACACATAGATACATAGATACAGACACATAGACACATAGACACATAGACACATAGACACATAGATACAGACACATAGATACATAGACACATAGACACATAGACACAGACACATAGACACATAGACACATAGATACATTGACACATAGATACATAGATACAGACACATAGACACATAGACACATAGACACATAGACACAGACACATAGATACATTGACACATAGATACAGACACATAGACACATAGATACATAGACACATAGATACAGACACATAGACACATAGATACATAGACACATAGACACAGACACATAGACACATAGATACATAGACACATAGACACAGACACATAGACACATAGATACATAGACACATAGACACATAGACACAGACACATAGACACATAGACACAAACACATAGATACGTAGACACATAGATACAGACACATAGACACATAGATATAGACACATAGACACATAGATACAGACACATAGACAGATATACACATAGATACAGACACATAGACACATAGACACATAGATACATAGACACAGACACATAGATACATAGACACATAGACACATAGACACATAGATACATAGACACATAGACACATAGACACATAGATACATAGATACAGACACATAGACACATAGACACATAGGGTAATTGACATCATTCGAGTCAATTGGAGGTGTACCTGTGGATGTATTTCAAGGCCTATCTTCAAACGCAGTTCCTCTTTGCTTGACATCATGAGAAAATCAAAAGAAATCAGCCAAGACCTCAGAAAAAAATGTGTAGACATCCACAAGTCTGATTCATCTGTAGGTACCACGTTCATCTGTACAAACAATAGTATGCAAGTATAAACACCATGGGACCACGCAGCCGTCATACCGCTCAGGAAGGAGACACGTTCTGTCTCCTAGAGATTAACGTACTTTGGTGCGAAAAGTGTAAATCAATCCCAGAACAACAGCAAAGGACCTTGTGAAGATTGTGCCGAAATTCACCCAACTTATTATGGGAAGCTTGTGGAAGGCTACCCGAAACGTTTGACCCAAGTTAAACAATTTAAAGGCAATGCTACCAAATACTAATTGAGTGTATGTAAACTTCTGACCCACTGGGAATGTGATGAAAGAAATAAAAGCTGAAATAAATCATTCTCTCTACTATTATTCTGACATTTCATATTCTTAAAATATAGTGGTGATCCTAACTGACCTAAGACAGGGAATTTTTACTAGGATTAAATGTCAGGAATTGTGAAAAACTGAGTTGAAATGTATTTGGCTACGGTGTATGTAAACTTCCGACTTCAACTGTACATAGATACATCGACACATAGATACATAGACACATAGATACATAGACACATAGATACATAGACACATAGATACATAGACACATAGATATATACACATTTGTGGCTGCCATTGTAGTATACTCCCTGCTTGAACATTAGGGAAAAGCACAATTGACCGGCCTTTTCCCAAAGAAATAAACACTAAATTGTTTTTCATAATTGAGAGAATGGACAAAAGAGGCATCTGATTAGTTAGGGGGTTTAAGCATTCCCAGCTCTCTATTCTCTAAACATGAACATGTTACAGCTGTGACACATTAGCCTCCACAGGGAAAGGGTGTGTGTTTGTGTGTGTTTGTGTGTGTGTGTGTGTGTGTGTGTGTGTGTTGGGGAGGTTTTAGATTCAAAGGCTCCCCTCTCTGCAGGTGTTCACAGTCATTTATGAACATGTCAGTGGGTGATATGGTTATCCACAGTACGACAGAGAGGGGGAGTGAGAGGGGGAAAACAGCTCAAATTGGCCTGCTTCCCTCCATCACACAACCACACATGCACACACACACACCTGCGTCCCCTGTCCCCCACTGAGAGCAGCCAGGAGGAAATAACGGTCCTCTAACAACGTAGAGGAGGGGTGTGATACATCCCCCAGCCCCCTCTCCTCAAGGCCCACTTAGAACACCGACCCCAGGGGGTCAATACAGAACAAGTTAGAGAAAGAGAAAGAAAGAAGAGAAGTGGGGGGATGAGAGAGATTGACGGTTTGTGTGAAAGGCAAAAGACTGAAATAGGTAGAGAGAGAGAGAGAGAGAGAGAGAGAGAGAGAGAGAGAGAGAGAGAGAGAGAGAGAGAGAGAGAGGGGAGGGGGAGAGAGGCCTACTGTGAAGAGAGATGGATGATGATGGAGAGCGAGAGACAGAGAGAGAGAGAGAGGGAGAGGGAGAGAGGGGCCTACTGTGAAGAGAGATGGATGATGATGAGAGAGATGGATGATGATGAGAGAGAGAGAGAGAGAGAGAGAGAGAGAGAGAGAGAGAGAGAGAGAGAGAGAGAGAGAGAGAGAGAGAGAGAGAGAGAAGCGAAGTCTGACTCTCCTTGGCCAATTATTGGGCCATGTACCAGTCCTTAGATCCACAGCCCTAGGGCCCTAATGTTGGCGTGGCTATAAGTACACTCATCTTCCCCACCACCATCACCACACACACACACACAGGATCCTGACTTAGCTCTGTGTTTCTCTGCCTCTCTTGTAACACACAACACACAGCTTTAATCCTTGCAAATGACATTCCCCTCTGCTGCTCACAAACCTCAGTCGTTACCCTCAACAGTTATTTTCCTGCCACACTATCGTATTTTGTATCACCAGACAAATCAATTACTCACAATCCTTTTCTTTATTTATTCGTTTGAATCCCCCTCTCTCTGCAGACAGCTTTGAATCGATAGGCAGGAGAAGGTCATCTTTTGGGGGAAATAAGTGATGTTTTTCTGCCTTTGGAGACAGGCTGTAATGCTGGTGTCTCAACATCCTGTTATTCACTGATAAGATGATGATGTGGTCTATTTAGTAGCTGTCAGACCCGAGGCCCTCGTTGTGCTGCCACAGGAGGGGAGAGACTTGGGGCAGGAGACGGAGGAAGAGAATGGCAAGACAGAGAAGGGGAGGGAAAGAGGGAGAGGAGGGAAAGATAGAAAGAGAAGGGAATGAGAGAGAAAGGAGAGAGAGAGGGAGCGAGAAAGAGACAGAAAGAGAGCAAGAGAGAGAGAGAGAGAGAGAGAGAGAGAGAGAGAGAGAGAGAGAGAGAGAGAGAGAGAGAGAGAGAGAGAGAGAGAGAGAGAGAGACTTGTCCCCATGCTTATTTGATCAGTGTGAAAATTCAGCCCCAGTACTGGGATCACTTTTATATGTCCTTCTCCCCTCTCTCCGTCCCTCAGTCCTCCACCTATCCTTCTCTCCCATGGTGCCTGGCAGAGGACAGGCATTGGCATTTACCAGGGAAATGGAAAGCAGTGTGAGGTGTTGCACCTCACCAGAGGGTTTGGGTGGAGGCTCTGTGTGTGTGTGTGTGTGTGTGTGTGTGTGTGTTTATGTGTGTGTGTGTGTGTGTGTGTGCGCATGTGTGTGTGTGTTTGTGTGTTTATGTGTGTGTGTGTGTGTTTATGTGTGGGTGTGTGTCTCACCATAGGGTATGGATGGAGAAGATGGGGAAAACGGGGGGAAATGTGGAACCCCATCAGGATAGTCAATCTGTATTCATACTGTATGTTGAACACACGTCTATGATAAAGAAACTGTGAAAAGGTCAGCGATTTCAGATTAACCATCTACTTCATTAAAAATGGAAACAAGGAATATCTTCCCTACCCTAAAACACAAACTGAGAAAACAGTCACAACGAGCCCCCAGGTCTCCCTATGCCAGAAACACAGCCTCATGGGACAGAAACATTTGCCAAAATGGTACAGACTATAGACATGCTCCTATATCCTAGAGGAGCAAGTGTATTTCTCTTTCTCTCCCTGTCCCTCCCTCTCCCCTTCTCTCTCCATCCCTCTCTCTTTCTCTCCCTGTCCCTCCCTCTCCCCCTCTCTCTCATCCCTCTCTCTATCTCTCCCTGTCCCTCCCTCTCCCCCTCTCTCTCCATCCCTCTCTCTATCTCTCCCTGTCCCTCCCTCTCCCCCTCTCTCTCCATCCCTCTCTCTATCTCTCCCTGTCCCTCCCTCTCCCCCTCTCTCTCCATCCCTCTCTCTATCTCTCCCTTTCCCTCTGCCTTTCAATTAGTTCTCTCTGAGATTACCTTCTGTGGTTGAGTGACCTACTTCCAGGTCACCTGGTGTCTGACCGATGGTTGACCCGCACACAGTGATTCAGCTCTTTGATCTCCAGCAGGAATTATCAAATGAAAAGGGGGAGTGTGTAAATGAAGGAAAAGGAAAGAAAGTATGTGTAAATGGAAAGGTCATGGAAAGGTCATGGTCTCGTTCTCTTTGTGGTTCTCTTTGTGGTGGTTTCGATGGCGTGCTAAGAGAAGACTAGCTCTGTTTACAAAGGAAAGCTTGATGCAGTTTTTCAGACAACATTTGAACTAAATGACAGCATGTTGTAAAGCTTTTGTGTTTAGGCATCAGTAAAAGCATCACCACCAGACGTTGTTTCTATATCCATAAAGAGGGTTTCCTGGACACAGGTTAAGCAGAGCTCTGTCAGAAATAGGCTGAATCTGTGTCTGGAAATCAGACCCTAAAAGAATTGTACAATAACATCTGACTGACCACCCGATAAAGCATCCCAGACAGGCATGCAGACATGATAAATCAGTCTGAAAATATTTTTTTAAGTTTTTTTTTGTGTCATTTAGCAGACGCTCTTATCCAGAGCGACTTACAGTTAGTGAGTGCATACATTTTCATACTGGCCCCCCGTGGGAAGCGAACCCACAACCCTGGCATTACAAGCACCATGCTCTACCAACTGAGCTACAGGGGACTGTAGTCTAGTTTATGAGCGAGAGACTGTAGTCATGAAACCATGAGCTCAGATTACTGGTCATGTATCTTTCATAAGGCCAGTTAGAGTAGTGGGTCTCTTCCCTTTTACGGAGAGGCACATTACATGCCTCATTTACGATGTTGTACTGCATGGCAGAGTGGCTCTTTGAACCAGACACACAAAGCTGGCTCGATCTTAACACAGACTTGAGGGGGGAAAACGCTTGATAACCCATATACATGGGAGCCAGGCCAACCCACTGGGGTGCCATGCCCAGCCAATCAGAATGTGTTTTTCTGCATAAAAGGGCTTTATTACAGACAGAAACACACCTCAGTTTCATCAGCTGTCCTGGGCTGGCGTGGTTACATGTGGTCTGCGGTTGTGAGGCCGGTTGGACGTACTGCCAAATTCTTTAAAACGACATTGGAGGAGGCTTATGGTATTACATTATTTGGCAACAGCTCTGGTGGACATTCCTGCTTTTAACATTCCAATTCCACGCTCCCTCAAAACTTGAGACATCTGTGACATTGTGTTGTGTGACAAAACTGTACATTTTAGAGTGGCCTTTAATTGTCCCCAGCACAAGGTGTACCTGTGTAATGATCATGCCGTTTAATCAGCTTCTTGATATGCCACACCTGCCAGGTGGATGGATTATCTTGGCTAAGGAGAAATGCTCACTAACAGGGAAGTAAGGCCTCATCTATCAGAGACGCAGGTACAGCACTTTGTCAGACATTCAAGCAGACATTCCAGTTGCGGTGTGCTCGAGAGGTAAAGTGGAGGCACTCTCAACAATATCAACAAACCGCCCTGGACTGTATTGTCTGCATGTATAAATCATAGACTGGTTGAGTTGCCATCTTCCTGAAGCCCAGATAACGGGAAACATCTGTGGGGAACCGTGCCACTGGTCGCTGATAGGCACACAGAGAAATGGGAACATGATGGAGAACTGCTCCTCTCCTCACTCTCTAAGTGGCTGCCCTCACTGCATTCATTATTCACCTGTCTGTGTTTGTGTGCTTGCACATCCGTGTGTGTGTACAGTGTGTGACACAGCCAGTGGGTGCAGGTGCTTGTTAAGAGGTTGAGGAATACCTTGTTGTTCGCTAGTGGTTGTCAAATATGTTCCCCATACTGACATGTGATGGCAGCCCTTAACCTTCAGAAACAGAGTGCCCATCATGAACAAAAACACACTATTATACTGCGAACAGATACAGGAACACACCATGCATACATGCAAACATGCACAAAACATACACATGTACGTACACATGCCCACACACCCTTTAATGTGCATTTGAGATAGAGCTGATTTCCTGTGAGTGCTTCATTGGAGCAGGAAGCAGGAAGCAGGAAGCAGGAAGCAGAAAAAATATGCAGCAGCACAGTGGAGGAGATAAGAGATAGGAGCAGAGTTATCTACAGTGATTTCAAAGAGTGTTAATTATAAACCACCACCCAACTCATGCCGGCACACGCATGCATGCACAAACGGGTCTGATGTAAAAATATCCTCAGTATCCATTCTCCTCTCAATTTTTCATTTTTGCAATTTCACTATTTTACAATACTACTAAAGGGTATTTGTGTCAAGAACAAATTCTCATTGTACGCTACCTCCCCGGCTCCTTGTTCTTCTAGGGCAGGGGTGTCAAACGTACGGCCCGCGGGCCGGATCAGGCCCGCAAACGGGTTTAATCCGGCCCGCGAGATGATTTTGAAAAAATATATATATATAATAATTTTTACTGTATAAAAATGCGCTGCAATTTTTCTATAAAATAAACTGCTGTTCGAATTGCGTCCACTGGATGGCGCAATAGCAATTGTGTTAAGCAAGCAAACTGTTTATACCGGGGCAGAGCAAGTAGGTCAAGCACGTGCAGCCATTGAGCTACTTTGTTTTGCCCGCGATATTTATTACGGCTTCTACTTTTAACATTATGTGCTTTGGCACCCTCATTGCCCCAATATGTCTCTGTCAAAAAAGAGAAAAGTGGACGCAGAGTGCAGAGTGTTCCAATAAAAATGGTCATCCTATTTATTCACGGAATTGAATGGGAAAGCTGTATGTTTGGTGTGTTCAGAGCATGTTGCAGTGCTGAAAGAATATAACCTTCGTCGCCACTATGTGAGTCTTCATGCCGACAAATATGACAACTTTCAAGGACAGCGGAGAAGAGAGAAGGTGAATGAACTGTTGGCGGGTCTGAAGAAACAGCAGTCTGTGTTTACTCACAGCCGAGACATCAGTGACGCTGCAGTGAAAGCTAGCTACCTCATTGCTAATGAAATCGCAGTGGCTTCAAAACCATTTAGTGAGGGTGAATTTGTAAAAACATGCATGATGAAGGCAGCGGGGATTGTGTGCCCTGAAAAGCGGCAGGCTTTTGCAAATATCAGCCTGACAAGAAACACAGTTACAGACAGGATTTCCGATCTTTCAGTGGATTTGGACAGCCAGTTGAAGCAAAAAGTAAAGTCATTTATTGCGTTTTCGGTTGCAATTGATGAAAGCACGGACATTACAGATGTTGCAAAACTGGCCATTTTCATCCGCGGAGTTGATGACACATTGACCGTCACCGAGGAGTTCGTGGAGTTGGTGCCGATGACAGATACAACGACAGCAGCTGATATTTTTACCGCACTCGTCGGCGCGCTGGACAGGGTCGGAGTGGACTGGTCCCGCGCTGTCAGCCTGGCTACAGATGGTGCGCCCTCAATGATCGGGAAAAACTAGGCGTTGTGACAAAGTTCAGAGAGAAAGTGCAATCTGCAAATGGAGGACGTGATTTTTTGACTTTCACTGTATTTTGCACCAGGAGGCTTTGTGTTGCAAGTCATTAAAGATGGATAATGTCATGAAGGTGGTCATCCAAACTGTTAATTTCATCCGATCCAGAAGCCTGAATCACCGTAAGTTTGACAGCCTTCTCAGAGAGAAAGACCACATCTATGGCCTGCCATACCACACTGAGGTAAGATGGTTAAGCCAAGGTGCTGTGCTGAGGCGTTTCTTTGATTTACGAGAAGAAATTGAACAGTTCATGGAAGAAAAGGGCAAACCAGTGTTAGAATTTCATTCCGCAGAATGGATGCAGGACCTTGCATTTATGGTGGATGTTACAGAGCACCTGAATAACTTGAACAAACAGCTGCAAGGGCGCAACAAAGTTGTCACGCAGTATTATGACAGCATACGTTCTTTCAAGTTGAAGCTGTCATTGTGGGAGACGCAACTTGCCGGTGGTGATGCAGCTCACTTCCCCTGTCTGAAAAATGTGTGCGCGACCCAACATGTGGCAGACATGAAGCGGTTCAAAGATAAAATAACGGGACTGTTACGGGAGTTTGAGCAACGCTTTCAGATTTATGTTTATGTTTTTATGTTGATGTGCTATTGTTTTTAATTGATTTTATTTGTATATTTAACCTATTCTTGACTCTGTGGTTCTTGCACTTGTTTGGGGAACAGGATTTCATTATTTTTATCTACATTTCTGCCTGAGAAATGACACCCTGATATAGTTCTGTGATCTGTGATATACTTCTGTGAATCACTGAGGCATTGTGTGTTTGTGTGTTCTTTGTCCTCAGAACTTTCAAATAACTTGAGGTGTTTTATGATTAATAGTGATGTTGTGCTTTTGGACACTGTCCTCAGGCTCCAGCTTTATGTTTATATGTTTTTATGTTGATGTGCTATTGTTTTTAATTGATTTTATTTGTATATTTAACCTATTCTTGACTCTGTGGTTCTTGCACTTGTTTGGGGAATAGGATTTCATTATTTTTATCTACATTTCTGCCTGAGAAATGACACCCTGATATAGTTCTGTGATCTGTGAAACAGTTCTGTTAATCACTGAGGCATTGTGTGTTTGTGTGTTCTTTTTCTTTAGAATTTTCAAATAAACTTGACGTATTTTATGATTAATAGTGTTGTGTGTGATTAATAGTGTTTATGATTAATAATAGTGATGTTGTGCTTGTACTATTTTGGACACACTGTCCTCAGGCTCCAGCTTTATGTTGTATGTTGATCGTATTAAAACAAAGAAAACAATCTGAAGTTGTTGTTTTTAAGTTATATATACACCATGATTTTTCCGGTCCGGCCCACTTGGGAATAGATTTTCCTCCATGTGGCCCTTGAGCTAAAATGAGTTTGACACCCCTGTTCTAGAGCATTTACAAAAACACGCACACACACACATACACACACACACACACACACACACACAAGCACTACAGTATTTATCTGGCAGTCACCAAGTGCAGGTCTTCCACTGTGGGCAGAATGGAAACTGCATTGAGCTCTCCTTGCTGGAGGAAGGCTATCTATCTGCTCCATGCTGGTGTGTATGGTTACTGTTACTCAATGCCCATCTCTCATTGTTCCCCCATAACAAGGGCTGACTGGGACAAGGCACAAAGAACCTGCTTAACAGTCCTACTGAGGGAGACAGAGAGAGAGAGGGACACAACTTGAGCCGATGTGTACAATAAGGCCGCTGTTTGCTGTCCCTAATAACAGTACGCCCGACTGCTACCACTACCTCCCTCACACACACACACACACACACACACACACACACACACACACACACACACACACACACACACACACACACACACATAAAAGCAACCCCCTCCCTCCCATAAACATCCCAGATGTTGAAAATATATCCTTTGTCCTACCACTCACCAGAATATAGAACCAAAAGAAGTGGGGAGGGGGGGGGGGGGTGTTGTCCCCCTGTCCTCCTCACAATGTGTTAGTACTGCTTGGGGGTCTATATGGAAAAAACATGCAGCTTAAAAACAGAGGCAATTAGGGTTGAATAAATTAGATTCCTTGCCCAAAAGAATGGTTGCATTTTTCACCAGACAGTCGTGGAAACAGAAACAGAAATAAACAACCCAGAGCAACATTGATCCTGTTGTAAAATATGAATGAGTGTGTGTGGTATGGAGCTAAAAAGAGCAGCGCAGATAAAAATGCATTCAAGGTGAAACACACACACACACACACACACACACACACTGTTAATGGCCTCCCCATACAACATCAGGGTTGGCCACGTTGATTTATTTGCTGCTGAATACTGATTGCCGGAGGGAGTATCAAAAACAATTAACTGCGGCAAGAGAGCGAGAACAAACAACAGTTTGTACTACAGATAGAAGAAGGGACAGAGAGAGCAGGGACAGCCGTGGTGGTGTAAGATCTTATAAGGATACCCTTGGGCATGCCTGCACACACACATACACACACTGCAGAGAAGTGAGAATTATCACCCTTGAGGGAGGATGCAGGGAGAACGGAGGCCCTTGACCCACTGCCACAGAGAGAAGAGATAGCAAGGTGACTCTTTGGAGAAATCTGCCCTTTACATGAAAATACATTAGTCAGGCTGGACCAGAGAGTGGAGAGGCTAACATGATTGGATTTGTCTGAGAAACATGGAGACATACACTCACAGAGAGCGCAAGAGAGGGGGAGAGATTGAGAGAAAGAGAGAAAGAGAGAGAGAGAGACAGACAGACAGACAGACAGACAGACAGATAGACAGAGGGAGAGAGAGAGAGAGAGAGAGAGAGAGAGAGAGAGAGAGGGGGGGGGGGGGGAGAGAGATCTGGGGAAAGAAGAGAGAGAGAGGGGGAGAAGAGAGAAAAGAGAGAGGGGGGGAGAGAAGAGAGGGCGAGGAGAGGAGAAAGAGGAGAGAGAGAGAGGGGGGGGGAGAGAAGAGAGAGGGAGAGAGAGAGAGAGAGAGAGAGAGAGAGAGAGAGAGAGAGAGAGAGAGAGAGAGAGAGAGAGAGAGAGAGAGAAAGACAGAGACAGAGAGAGAGAGAGACAGAGAGACAGAGAGACAGAGAGACAGAGAGGGAGAGGGGGAGATGGGGAGAGGGGGAATAGAGAGAGAGAGGGGGGAGAGGAGAGAGAGAGATGGAGAGGAGAGCGAGAGAGAGAGGGGTAGAGGGGGAGAGAAGAGAGACGGAGAGATTGAGAGTGAGAGAGAGAGAGAGAGAGAGAGAGAGAGAGAGAGAGAGAGAGAGAGAGAGAGAGAGAGAGAGAGAGAGAGAGAGAGAGAGAGAGAGAGAGAGAGAGGGAGAGGGTAGACTGAGGGTTTACTGTAGGGTTAGAGAGGGACAGGATAGAGTGGTTCCAGACATCCCGACTATGCATACTGGTGGACTTGTTATCATCATGGCAGCATATGGTGTGATCTGAGTTAACCACTGCTCTTTTACTTTTGGACTTGGTTTACTGGTGGGGTTTAAAAGTTGTAGAAAAGGTTGTGTACACAACAGTCTAAGGACCTTATGAAGTAGAGTTGTATTTAGCAAGGAAGGAGTGATAGGTCTTTTCAGCACAGCGGAGTTACAGTTGCTATCATTAAATTATCATACAGTAATCATCATCGTTATGAGCCATAGTCAAAAGAACAGGTTAGACTACATTATTACTAATAATGTGATTAGCTTACCATTATCACTATTATCGTTATAATCTGGCTACTCTGAAACATAGTTCCTTAGAATTGGATTAAACCAGACCAGAGCTGAGCCAAGGTGTTGTAAGATGGGTCCTGAAGCTATGGAGGAAGATGGAGGGATGGAGAGATGGAGAGATGGAGGGGGTCCAGGCTGCCTTAATGTCACTGGGACATGGAGGAGAGATGAGACAGACAAAGGAACAGAGGGAGAGGGAACGAGGGGAGCAGAAAGAGATTGAGAAAGGGGGGAGGGTGTCTATCAAAGGATGGTGATGATAACAGACTGATAGGGCTTTAACACAGTCCTTACACGACCCCCTGTAGAGAGGCAATATTAGGATCAACAAATAAAAAATACCCCCAAATAAAAGAGATTAAGGGATATAGTAGGACCAATGTGAAACATGTCTGCTGCAGTGGATTTGAGTCAGGGAAAATAAGACAGTTCAATGTCAACTAAGAAAAGTATTAAGAAACAGCTATTTTAGGAGCAATGCTAGAATCAACAAAGACAAAACTAGACCCAGACAAAATACTGTATAATAAGAGACTGGAGAGGCAGTGTTAACGTGATGCTGCTACAGTGGATGTGATTCAGGATATGTGTCCCAAATGGCACCCTATTCTCTATTTAGTGTACTACTTTTGACCAGGTCTCTAGTAAAAAGTAGTACACTATATGGGCAATAGGGTGCCATTTGGGAGGCATCCAGGGAGAAATGAAATGATAAGAAAGGACAGCTCAATGGAAGCTACTGTAAAATATGTCACCCCCTGATCTGTTTCACCTGTCTTTGTACTTGTCTCCACCCCCCTCCAGGTGTCGCCCATCTTCCCCATTATCCCCAGTGTATTTATACCTGTGTTGTCTGTTTGTCTGTTGCCAGTTTGTCTTGTCTCATCAAGCCTACCAGCGGTTTTCCCATACTCCTGTTTTGCTCTAGCCCCTGTTTTCCTGTTTTTGACCATTCTGCCTGTCCTGAGCCTGTCTGCTGTTCTGTACCTTGTGACACTGTTCTGGATTACCGACCTCTGCCTGCCCCGACCCTGAGCCTGCCTGCCGTTTCTGTACCTTTCGGATTCTGCTCTGGATTACTGACCTCTGCCTGCCCTTGAACTGTTGTTTGCCTGCCCCCTGTTTTTGTGAATAAACTTTTGCTATTTCGAACTGTCTGAGTCGTGATAAAATAAAGAACTCTATATTTAGAATGTGGAGTATTCTTATTCCCTTCTTAAAGCAAGCCTTAGTCGCCTTCTAAGAATCCCATTTACGGTAACACCTGGCGGCAGAGATCTACACTATTGTACTTCCTGGAAGGATAAGCTATAGAAGAAAACTGAAACCATTAAATATGTATAATGTTTACTGTATAAAGCACTTGAATGCATTTGCCTGACAAAAAAAACTTGAAAAAGATTGTGTCTGGAGATGACAGATAATCTCAGTAGGGGAGTGAGAGACAGGGAAGGAAGCATCCCAAATCTCTGACTACAGCACACCACATGGCATAAAGACACACCGCGTGACATGATCCTTAAAGACGTCTTAAGAGTCTGCTTAAATCTGTTGGACCTTTGAGTTGTTCAGAATCCTTTAATGACCCAAGGCTGACCTGGATATCAGTCTGTGTGTGTTTGTGTATGTGTGTGTGTGTGTGTGTGTGTGTGTGTGTGTGTGTGTGTGTGTGTGTGTGTGTGTGTGTGTATCTGTGAGTGTGTGTGTATGTGCATGCATTAATGTAGATCTATGACAGATCACAATGCCTATAACCTTATAATGACCCCTGGAACAAATTAGTTTCCACTGAGAGAGGAGGCTCTTTATGTTGAACTAAAGCACTGGTAGCAGTAAGCAGTGTGTAGCATCTGGAGGATTCGAGTACATAGAGTACCTCCAAGCAAGGGAAGGTAAGAGTGCTCTCTGACCTCTAACCTGTGTTCCTTGGAGCATCATGCATTACTATAAAACTCATTAAAGCTCACTGTAAAGCACCTATTGTGATGAGATAAGGGTAGGCTGCAAGAGGATTGCACAAGATTAGACAGTTCTATGGGAGGTTGTTTCTCTGAAGGAAATCCAACTGGTCTCATCTATTGTATGACTCTCCTAATATAGAGATACGCTGTATATACAAAAGTATGTGGACACCCCTCACATTAGTGGATTTGGCTATTTCAGCCACACCTGTTGCTGACAGGTATATAAAATTGAACACACAGCCATGCAATCTCCATAGACAAACATTGGCAGTAGAATAGCCTTACTGAAGAGTTCAGTGACTTTCAACGTGGCACCGTCATTGGATGCCACCTTTCCAACAAGTCAGTTCGTCAAATTTCTGCCCTGCTAGAGCTGCCCCGGTCAACTGTAAGTGCTGTTATTGTGAAGTGGAAACGTCTAGGAGCGTCTCAGCCACGAAGTGGTAGGCCACACAAGCTCAAAGAACGGGACTGCCGAGTGCTGAAGTACGTAGAGCGTAAAAAAAAGGCTGTCCTTGGTTGCAACACTCACTACAGAGTTCCAAACTGCCTCTGGAAGCAACATCAGCACAAGAACTGTTCGTCAGGAGTTTCATGAAATGGGTTTCCATGGCCGAGCAGACAAGCCTAAGATCACCATGTGCAATGCCAAGTGTCGGCTGAAGTGATGTAAAGCTCGCCGCCATTGGACTCTGGAGCAGTGGAAACTACAGCATACAATGACATTCTAGATGATTCAGTTTGGGAAAGCCCTTTCCTGTTTCAGTATGACAATGCCCCTGTGCACAAAGCGAGGTCCATACAGAAATGGTTTGTAGAGATCGGTGTGGAAGAACCTGACTGGCCTCACCTCAACCCCATCGAACACCTTTGGGATGAATTGGAACGTTGACTGCAAGCCAGGCCTAATGGCCCAACATCAGTGCCCAACCTCACTAATGCTCTTTTGGCTAAATGGAAGCAAGTCCCCGCAGCAATGTTCCAACATCTACTGGAAAGCCTTCCCAGAAGAGTGGAGGCTGTTATAGCACCAAAGGAGGGACAAACTCCATACAGATTCTCATGATTTTGGAATGAGATGTTCGACAAGCAGGTGTCCACATACTTTTGGTAATGTAGTGTATCTGATGCTGCTTACAGTGATTATATCAGTATCTAACAGTATCATCTAACTACATTTAGACGTCAACACTATGACATACTGTGCATTCGGAAAGTATCAGACCCATTGACTTTTTCCACATTTTGTTACGTTACAGCCTTATTCTAAAATTGATTAAATTGTTTGTTTCCCTCATCAACCTACACACAATACTCCATACTGACAAAGCTAATTTATTACAAATAAACTGAAATCTCACATTTACATAAGTATTCAGACCCTTTACTCAGTACTTTGTTGAAGCACCTTTGGCAGCGATTACAGCCTCAAGTCTTCTTGGGTATGGTGTTACAAGCTTGGCACACCTGTATTTGGGGAGTTTCTCCCATTCTTCTCTGGAGAGCCTCTCAAGCTCTGTCAGGTTGGATGGGGAGAAATTTTCAGGTCTCTCTAGAGATGTTTAATTGGGTTCAAGTCAGGGCTCTGGCTGGGCTACTCAAGTACATTCAGAGACTTGTCCCGAAGCCACTCCTGCGTTGTCTTGGCTGTGTGCTTAGGGTCTTTGTCCTGTTGGAAGGTGAACCTTCGCCCTAGTCTGAGGTCCTGAGCGCTCTGGAGCGGGTTCTCATCAAGGATCTCTCTGTACTTTGCTCCGTTCATCTTTCCCTCGATCCTGACAAGTCTCCCAGGCCCTGCCGCTGAAAAACATCCCCACAGCATGATGCTGCCACCACCATGCCTCACCGTAGGGATGGTGACAGGTTTCCCCCAGACATGACGCTTGGCATTCAGGCCAAAGAGTTCAATCTTGGTTTCATCAGACCAGAGAATCTTGTTTCTCAGGGTCTGAGAGTCCTTAGGTGCCTTTTGACAAACTCCAAGTGGGCTGTCATGTGCCTTTTACTGAGGAGTGGCTTCCGTCTGGCCAGTCTACCATGAAGGCCTGATTGGTGGAGTGCTGCAGAGATGGTTGTTCTTCTGGAAGGTTCTCCCATCTCCACAGAGGAACTCTGGAGCTCTGTCAGAGTGACCATCAGGTTCTTGGTCACCTCCCTGACCAAGGCCCTTCTCCCCGATTGCTCAGTTTGGCCTGGCGGTCAGCACTAGGAAGAGTCTTGGTGGTTCCAAACTTCTTCCATTTAAGAATGATGGTGGCCACTGTGTTCTTGGGGACCTTCAATGCTGCAGACATTTGTTGGTACCCTTCCCCAGATCTGTGCCTCGACACTATCCTGTCTTGGAGCTTTACGGACAATTCCTTCGACCTCATGGCTTGGTTTTTGCTCTGACATGCACTGTCAACTGTGGGACCTTATATAGACAGGTGTGTGCCTTTCCAAATCATGTCCAATCAATTGAATTTACCACAGGTGGACTCCAATCAAGTTGTAGAAACATCTCAAGGATGATCAATGGAAACAGAATGCACCTGAGCTCAATTTCGAGTCTCTTAGCAAAGGGTCTGAAAATGTATGTAAATAAGGTATTTCTGTTTTTTATTTTTAATACATAAATCAAATCAAATCAGAAAGAGGTTATCACCTTTAGAGATGGAAATGTTACATGACATTAAGCCCCTGGATGGAGCCAGCAACCAAACAGTAAAACGTGGCCACATAGGGAACAACAGCGAACATCAGGACACTGTGTCTCCATCATGGCTCCGACTTGGGTTAGTCTTGATCTATTACGAGGTCACAGTGGCAGATTAGTCTATTCTGGGCGGAGTGCAGATCAGGAAACCCTGCTGTGTGTCTGTTTCATGTGAGCCATTTTCAATTTTAAGCCAGAGACTGAATACACCATACCAAAAAAGCATAGCTTACACTTATTAGTCTGAACATTTGTATAATACACATGAATGATCTTGTAAAAGATACTTAACCATATTGTGGCCTGTAATTGAAAATTATGTTGCCAGATTTCACTTCTATTTCAAGACTACAACCTCGAATGTATCAAATATATGTCAACATTGCACAGACAGTGTACCACATTTCACAGACTCATTACAGTAAACATCCTCTGATCCGGTGTCCACATAATATACCTCACACTCTCTAGTTCTCTCATCTAGCCGTTGCTGTGCTTGCAAGGTCGACCAGAGGTCACCGTGGTGTGGTGGGCTCAGCTAGGACAGTGGCCAGGCAGAGAAGATGATGGGAGGAAGGGAATCCTAGGGGGAGACTGCCACTGTACCACCACTGTACCGCCCAATGGCTCTCCTCTGCAGCTATGTGTGGCATTGTATCTCTGGGTGAGAGTTTGAAAGGTTTTCAAGCTGGGTTTTGCATTTGATCCTGTGATAGTTAGGGCTGGGCGATATATTGTGAATAACTGTATACTGGTATGGATTTTTACAATACCGTCTTTAACTATATTTTTGATACAGTGCTAAATTAAATGAAACGTTTTTTTTTTAATTGACCACTTCGCTGTCGGATTTGTCCTAGTTTGGTTGAATATACTGTAAAAACATCAGAATACAGAAAGCCCATTACAACCACTTATAATTAATGTGTTGCCATCCTAGGGTCATGCACTACTCATAAAACATATTTAGAACTTATATTATTTAGAAACATAAAATACTGTAAAATACCGCCATACCGTCGAAAATGTGAAAAATATTGTGATATGATATTTTGGCCATGTCACCCAGCCCTGGTGTTAATGCCTTGTCTTAAAGCTCAGTGAGCAAACACAATCTTCTAGTGCACAGACAACCTGGGATCAAATCCAGTTGGTCACATGCAGACTGCATAAGTAGACTGGCTGAGGTACATTTCAGAACGTTCCGCTTGATGAACAAGACCCTATCTATTCACAAGTGTCTTCCATGGACGTGCCTTGACTCTGACTGTGTATTTGACTAACCTGATTATACTGATGGTGTGAAAGAGACCGCTAAATGCTCGCTGGTGAGAATATTTTATTGTTTACATTTGACAGGCCCTGAGTCACCTCCCAAGGAGAGAGGTACAGGCAGAAAATTACAATTTTTTCATTATGCTGAAATGGAGCTCTCTTCTCCCCCGAGGTGTAGTGGCTGTGTGTGAATAAGCTGATTGAGAAGAGGCTCTTTCCTTAAATAAACACACAGCAAACTTAAGGAGTAGCCTATATGAAATCCCTCGCTCTGTGTGTGTGTGTGTGTGTGTGTGTGTGTGTGTGTGTGGACATGTTTAACTATTCTTGTGGGGACCAGATGTCCCCACAAGAATAGTAAACTAACAAAAATATGACCAACTGGGGACATTTTGTTGGTCCCCACAAGGTCAAATGCTATTTCTAGCGGGTTTAGGGTTAAGGTCAGAGTTAGTGTTAGGGTTAGAATTAGGTTTAGGGTTAGGGTTAAGAGCTAGGGTTAGTTTTAGGTTTAGGGTTAGGAGCTAGGGTTAGGTTTAGGGTTAAGGTTAAGTTATTGGGTTAAGGTTAGGGTTAGGGGTTAGGGAAAATAGGATTTTGAATGGGACTGAATTGTGTGTCCCCACAAGGTTTGCTGTACAAGACTGTGTGTGTGTGTGTGTTTGTATGTATGTGTGTGTGTGAGTGAATGGGAGAGAGGACAGGGAGAGAAGGAGTGAAAGAAATAGGGAATGATAGGCTGAGCGATAGAGAAAAGAGAGAGAGCTGCCCTCCAGCAGTTGAGGAGTAGTGTGCTGAGTGGCAGCGTGCCGTATCAGGGCCAGTGTGTCAGTGAGCACAGAGAAATGCGCTGGCCAGATTAATCAATCATGTTAGTCCACTGCTGAGTGCTGGCAATTTAGCTTTTCATAACCAACACATTTATCTCTTTATTCAAGAGGCTGAGGCATTTTTTCCATTATTCTAGAGGCTGAGGCAGACAGCTACTGTGTCCTTTATAACCAGGAGTGCTTACAGTAAGTGGCTCGCAATAGTCTGCATACAAACTGTGATGAGTACTGAGGATACGAAGAGGCAGGACGCTGACGCAGGAATTAACAAGGTTTACTCAAACAATGACAAAGAGAATTAACCAAGATAGAGCACATGACATGAAGCAAAACAATCACACACAACATCCTACAGAACAGTCCAGGGCTAAATAGGGGCTGTGATGAAATGAGGTGCTGGTGCGTTGGAGGTGATTAGGGTGCGTTGGGTTTCCATTCCGGTGTTGCCGAGATGGTGCGCTCAGACCGGTGGCTCAGTAGACCGGCGAATCAGAGCACCGGAGGGGAGCAACGGGAGGAGATGTGACACAAACAAACAAACATCTATTTAGGAGAGCATTCCATAAGCCTTCTACAAGCGTTCCACAAGTGTTCCCTCAAGTCAACACTCCAGACTGCACCGACACAGAGTTGATCTCAAGCACAAAACAATTCATATAGAACCAGTCTAATACCTGATGACAGCATTTGCAGAAACACGTTGGTTATAACAATTAAAGATGGATTGTTCAAGCAAACTTCCATTATCATACCAAGAGTTGCTGAATATCTGGGTCAACCTTGACAGACATGTGAATGGCAGTTTTTTTTATGGCTTATGATGAAAATATTACATCAGTGATATTACAGTACTGTGTCTCATCTTCCTGGTAGATTGGGTATCTTGAGTTCACCTTGAACCATCATACAGCCTATATCTGAAATTAAAACCCATCGATGGATGGAAGTCTCCATAGACACATGTATAATCATATCATATTCCAGTCAATGGCCATATGGAGAGACACACTGTCCCGAGTGGCGCAGTGGTCTAAGACACTGCATCGCAGTGCTAGCTGTGCCACTAGAGATCCTGGTTCGAATTCAGGCTCTGTCGTAGCCGGCCGCGACCGGGAGACCCATGGGGCGGCGTATAATTGGCCCTGCGTCGTCCAGGGTAGGGGAGGGAATGGCCGGCAGGGATGTAGCTCAGTTGGTAGAGCATGGCGTTTGCAAGGGTTGTGGGTTCAATTCCCACGGGGGGGCAGTATGAAAAATTAAATAATGTATGCACTCACTAACTGTAAGTCGCTCTGGATAAGAGCGTCTGCTAAATGACTAAAATGTAAATGAATAATTCCACACAAGGCAAAGGCCAAAAATGAAATGAAGTATTAAAGGAACATTTCTAAAAATGTCAACTTGCAATTCATTATATCCAGCACCACCCCAATGTTTTGTTGATTAGATATTTCAAAGTGCTATACTGTAGATCCATTGAGCTTCAGTTTACCTATAGATAAGAATCTCTTTCAAAATGCCCAGTTGTGCAGTGTGGCTTAATGATGCCTGTGAATTAGCAAGGTGGAGGAGTGGAGGAGTGTTGCTATGCAGGTGGATCTGTCTGATGGGTGGAGGTGCTAACAGTGCTATAACGAAGGGGATAGGATGTGACTAGTGTGTTGCTATTGTCTTACACGAGGACCTGTGATTTCAGACATATTGCCATGCTATAACAGTCACTGCCATTACCAAAAACATAAGATACTGTACATATTAGCATTTCAACATTGTGTTATAGTGCTTCAATGTACTACATGAATGACAGTTGATATCTGGGCATTCCGATTATTCAAGGTGAAACATATATTCTCTAACGGCTAGCTTTCTGCTATTTCCTTTAATGGACAGTCACTGAACCATTTTTCGTTTGGGGGTTGGAAGTGGTGAAGGGCAGTGAGCAGTCTTGTTGTTTTCCCAGCCGTAGCCAGCTGACATCATTAATGTAAAATGACAAATCTGCTCTCCAAGAACACATTGCTCTTTTGGAGGGCAGCGTTGTCAGACAATAGCTGTTTTAATATTTAATGTTGAAGTATCATTTCATGGCCTGCTTGGCTGGCTGGCTGAGGGATGGATCTATTGCCCGATATTCACCTACCCGCCCCGAACCCTAATGGAATCATGGGTAATCCCAGGAGACATAAGCAGGAAGTGATTTATGTAGGGCGGGGTTCATGTCAATTCATAGCACAGTCTTGGGCCCTGGCCCAAAACAATAGATCTGAAATTATTGGATAGGTAAACAATATGTTAATAGGTCCACCTACCCTTCTAACAGGCTATTGACTATTCACCATATTGCTAACACGGTGTCCATATTAGGAAACCCTCAACCTCAAGCCTCACCCCTCCTTGAGTCAATCGTTGTATACCACACTTAGTAAAAACATACTTTAGAACTATACACGCGTAACACTGTGAGCTTATACACATGAACACACCCACCTGCACTCATAAACGTACACACCCAAACAAACATCTATAATCATATAGAGCACATACAAATGTAAGCAGGCTCAAGCAGACACAATCACATGTGCGCCCCGCTAAGCCAATCGTTTTGCACAGCGAGATGCTACGCTGTCTGTCTCTGTTCTCCTGCCCTCTCGTTGTGTTTTCATTTGAATGATGTGATTACAGAGATGTATGCTTTATTAGAAGTAGGACACACTGGATGATTAAACTGGAGATAATTGCGTTAACATTCATTGTACCCGCTGACTAAATATATTATCGACACAGTTTTAGATCAGCAAATTGAAATGTTTCCACTGTAAAATCTGAATCTATAGGAAGTCCCAGCTTATATTATCAGGAATAGAAATGTGGGTTTTATTTAACCATTCTTTCACCAGGAAAGTCAATTGACTTGTTCTCATGTACAAGAAGTTAATCTATGTTGCTTGGGCACAATTCCCAAAGTGGCATATCTGGTAGCTTTTCTAAGACCATTGCTAGACCCTAGATACCACATGTACAAAGAACAAAAATATACTGAACAAAAATATAAACGCAACATGTAAAGTGTTGGTCCCATGTTTCGTGAGCTGAAATTAAAGATCCCAGAAGTGTTTCATATGCACAAAAAGCTTATTTCTCTCAAATTTTGTGCACAAATTTGTTTACATCCCTGTTAGTGAGAATTTCTCCTTTGCCAAGATAATCCATCCACCTTACAGGTGTGGCATATCAAGAAGCTGATTAAACAGATTGATCATTACACAGGTGCACACTGTGCTGGGGAAAATAAAAGGCCTCTCTAAAATGTGCAGTTTTTTCACATAACCGCAGATCACGTGTAACCACGCCAGCCTAGGACCTCCACATCCAGCTTCTTCACCTGTAGGATCGTCTGAGACCTGCAACCCAGATAGCTGATGAAACTGTCGTAACCAACTTCAGTGGGCAAATGCTCACCTTCGATGGCCACTGGCACGCTGGAGAAGTGTGCTCTTCACAGATGAATCCAAGTTTCCACTGTACCGGGCAGATTGCACGACGTGTATGGCGTCGTATGGGCAAGCAGTTTGCTGATGTCAATGTTGTGAGCAGAGTGCCCCATGGTGGCAGTGGGGTTATGGTATGGGCAGGCAAAAGCTACGGACATTGAACACAATTGCATTTTATCGATGGCAATTTGAATGCACAGAGATACTGTGACAAGATCCTGAGACCCATTGTCGTGCCATTAATCCGCCACCATCACCTCATGTTTCAGTATGATAATGCAAGGCCCCATGTCGCAAGGATTTGTACACAATTCCTGGAAGCTGAAAATGTCCCAGTTCTTCCATGGCCTGCATACTTGCCAGACATGTCACCCATTGAGCAAGTTTGGGATGCTCTGGATTGACGTGTACGACAGCGTGTTCCAGTTCCCGCCAATGTCCAGCAACTTCACACAGCCATTGAAGAGGAGTGGGACAACATTCCACAGGCTACAATCAACAGCCTGATAAACTGTCTGCGAAGGAGATGTGTCGCGCTGCATGAGGCAAATGGTGGTCAAACCAGATACTGACTGGTTTTCTGATCCACGCCTACCATTTTTTAAAGGTATCTGTGACAAACAGATGCATACAGTGAGGGAAAAAAGTATTTGATCCCCTGCTGATTTTGTACGTTTGCCCACTGACAAATAAATGATCAGTCTATAATTGTAATGGTAGGTTTATTTGAACAGTGAGAGACAGAATAACAACAAAAAAATCCAGAAAAACTCATTTCAAAAATGTTATAAATTGATTTGCATTTTAATGAGGGAAATAAGTATTTGACCCCCTCTCAATCAGAAATATTTCTGGCTCCCAGGTGTCTTTTATACAGGTAACGAGCTGAGATTAGGAGCACACTCTTAAAGGGAGTGCTCCTAATCTCAGTTTGTTACCTGTATAAAAGACACCTGTCCACAGAAGCAATCAATCAATCTGTCACGATCGTCTGAAGAAGCGGACCAATACGCAGCGCGTGGAGTGAACATGATGATTTTATTTAATAAAGCCACCACGAAAAACAACAAATGACGATAGTGAAGTCCTCTGTAACACTGACAGAAACATGGAACAAAAACCCACAAACCAAGGAGAAACCACACAGTTTAAATATGGCTCCCAATCAGAGATAACGAGCCGACAGCTGACACTCGTTACCTCCGATTGGGAGTCATATGACTAATCCTAGAAATAAATGTGACAGAAATGCAACCATAGAAAATCACCCAAAACCCAACATAGAAATACACCCAAACAATGAAAAATGAACAACCCTGGCTCAAATAATCAAAGTCCATGGAGCCAGAGTATCACAGTACCCCCCCTAAAGGTGCGCACTCCGGGCGCACCAGCATACAATCTAGGGGAGGGTCTGGGTGGGCGTCTGTCCATGGTGGCGGCTCTGGCCCAGGTCGTGGTCCCCACCCCACCTTAGTCACTATCCGCTTCCGTAGGCCCCTCCACCTGACCACCCCCCAATTAAACCCCACTGGATTAAGGGGCGGCACCGGACTAAGGGGCAGCACCGGACTAAGGGGCAGCACCGGACTAAGGGACAGTACCTGACTAAGGGGCAGCACCGGACTGAATGGCGGATCCTGGCTGGCTGGCTCTGGCGGATCCTGGCTGGACGGCTCTGGTGGATCCTGGCTGGACGGCTCTGGCGGATCCTGGCTGGCGGAAGGCTCTGGCTGATCCTGTCTGGCGGAAGGCTCTGGCTGATCCTGTCTGGCGGAAGGCTCTGGCTGATCCTGTCTGGCGGAAGGCTCTGGCTGATCCTGTCTGGCGGAAGGCTCTGGCTGATCCTGTCTGGCGGAAGGCTCTGGCTGATCCTGTCTGGCGGAAGGCTCTGGCTGCTCCTGTCTGGCGGAAGGCTCTGGCTGATCCTGTCTGGCGGAAGGCTCTGGCTGCTCCTGTCTGGCGGAGAGCTCTAGCGGCTCCGGTCTGGCGGACGGCTCTGAAGGCTCATGGCAGACGGGCGGCTTTGCAGGCTCAGTACAGACGGGCAGTTCCTGCGGCGCTTGGCAGACGGACAGTTCAGACGGCGTTGGGCAGACGGGCAGTTCAGGCGCCGTTGGGCAGACGGACAGTTCAGACGGCGTTGGGCAGATGGACAGTTCAGGCCCCGTTGGGCAGACGGGCAGTTCAGACCCCGTTGGGCAGACGGCAGACTCTGGCCGTCTGAGGCGCATCGTAGGCCTGGTGCGTGGTGCCGGAACAGGAGGTACCGGGCTGAGGACACGCATCTCAGGGCTAGTGCGGGGAGAAGCAACAGGGCATGCTGGACCCTGGGGACGCACCGTAGGCCTGATGCGTGGTGCCGGAACTGGAGGTACCGGGCTGAGGACACGCATCTCAGGGCTAGTGCGGGAAGCAGCAACAGGGCATGCTTGGCCCTGGGGACGCACCGTAGGCCTGATGCGTGGTGCCGGAACTGGAGGTACCGGGCTGAGGACACGCATCTCAGGGCTAGTGCGGGGAGAAGCAACAGGGCATGCTGGACCCTGGGAACGCACATAAGGGCTAGTGCGGAGAGCCGGAACAGGGCATGCTGGACCCTGGGGACTCACATTAAGCCTAGTGCGGAGAGCAGCAACAGGACGCACAGGACTCGGGAGACACACAGGAGGCTTGGAGCGTGGTGTAGGCACTGGTGGGAAAGGGCTGGCGACGCGCACCGTATCCCTGGTGCGAGTGGCCGGAACAGGCCGGGCCGGGCTGGCGAAGCACACCGTATCCCTGGTGCGAGTGGCCGGAACAGGCCGGGCTGGGCTGGCGAAGCGCACCGTATCCCTGGTGCGAGTGGCCGGAACAGGCCGGGCTGGGCTGGCGAAGCGCACCGTATCCCTGGTGCGAGTGGCCGGAACAGGCCGGGCCGGGCTGGCGAAGCGCACCGTATCCCTGGTGCGAGTGGCCGGAACAGGCCGGGCCGGGCTGGCGAAGCGCACCGTATCCCTGGTGCGAGTGGCCGGAACAGGCCGGGCCGGGCTGGCGAAGCGCACCGTATCCTTGGTGCGAGGGGTCGTAACAGGCCGGACCGTACTGGAGGCACACACCACTGGCTCTACCCCGGGAACTGGAACGGGCCGGACCGGACTGGATACACACCTCAGTCTCTCACGCCGTGCCTCTACATCTCCTTTCCCTACTTTGGCCAGTGACCCCCGTAACCTGGTTGCCTCTTGAATTCGCCCCTTCTCTGCCTCCGTTAGCCCCGTCGTCCAAGCCATGTGCCCCCCCCAAAAAACTTTTTGGGGTTGCCTCTCGTCCTTCCAACGATGATGGCCCTGCTGACGCCGTTGCTCCTCTCTCGCCAGGGCCTTGATCTTCCCCCAAGGTCCCTTGCCCCCGAGCATGTCCTCCCAGGACCACGATTTGCCCACCTGGGCCATCGCCAGCCTCTCGATTTCCTTACCAGGCGCTTCCTCCCATGTCCAGCTGTCTTGCTCCTGGACACGCTGCTTGGTCCTTCTATGGTGGGTTTTTCTGTCACGATCGTCTGAAGAAGCGGACCAAGCGTGGAGTGAACATGATGATTTTATTTAATAAAGCCACCACGAAAAACAACAAATGACGATAGTGAAGTCCTCTGTAACACTGACAGAAACATGGAACAAAAACCCACAAACCAAGGAGAAACCACACAGTTTAAATATGGCTCCCAATCAGAGATAACGAGCCGACAGCTGACACTCGTTACCTCCGATTGGGAGTCATATGACTAATCCTAGAAATAAACGTGACAGAAATGCAACCATAGAAAATCACCCAAAACCCAACATAGAAATACACCCAAACAATGAAAAATGAACAACCCTGGCTCAAATAATCAAAGTCCATGGAGCCAGAGTATCACACAATCAGATTCCAAACTCTCCACCATGGCCAAGACCAAAGAGCTCTCTCATTAATATGGAGTTGGTCCCCGCTTTGCTGCTATAACAGCCTCCACTCTTCTGCGAAGGCTTTCCACTAGATGTTGGAACATTGCTGTGGGGACACAAGAGCATTAGTGAGGTCGGGCACTGATGTTGGGCGCTTAGGCCTGGCTTGCAGTTGGCGTTTCAATTCCACCCAAAGGTGTTCGATGGGGTTGAGGTCAGGGCTCTGTGCAGGCCAGTCAAGTTCTTCCACACTCATCTCGACAAACCATTTCTATATGGACCTCGCTTTATGCACTGGGGCATTGTCATGCTCCAATAGGAAAGGGCCTTCCCCAAACTGTTGCCACAAAGTTGGTAGCACAGAATCGTCTAGAATGTAATTGTATGCTGTAGCGTTAATATTTCCCTTCACTGGAACTAAGGGGCCTAGCCCAAACCATGAAAAACAGCCCCAGACCATTATTCCTCCCCCACCAAACTTTACAATTGGCAAAATGCGTTCGGGCAGGTAGCGTTCTCATAGCATCCTACAAACCCAGATTCGTCCTTCGGACTGCCAGATGGTGAAGAGTGATTCATCACTCCAGAAAACGTGTTTCCATTGCTCCAGAGTCCAATGGTGGCGAGCTTTACACCACTCCAGCCGACGCTTGGCATTGCGCATGGTGAGCTTAGGCTTGTGTGCGGCTGCTCGGCCATGGAAACCCATTTCATGAAGCTCCCGACGAACAATTATTGTGCTGACGTTTCTTCCAGAGGCAGTTTGAAACTCGGTAGTGAGTGTTGCAACCAAGGACAGTTGATTTTTACGCGCACGCGCTTCAGGACTCGGCGGTCCCGTCCCGTACAGTTGACCGGGGCAGCTCTAGCAGGGCAGAAATTTGACGAACTGACTTGTTGGAAAGGTGGCGTCATATGACGGTGCAACATTGATGTCACTGAGCTCTTCAGGAAGGCCCTTCTACTGCCAATGTTTGTCTATGGAGATTGCATGGCTGTGTGCTAAATTTTATACACCTGTCAGCAACGGGTGTGGCTGAAATAGCCAAATCCATTAATTTGAAGGGGTGTCCACATACTTTTGTTTATATAGTGTAGCTTCTTACTTTATCGTGTTCTTCTTATTTCGTATTTTTATTTCTTATGTGTTTTTGTTCTACCTTATGTTATTTTTAGTGCTACATTGATATTGATTACCGCATTGTTGGGTTTGGAACTTGCAAGAAAGGCATTTCACTGTACTTCAAACTTCAAACATGGGATCTGGCTTTGTGAACAAATCCGACTGAACAACATGGCTTGGAATACAATAGGATTTGCAGGTTTTGCAGGGCATTCAGCATAAATTCATGACATATGCCTTCCTCACCGCTGACTAAACCAATTTAATTGGCTCCTGTAAAGCCTATCTCATACAGCAGAACACAATAACAAACAAACAAACAACACTTGGCTGGTTAGCTAAACCTTTGAGAACCCGTAGAACCCCTATAAACCCAAACAAACAAACAACCTCCATTGTTGTAGAGGAACAATGGCTAATTTAATTGGCTAATAATCGTGTACTCACGCCTGAGTGGTCACGAAATTAGGGCTACATGCAATCCATCTGAGGAAAACCTTAATTAAACTGTGTGTGTGTGTGTGTGTACATGTGTGTGTGTGTGTGTGTGTGTGTGTGTGTGTATGTGTGTGTGTGTGTCCTGTTCAGTAGAGAGAGTTTATTCAGAAGGGCTACACACTCAGTTTGGAGACACAATGAGTTTTGGGGGTTTTAGGGGGAAATGTAATTGTCGCGGTGGTCTGGATGGAATTACCCACAATGCCCTAAGTACTCCTAGGAGACCTGGATGGGAGGAAGGCGCCTGGAGAGGAGGGGAAGATTGGTGGAGGTTGGTAGTTGCAATATGGGGCTGCCTGGCTGTCGTCTTTCATTTTGAGCTGAAGATGAACGAATCCACCACTGCTTTTTATTGGTTTTTTACGGGGTGAAGGAAGGGACAAGGCTGTAATACACAGTACTGTTATAACACACTGGATACACTGTCAGACTGACTCTGAGTCTGTTTGGGGTTCTACTTGTGCATTTCAGCAATTGGGATTGTACACTAACAAAAAACGAATACGATGTCCACATTAGGAAATATTAGGACCCCCGCACTCGAGACCGGGGTTCAATCCCAGCTACTACTGTTTCTTTCCCACTTGCCTGCCTCTCCCTCAGGATTCTTACTGTCTAAATAAAGTGAAAAAAACCTGGAAAATATATTGAACAAAAATATAAACGCAACATGCAACAATTTATAATAATAATAATAATAATAATAATAACAATTTCAAAGATTTACAGTTCATATAAGGAAATCAGTCAATTGAAATAAATAAATTAGGCCCTAATCTATGGATTTCACGACTGGGAATACAGATATGCATCTGTTGGTCACAGATACCTTTAAAAAAAATAAGGACGTTGGATCAGAAAACCAGTCAGTATCTGGTGTGACCACCATTTGCCTCATGCAGCGCGACACATCTCCCTCGCATAGAGTTGATTGGGCCGTTGATTGTGGCCTGTGGAATGTTGTCCCACTCCTCTTCAAAGGCTGTTTGTAGTTGCTGGATATTGGCGGGAACTGGAACACTCTGTCGCACACATCATTCCAGAGCATCCCAAACATGCTCAACGGGTGACATGTCTGGTGAGTATGCAGGCCATGGTTGAACTGGGACATTTTCAGCTTCAAGGAATCGTGTACAGATGCTTGCGACACGGGCCGTGCACTATCATGCTGAAACATGAGGTGATGGTGGCGGATGAATGGAACGACAATGGGCCTCAGGATCTCGTCAAGGTATCTCGGTGCATTCAAATTGCCATCGATAAAATGTAATTGTCTTTGTTCTGCGTAGCTTATGCCTGCCCATCCCATAACCCCACTGCCACCATGGGGCACTCTGTTCACAACATTGACAAACCTCTCACCCACATGACGGCAGACACATGGTCTGCGGTTGTGAGGCCGGTTGGATGTACTGCCTAATTCTCTAAAATGACGTTGGAGGCAGCTTATGGTAGAGAAATGAACATTCAATTCTCTGGCAACAGCTCTGGTGGATATTCCTGCAGTCAGCATGCCAATTGCACGCTCCCTCAAAACTTGAGACATCTGTGGCATTGTGTTGTGTGACAAAACTGCACATTTTAGAGTGGCTTTTTATTGTCCCCAGTAGAAGGTGCACCTGTGTAATGATCATGCTGTTTAATCATCTTCTTGATATGCCACACCTATCAGGTGGATGTATTATCTTGGCAAAGGAGAAATGCTCATGGAGAAATGCTTATTTCAGCTCATGAAACATGGGACCAACACTTTATATGTTGTGTTTATATTTGTGTTCAGTTTATACTTGAAAAACAACAAAATGTCAACCTGTAGATACGGTGCTATCTGTGTCTTTCACAGTTGGTCTCAGGTGGGTTTTGTGCCTGCAACCACAAAGCTGTTACTAAAAAGCACACCATTTGGACTATAGCTTATCTCCCGTATGGCAAAAGGACAAAGTCCCCTGAAAACCACAAATACCACAGGGAGTCCGCACACTTTGTTGTCAGGTCCCCAGGGTACGTTGTCACTAATCCCAATACTACATACTCTCATAGTGTGACATTTCTGTGACCTTTGAGGCACCGCCACATGATTCTTCTACTAGGAGCCAAGAAAACAGGACAAATGAAGGAAGCAGCTAAACAATAGCATGCAAATGAATTAGAAACTTTAGATGAATGCCCATTGCTTCTAAATATGGATAGAGTTGTGTACTGTGAGTGTGTGCCCTTCAGAAGCGGTGCCAGTGAGGTGAGGGGCAGGTCAAGGGTGGGTTAGCTAGCGGGGAACTTGTTTTTGGGAACAGCACATAGTATTACATCAGAGCATAGAGAGTTGGAGAGCTTTCAAATGGAGATTAAAATATGACATTGATTGTGGTAACCCTCAGTTCAGGCGCTTCACTTGTCACGGTTCAGACAGACGACCAGAGGACCACAATTGCGTCACACCAGAAAGTTTATTAAAACTTAAGGGAAAAGGGAAGTAGGGAGTGAATGAAGGCTCCAGGGGTAACAGGGATCCCGTCCAATGTGCTGGGTCTGTGCCCCCCCCAGTGGCAGCGATGCGTCCTATGAAGCCGGTGGTGGGTGGTCCAGAAGTCCTGGGGGGGGGAGACACAGACACAACAGGGCGGAATGAAACAAGGCAGCAGTACAGTTCAAGGGAAATCCAAAATACGTAGTAGCAAGGCAGAAGGCTGGTCAGAGTTACCGGGATTGAAGAGTAGTCAGGAGTCGTTATGGCAGAAGCAGGTCTGGATCTCCTGGGGCAGAAGAGTATCCAAAAATCAGGCAGGTCCGGGGTCACAAAACCAGGGTGAGCCAGAAGCGCGAGCAAACAGGTTCCGGGTGTGAGCTTTGCAGACGATCTGACACCGGAGAGCTGAAAGACAGGGCCTTAAATACTGGGAGAGGTAGTGGGTAATGCAGCGCAGCTGGCAGAGTAATTAGAGCAGAGCAGAGCAGGGACAGGTGGAGCTAGTTAGGCTGAGTAGAGAGAGTGGTGAGCAGAGTGGAAGAAAATTAAGGTGGTAACCCGGTGGAGTGAGAGGCTCATGACAGAACCCCCCCCCCAAGGGACGGCCCCAGAAGTCCCAAGAGCAACACCACGCCGGGCGGGAGGAGGGGAGCCGGAGGAGGGCTAGAACTCCTCCGAACGGTCCGAGTGAACGTCCTCATCCTCGGAGGAAGCCGGAGGGCCGTGGTCGGGAGATGGGACAGGTCCCGAGACAGGATCAGGCACAGGACAGGAAGCCGAGCGGGCAGGACGGTTAGGGACCCCTCTGGGGCGGCCCCTACGGATTGCAGGTTGATCAGGATGCCGTTGGTGGAAAGCGGTGATGAGAGTCCTATCCACAATCCGACTAGCTGGCACCCAGGTCCTCTCCTCAGGTCCATAGCCCTCCCAGTCAATGAGGTACTGGAGACCCCTACCCCTCCGTCTGGACCGAAGCAGGCGGCGGACGGTGTAAACCAGACCACCATCGACGAGCCGTGGAGGAGGAGGACAAGGCGCAGCAGGGACCAGCGGACTCTCATGGATGGGCTTAATCTTAGACACATGGAAAGTGGGGTGCACCCTCAGGGAATTAGGCAGTTGGAGCCGGACAGCAGTTGGGCTAATCACTCTTATGATAGGGAATGGGCCAATGAACCGAGGTGCCAGCTTCTGCGACTCCACCCTGAGTGGCAGGTTCTTCGATGACAACCACACCCTTTGACCAACATGGTAGGTGGGAGCAGGAATTCTCCGACGGTTGGCCCCGGTAGTGTAGCTGGCAACGGATCTGAGGAGTGTGGCTCGGGCTTGTGACCAGGTGCGGCGACATCGACGGGCAAAAGCAAGTGCAGATGGGCAAGTAACCTCCTCTTCTTGGCTGGCAAATAGAGGAGGCTGGTATCCATAAACACATTGGAAAGGGGACATACCGATGGCAGAGCAGGTCAGAGAATTGTGTGCGTACTCCACCCATGTCAATTGCTGCGACCAGGAGTGGGGGTTGCGTGAAGTCATGCATCGCAGTGCCTTCTCGAGCTCCTGATTAGCCCGCTCTGACTGCCCATTGGATTGGGGATGGAATCCGGAAGTCAGACTGACTGTGGCTCCCAGCAGGTGACAGAACTCCTTCCAAAAAGCGGAGGAGAATTGTGGACCACGGTCAGAAACTACATCCTTTGGCAGTCCGTGGATCCGGAAGACGTGTTCCAGGACCACCTGGGCGGTCTCCTTGGCGGTTGGGAGCTTGGGGAGGGGAATGAAGTGTGCCATCTTGCTGAAACGGTCAACTATGGTGAGAATAACGGTCATGCCACTTGAAGGGGGCAGCCCCGTGACAAAGTCAAGGGCGATGTGAGACCAGGGACGTCTGGGCACAGGCAGGGGCTGCAGCAATCCGGCTGGGGGCTGGCAGGACGACTTGTGTTGGTTGCAGATGGGGCAGGCTTGGACGAATTCCCGTACATCCTTTCTCAGAGAGGGCCACCAGAACCTCTGGGCGAGCAGGTTGTAAGTGCGGGTGGAGCCAGGGTGACAAGCTAGGCGGGAGTCATGTCCCCACTGAACGACCTGGGACCTCAGGTCTTCGGGGACAAAAAGGCGGTCAGCTGGGCAAGTGCTGGGACCTGGCTGGTTACGGAGAGCCTCCAGCACCTGTTCCTCAACAGCCCAGGTCAGAGCTGCAACGATGCAGGGACTTGGCAGAATCGACACAGGGTCCTTGGAGGGGGTGTCATCCTTCTGGAATTGACGGGAGAGGGCGTCTGGCTTGGTGTTGCGTGATCCAGGCCGGTATGACAGAGTGAAATTAAACCTGGTGAAGAACAGGGCCCAGCGGGACTGCCTGGAGTTCAACCGTTTGGCCGTGCGGATGTACTCCAAGTTCTTATGATCGGTCCAAACGAGAAATGGAATGGTGGACCCCTCCAGCCAGTGACGCCACTCCTCCAAGGCAAGCTTCACAGCCAGCAGCTCACGGTTCCCTATGTCGTAATTGCACTCAGAAGGGGACAACCGACGTGAGAAAAAGGCACAGGGATGGAGCTTCCTATCCTCCGCAGCCCACTGAGAAATCACAGCACCAACTCCCACATCCGAGGCGTCCACCTCCACAATGAATTGCCGGTCCACATCAGGCATCTGGAGGATGGGAGCGGAGGTGAACCTCACCTTGAGGGTACTGAAGGCTTTGTCGGCTGCTGGGGTCCAGGTGAAGGGTTGCTTGGTGCTGGTTAGAGCAGTGAGAGGGGCAGCAACGGTACTGTAGTTCCGGATAAACTTTCTATAGAAGTTAGCAAACCCCAGAAACTGTTGCAGCTTCTTTCTGTTCTCCGGAACTGGCCATGAAGTGACTGCTGATACTTTGGCAGGATCCATTTGGATACTTCCCTCTGCCACTATGTACCCCAGGAAGGCCACTGTCTTGACGTGAAACTCACATTTCTCTGCCTTGGCGTAGAGGGAATTCTCCAGAAGACGATGAAGGACTTGCTGGACATGGCGGGTGTGTTCAGACAGGTTTCTGGAGTAGATTAAGATGTCATCCAGGTAAACGAAGACAAACTTGTTTAACATGTCCCGCAGTACATCATTCACTAGAGCCTGGAACACAGCAGGAGCATTGGTGAGGCCAAAAGGCATAACCAGATACTCGTAGTGGCCTGTTGGTGTATTGAATGCGGTTTTCCATTCATCTCCCTCCCGGATCCGCACTAGGTGGTAAGCGTTTCTGAGATCCAACTTGGTAAAAACAGTGGCTCCCTGGAGCAACTCAAAAGCAGAGGTGAGCAGAGGCAGAGGGTAACGGTTTTTCACTGTGATGTCGTTGAGTCCCCTGTAGTCGATGCAGGGGCGAAGAGATCCGTCCTTCTTCCCCACAAAGAAGAAGCCAGCACCAGCAGGAGATGAAGATGAACGGATTAATCCTGCGGACAGAGAGCCATTGATGTAGTCCTCCATGGACTTTCTTTCAGGAGCAGACAACGAATAAAGACGACCCTTTGGAGGGGCTGTTCCAGGGAGGAGGTCGATGGCACAGTCGTACGGTCGGTGAGGGGGCAGAGATGTGGCTCTTGCTTTGTTAAACACCTCTCTGAGACCATGGTAGCATTCTGGGACATTGGAGAGGTCAGGAGCGGAGTTAGTAGGTACTGGCCGAGGGGGTAGTGCGGCAGCAAGCAGGCAGGTTCGGTGGCAGTCCTCTCCCCACTCCCTGATCACCCCGGTCACCCAGTCGAGCTGAGGGTTGTGCCGGCGGAGCCATGGGTAACCCAGGATGAGGGGTTGGCCTGGAGACGGGAGCAGGTGAAACTGGATAGTTTCTTGATGGTTTCCGGACAGACCCATCGAGACCGGGGCCGTGACATGAGTGACCGATCCGAGTAAGTGTCCGTCCAGTGCCCGGGCAGGAATAGGAGGTGTCAAACGGAGGTTCTCCAGTCCCAGTTGGCGTGCCAGCTTGATGTCCATTATGTTGGCTTCGGCGCCAGAATCCACCAGAGCAGCCAGGGTGTGAGTTGAGTCAGAGAGGCGGAGGTGAACTTGCAGCAGGGGTTTGCGGTCGGAGGACTGGATGGTCATTGAACTCAACCGGACTCCCCCTATGCCCGGTGAGCTTCGGCCCTTTAAAGGGCAGGTTACCACACGATGTCCATCACCTCCACAATAGAGGCAGAGGTTTGAGGTGAAGCGGCGCTGGCGCTCTGCAGGAGTGAGAGAGGCTCGCCCAATCTCCATAGGCTCAGACTGATCAAGCTGACCTGGGTGAGTGGCAGTAGATGACAGGAGCCCAGTCGGATCCCTCCGAATGCCGGTAGTAGGTGGACCTTGGCGCCCCCTCTCACGACGACGGGTCTGTATCCTTCTGTCGATCCTGACAGTCAGTGCGATGGCTTCATCAAGAGTGGAAGGCAGTTCATGGGAGACCAACTCGTCCTTGATATAGTCAGCCAAACTATGGAAGAACGCGTCCACCAACGATGGTGTGTTCCAAGAACTTCGTCTAGCCAGGGTTCGGAAGTCGATGGAATGGTCTGCGACTGTACGTCTGCCTTGTCGAATACTGAACAGTTCACGAGACGCCTCTGCGGTTGGTGAATCCAGGTCAAACACCTTCAGCATCTCCTCAGCAAACAGGTCGAAGGTTGCACATGCGGGGGTTTGACGTTCGAACTCTGCTGTTCCCCAGAGTCGAGCTCGGCCCGTCAGGTGAGTGATGGCATACCCAACTTTAGCCCTCTCCGTGGCGAAGGTCCTTGGCTGCAAGGAGAACTGAAGTCGGCAGCTAGTCAGGAATGGCCGGACCTGGGTTGAATCGCCGTTGAACCGCTCGGGGTTTCCAATCTTGGGTTCCGGAGCAGCGGCTGCAATGACCGGGGCAGGTAACTCGGGGGCAGGGCTGGTGGGCAGACTGGCTGGGGTAAGGTTGGTGAGGAGTTGAATGATCATGGCGAGTTGTTGTTGCTGCTGCTGGAACTGCTGCTCATGCTCATCGGTTTCCATGTCGGGGAAAGTGTGCGCTGAGTCCATAATGGTCAGATCGTACTGTCACGGTTCAGACAGACGACCAGAGGACCACAATTGCGTCACACCAGAAAGTTTATTAAAACTTAAGGGAAAAGGGAAGTAGGGAGTGAATGAAGGCTCCAGGGGTAACAGGGATCCCGTCCAATGTGCTGGGTCTGTGCCCCCCCCAGTGGCAGCGATGCGTCCTATGAAGCCGGTGGTGGGTGGTCCAGAAGTCCTGGGGGGGGGAGACACAGACACAACAGGGCGGAATGAAACAAGGCAGCAGTACAGTTCAAGGGAAATCCAAAATACGTAGTAGCAAGGCAGAAGGCTGGTCAGAGTTACCGGGATTGAAGAGTAGTCAGGAGTCGTTATGGCAGAAGCAGGTCTGGATCTCCTGGGGCAGAAGAGTATCCAAAAATCAGGCAGGTCCGGGGTCACAAAACCAGGGTGAGCCAGAAGCGCGAGCAAACAGGTTCCGGGTGTGAGCTTTGCAGACGATCTGACACCGGAGAGCTGAAAGACAGGGCCTTAAATACTGGGAGAGGTAGTGGGTAATGCAGCGCAGCTGGCAGAGTAATTAGAGCAGAGCAGAGCAGGGACAGGTGGAGCTAGTTAGGCTGAGTAGAGAGAGTGGTGAGCAGAGTGGAAGAAAATTAAGGTGGTAACCCGGTGGAGTGAGAGGCTCATGACATCACTAGTGACAAGATGATTTAAATTGCAATGCAGGGGCTCGAACTCACAACCCTCTGCACAACAACTAATACCACCTCTCATACAGTTACATTCTTGTTTCAGACAGTGCTTGACTACCCGTGAAGAAGCCAAGTATCTTTAGCGGTTAGCTGCGGCTTTAGAGCAGTGTGTCTGGACTTTGCCTAACCTTCCATCCAGGCTGTGGCTTCTCTCTTACCTCTCCCCTTCTGCTGTGAATATCTATACAACCTCCCATTGACCCTCCCAATCACTGTCTGAAATGACTGCAGCACTCAGAACAACACACTCAGGGATGTAGGGGTGAATCTAATGAGAGCTGAGTCAGAAATTCGGTCCAGAGCGACTTCAGAAAGATTAGTGGAATAAGGATTTGCAGTGGTGCTAACCACTAGGCCAACCCCAGGTCCATCAGAACATCAAATCAAATAGGTTTTAGCTAACAACCCTCCTTGGATAATAACTGAACCTTGAGTCCTCACTGCAGCTGCAAATGGTTTGGTAAAGAACTGGTCCAGGCTGCCAGCCTGCCAGGCAGCACAATGAAAGGAAGCCAGGGTCAAGGCGTTATGGTTCCCTCTGTGTGTAGACGCAATATGAGGTCAGACTGATACACTATATCAAGAATTAAAACAGAGCTACAAATGTCTGATGTGAGAGGTGGGAGGGAGGGAGGGAGGGAGGGAGGGAGGGAGGGAGAGAGAGAAAGAGAGGAGAGAGAAAAATAGAGCGAGAGAGTAAGTGTGTCCACTGCCCAGTGGATACAGTGAATAAAACAGGACTCTGACTCCTTTAAACCAGTCTATCGGAAGCCTGCTGCTCCACACCAAGCCCCCTGGCCAGTTCAGGTTAAAGAATCGGCAAGCAATTCCCTGTTCAAAGCCAAGTCTCCCCAGCAGGTGGGAGATCAAATGCCCCCCCCCCCAACCCCCAACCAGTCCGTCATCCTCATCCCTCTAGAATCTGCAGGGCTTGCATTTAAAGGGCACATCCTGCTTCCCAGCCTCCCATCTCGCCTCCCCAGTAAAGCCGGAATATTCAGTGAAGGAGGAGATGAGAAGAAGAGCGTATCCCTGGGAGGATTCTCTCTCTCTCTCTCTCTGTAGTTCTGTTAATGAGACGAAGCTGTTTCTGAGAAAACATTTTCTTTTTTTTAAGGGAAAATAGCCCATGTCTGAGTTAATGGCACATAGCAGCCAGCTAGGTAATTACAACAACACCGTTTGTTCCTCATTATACTGTAATTATTACATTGTTTTAATGCTGCAATATGTAACTTTTTGGGCGACCTGACCAAATTCACATAGAAATGTGAGTTATAGATCTCTCATTCTCATTGAAAGCAAGTCTTAGAAGCCGTAGATCTGTTCTATGTTCACTATTTCTATGCTTCCCGTTCTTAAGTTTTGTTTTGCCGTCTTTTACTTTCAGTTTTGTATACCAGCATCAAACAGCTGAAAATACAATGTATGTATATACAATATACATTATATTTCACAGTGGTTTAGATGGTACAACGATTCTCTAAACTATACATTGCTTGTTTTGTCACAAACTAAAATTAGGCGACCTATTAGAATTGGCTGTCTGTTATGCTTTCATATATAATCTACTTTTTAACCTGATAGATAATTATGTTATATGTCAGCTGGCTATGTAGATTACTGACGGCAGGTGGAGTATATTTGTATCTCTGAGAAAGTGCTGTAATATATTGAAACATGAAATTGGAATTTCTATTGAGATTTCGGGGTTGTTTTTTCTCTCCTGTCAGTGTAGCTGGATTGGTATAAAATGGCATCTGAGATTGCCTGTGTTTATTGCCTGTGGTGGGGGTGAGGTGGGTTGAGATGGGAGAGGGTGAGCAGGGAGAGGGAGGCAGGGGTGAGATAAGAGAGGGTGAGGGGTGATGCAGGAGAGGGTGAGGGGTGAGGCAGTGGTGAAATGGAGGTGAGGCAGGGGTGAGAGGGGAGAGGGTGAGGTGAGGCACTGTGTTATATTCCTACTGTAATGAGACTCACTCAGACTTCATCCCTCAACACGCAGACTGACAGGCCCAAGGAACCCCTAATGCTCACGCACACACACACACACACACACACACACACACACACACACACACACACACACACACACACACACACACACAGTCTTGTACAGCTAACCTTGTGGGGACACACAATCGAGTCCCATTCAACATCCTATTTTCCCTAACCACTAACCGTAAACCTAACCCTAACCCGTACTCCTATCCTAACCCTAACATCAACCCTAACCCTAACGCTAACCTTAACCCAAAAACCTAACCTTAACCCTAACCCTAAACCTAACCCTAGCTCCTAACCCTAATCCTAAAACTAACCCTAGCTCCTAACCCAAACCCTAAACCTAATTATAACCCTAACACTCATTCTAACCTTAACCCTAAACCCCCTAGAAATAGCATTTGACCTTGTGGGGACCAACAAAATGTCCCCAGTTGGTCAAATTTCTGTTTGTTTACTATTCCTGTGGGGACTTCGGGTCCCCACAAGAATAGTTAAACACGTCCACACACACACACACACATGCACATAATTGTCTCTGTGTGTGCTCATGTTACTCCACTCATTGAATACTGCCCAGCCTAGCATATTAATCTACCCAGCATACAATGCTTCACTTGGTTCTCCTCGTTTCTACCCCATTCCTGCCTCTCAAATCATTCTCTCTCTTTCCTATCTCAATTATCTATTTTCCATATCTTCTCTCTCCCTACCTCTTTCTCTCTCCTTATCATCCTTTCCTCCCGATACAGATACAATTTCATCAAATATCCCAGAGGTAGACTTTTCTGTTCTATATATCTGTTCTATCAGTGGTCCCTCCCTACAGTATAATACCAGGCTCAGGCTGTGGACAGAGATAATCAGCTGTGGACAGAGATAATCAGTGTTGTGTCCATAGAGATCCTATTTCATTATGTGGTTGTGTCCATGTTGCTACAATAGCAGGTTAGATAGCTTAGTCATGGCTCTATGCCCAGTTGCAATAGTGTGGTAAGAGAGAGAGAGAGAGAGAGAGAGAGAGAGAGAGAGAGAGAGAGAGAGAGAGAGAGAGAGAGAGAGAGGTGGAGAGAGAGAGACAGACAGACAGACAGACAGACAGAGAGAGAGAGAGAAAGAGAGAGGTGAAGAGAGAAAGAGACAGACAGAGAGAGAGAAAGAAAGAAAGAGAAAAAGATTAAGAGAGAGACCTCAATTCATACAGACTGAACGTGGGTGTAAACAAATTGCCAAACTGAGTTCTATGATCAACAACAAAAATTTTGATCATCATGATATATCCCTATACAGTGTATTCGGAAAATACTCAGACCCCTTTACTTTTTCCACATTTTGTTACGTTACAGCCTTATTCTAAAATTGATTTTTCTCATCAATCTACACACAATACTCCATAACGACAAAGCGAAATACCTTATTTACATAAGTATTTTAGACCCTTTGCTATGAGACTTGAAATTGAGATCCGGTGCATCCTGTTTCCATTTATATTCCTTGAGATGTTTCTACAACTGTGGTCCACCTGTGGTAAATTAAATTGATTGGACATGATTTGGAAAGGCACACACCTGTCTATATAAGGTCCCACAGTGGACAGTGCATGTTAACGCAAAAACCAAGCCATCCGTACAGCTCCGAGACAGGATTGTGTCGAAGCACAGATCTGGGGAAGGGTACCAAAAAAATGTCTGCAGCATTGAAGGTCCCCAAGAACACAGTGGCCTCCATCATTCTCAAATGGAAGAAGTTTGGAACCACAAATACTTTTCCTAGAGCTGGCCGCCCGGCCAAACTGAGCAATCGGAGGAGAAGGGCCTTGGTCAGGGAGATGACCAAGGACCCAATGGTCACTCTGACTGAGCTCCAGAGTTCCTCTGTGGAGATGGAAGCCACTGCTCAGTAAAAGGCATATGAAAGCCCGCTTGGAGTTTGCCAAAAGGCACCTAAAGGACTCTCAGACCATGAGAAACAAGATTATCTGGTCTGATGAAACCAAGATTGAACTCTTAGGCCTGAATGCCAAGCGTTACGTCTGGAGGAAACCTGGCACCATCCCTATGGTGAAGCATGGTGGTGGCAGCATCATGCTGTGGGGATATTTTTCAGCGGCAGGGACTGGGAGACTAGTCAGGAGCGATGGAAAGATGAACGGAGAAAAGTACAGAGAGATCCTTGATGAAAACCTGCCCCAGAGCGCTCAGGACCTCAGACTGTGGCGAAGGTTCACCTTCCAACAGGACAATGACCCTAAGCACACAGCCAAGACAACGCAGGAGTGGCTTCGGGACAAGTCTCTGAATGTCCTTGCGTGGCCCATCAAGAGCCCGGACTTGAACCCGATCGAACATCTCTGGAGAGACCTGAAAATAGCTGTACAGCGACACTCCCCATACAACCTGACAGAGCTTGAGAGGATCTGCAGAGAAGAATGGGAGAAACTCCTCAAATACAGGTGTGCCAAATTTGTAGCGTCATACAAAAGAAGATTCAAGTCTGTAATCGCTGCCAAAGGTGCTTCAACAGAGTACTGAGTAAAGGGTCTGAATAACTATGTAAATGTGATATTTCCGTTTTTTTATTGTAATACATTTGCAAACATTTCTAAAAACCTGTTTTTGCTTTGTCATTATGGGGTATTGTGTGTAGATTGATGAGGGGGGGAAAACAATTTAATAAGGCTGTAAAATAACAAAATGTGGAAAAAGTCAAGGGGTCTGAATACTTTCCGAATGCACTATAAATAGTAATCCTATTCCTAATTCTGTCCCTGTCCACCCACACACAAACACCCACACACAAACACCCACACACCCAAAATAGTAAGGGGAGAACAGGAAGGAGGTAAAGCACTTTCCATTGACAGCTGTCATCATCGTTAGGAGATCAGACAGACAGTCAGACAGTACTCACCATGTATCACTCCTCTCTTCTGTTTGTTCTACCTGTCCTTGTTCTTCCTTCAACTGCCCTACCTCTGCAACCAGTCAGCAGGTGTGTATGTGTGTCCATATATAAAGGGGGTTGGGAGGAAAGTATGAAAATGTATGCACTCACTAACTGTAAGTCGCTCTAAATAAGAGCGTCTGCTAAATGACTAAAATGTAAATGTTAAATGAAAGCACACACTGGGAACCTACAGGGAACCTAAAATACGCTGCATTGGCTACAACTGCTGTTTCGGTATTGCACAAAGCCATGCCTGCAAACACATGCTGTCCCAATGCAAATAGTCCGGTTAGCCTTTTGATTAGCTGTTCAGGAGTCTTATGGCTTGGGGGTAGAAGCTGTTAAGAAGCCTTTTGGACCTAGACTTGGCACTCCGGTACCGCTTGCCATGTGGCAGCAGAGAGAACAGTCTATGACAAGGGTGGCTGGAGTCTTTGACAATTTTTAGGGCCTTCCTCTGACACTGCCTGGTATAGAGGTCCTGGATGGCAGGAAGCTTGGCCCCAGTGATGTACGCACTACCCTCTGTAGTGCCTTGCGGTCAGAGGCCAAGCAGTTGCTATACCAGGCAGTGATGCAACCAGTCAGGATGCTCTCGATGGTGCAGCTGTAGAACTTTTTGAGGATGTCAAATCACCATTGGCCAGTTTGGAAGAAGATCAGAGGATTGGCTTTATAATGTAATACAGTCATCACCTGTTGCCATGGATACAACTGTCAGGAAGCGCAGAGGGGTTAATTATATGAGTAACAGCTAAGGCAGACATGTAACACCCTGCACTCACTCCTTTATTATTATGAAGAGAAAGTGTTCTTGAGGAGAGAGATAGGGAGAGAGCGTAAAAGATAGCGATAGGGGGAGTGAGTAAGTGAGTGAGAGAGAGAGAGAGAGAGAGAGAGAGAGAGAGAGAGAGAGAGAGAGAGAGAGAGAGAGAGAGAGAGAGAGAGGTGGAGAGAGGTGGAGAGAGAGAGAGGGGGATAGAGACAGAGCGTGAGAGAGAGAGAGAGAGAGGGAGAGAGAGAGAGAGAGAGAGAGAGAGAGAGAGAGAGAGAGAAAGCGAGAGAGAGAGAGAGAGAAAGCGAGAGAGAGAGAGAGAGAGAGAGAGAGAGAGAGAGAGAGAGAGAGAGAGAGAGAGAGAGAGAGAGAGAGGTGGAGAGAGAGAGACAGAGGCTGTGATCTGCATTGTGTTGCCCAGCTGGTGAGTTGCCTGTCTGGGGATGAAAGTCTGTGTGTGCTGGGAGAGGTTATGGATGAATTGTGACTGGCAGGTAGACACTAACATCTGCAATGAGGAAACAACAGTCTGGACAAGACCCACGTGTTTTAACAATAATCTTGTGCAGCGAAGGTCTTTCAAAAAACAACAAAACTGAAAATCGGAATAATATTTGTTATGATGAGTTTCTGGTTTTGAGAAGTACGAAACACCATTACCCGTCGCTCCACAAAATCCGTTATCCTTGCAAATCAACTACTTCCACATCGCATAGCAAGTTATGTCACCAAATGAAACCCCACTAGCTCTCACCGCTAACTAGCTATCCATTTCACACCGATAACATTCAACCCCCTATGACTTCCTTCTCCATAGCAACCACTGATCCCTGTACTCCTAATTTAACCCATAATGTCCCTTACAGCGCTCTCACGTTTCAGCGAGCCCCAAAGGTTAACACCCGCAGACAAAATATGGAAACCCCTTCTTACTAGTATACTAAATAACATCCATGCTCAAGCCGCGTTCTGCATTCACCTCTATCGTAGGGTTTAAAAACTGAGTTAATAACATTAACAATCCTAAATTGCTGTAGTAACGTCATGTTTGGTTCAGTTTATCTATTACGATAGTATGTCCATAATACTTCTAACAAAGCTACGTTATCCCTAGAGTTTTTTTAAAATTCGTATTATTCTCTAAGTTCCCTTGCTTCACTTCCCTTGAATCTAAGACATTCGCTTCTCTGTGCATCCTAAACTACATTCTATTTCCCATGTAATCAACTAAGATCGTAGTCACATCTCATATGAAACCATCACTCCTCCATTATCAGAATATAGCAGATGTAGGTAACTATCCTTTCTACGTAGGCCACAAGTAAGACCAAACACTTGCTGTATTTTACCATCATATATTGAATGCATATCCATATTATCAATATCCAATTTATTTATAGACATTACACCACCATTCTCAATCGTTTATTTTAGCAAACCCTTAGGCAACGCACAAAAAAATTACTACCATGCAATAGTCTCGCTATTCCTGTTAAATAAGTGAGTATGTCTATTTCAACAACGCACGCTTCAAACTTCCCTTCTACATCACCAAACCAAATACTTTATAGTATCTATCTAAGTAACACATACCATCAGTTGAATTACACTCATAAATACACATTTTACTCTATGCCATTGAAATGACAAATAAATTCCATAAATAGCTCAATTACAATGATTTGTCATCTTACCCTATGATACACCATGAAGTTCCATCACTTCCCTACCTTAGCTCTACCCTGATAATTAGTTAAATGGAAACCATATTACTTATGGTCAGTTTATTCCTTAAACATTTACATTTTAGTCATTTAGCAGACGCTCTTATCCAGAGCGACTTACAGTTAGTGAGTGCATACATTTTCATTTTCATACTGGCTCCCCGTGGGAAACGAACCCACAACCCTGGCGTTGCAAGCGCCATGCTCTACCAACTGAGCTACAGGGGACTGTAAACCTTATCGTTATCACATGATCCAACAACGGTACAAACTTAGAAAACCCATATGAATTACTTCCCCACCCACAACGTACGTCTACGTTTTGGGTGAGCAAGTTTAATACAGACATGGCACTCTAATTATGATTTTCTCATTACCATTTCCACATTGTCACAACTCCATATAGAACGTTAGAAACTTCTAGGTACTCACATCAAAGAATATGTGCGCTCCTTAAATCACATGCTACTTATGCCTCTTTAATATAATGTAAATCCCATTTCGTGTTGCTTACAACGATATTGTCCATGACGTATTTTGACGCTATCTGTAATTTACCCCTTTTAACTACCCTATTGAGGATATTCATTATCTGTACATGCTGACCTATCACTAAGATATGGGTCCACAATGTTTTGTATTATTACAATTTTGTTTGCTTATTTAGACTTTTGGTGCTATAAAACAACAGGTTTACTTATCTCTGCTCTGGTTCTTTCTGTCGTATGACTTATTGCTTTCTCTCTCTCCTTCCTGTTTGGAGCAACTTCACACGCCTTATTCTCTTGTTACTACAGCACTCTACCTCTCAGAAGGTTGACCCTCCTTCATTTGTACTTCTCCTCTATATTGCTCTTACTCTCGTAAAGAATTACGGCTTATTTTAATTGTAACCTTCTACCAGGGATTTTTGACCTTTATCCCTAACCTCGCTGAGGACTTGAACCTCTCACCTTTCTACGTTTGTCTACCAAGACGTTTATCGCTGAGGACTCGAACCTCGCATCTTTCTACGTTCGTCAATCAAAGACGTTTATCGCTGAGGACTTGAATCTCACATCTTTCTACATTCGTCTACCAAAGACGTTTATCGCTGAGGACTCGAACCTCGCATCTTTCTACGTTCGTCTACCAAAGAGTTTTATCGCTGAGGACTTGAATCTCGCATCTTTCTACGTTCGTCTACCAAAGACGTTTATCGCTGAGGACTCGAACCTCGCATCTTTCTACGTTTGTCTACCAAAGACGTTTATCGCTGAGGACTCGAACCTCGCATCTTTCTACGTTCGTCTACCAAAGACGTTTATCGCTGAGGACTCGAACCTCGCATCTAATAATGTCTATCCTGTCGTCACGGGACTGACATAACCCATCTATCTTACTTTAGGACACAAATCTAACTTATCATAATAAAATAGCCTAAACCCAATGTTGTTAAAACCCATTCTACTACTTCTATTTTGTGTTTGGTCCTTTACTCAGACCAAACCCTGTTTGAATAATAGCACCCTATTATCGTCAAATTTAATTAACTCCTTACATCTCATTACATAACTCAATACAACTCATCTTCCCCCTTTAAAATATATAATTTTAAAAGTCCTTTACAGCTAAGCCTTACCACAGATAAGCAGAATTTGACATAATCAAAAAAATGAAAGTCTGCTTACCTGTTAGTTTGGCTGTGAACTTCATCCTGTTCGTTTAGACGCCAATCTGTTATGATGAGTTTCTGGTATTGAGAAGTTCAAGATGCAAGAATTTACTTAGACATTATGTGGAGATTTTAGCAAGTATTTATTTGATCACGAGCCCGTGGATTCATCTAACAAACGGACATAGCCTTGCCCCATTGTCAGTTGAACTGCCCATGTACACAAATCTCACATCTTTTATACTCTTGGTTACCATTCCTTCAACCACATCTGGCCATCGTCAATGAGCACTCCCCTTCTATGTCATGACCTCTTACCCCCAAGCAGGACGTTCCCTCCGTACATCATTCTAATATAAACCCCACTATCTTCCTTGGACAGATTGGAATTTACTACCCCAGACTTAGAGTCACCCAGAACCACTCATCCATACTAACTTTAACATAGTTACACACACTCATATGAAATGGCCTCATACCCTCATCATATCAATATTGAAAAAATGATAGCCAGTAATTGCAAATGTCCATTGCACAAAACAGATCTTTGATCTTTCTAGATAATTGACTTGTCAAGCCTTGTAGGAAGTATTGTATAAAAGAGCAATGGCATCTCATAGCAACACAATAAGAACCAAAGAGGCGGTTGTCCATTGCCCTTTGGTTAGACGCCCACATGATCACACAGAGAGACAGACTAACAGTTACCAATTCCAACTGTCATGTTTTGCCACCATTAGACGGAGCTGCTCTTCCTCCCGGGGAAGGACTGCCCGTTCCATGATCTCGCCATCACGGTTGACAACTCCGCTGTGTCCTCCTCCCAGAGTGCGAAGAGCCTAGGCGTGACCCTGGACAACACCCTGTCGTTCTCCGCCAACATCAAGGCGGTGACCCGCTCCTGCAGGTTCATGCTCTACAACATTCGGAGAGTGCGACCCTGCCTTACACAGGAAGCGGCGCAGGTCCTGGTCCAGGCACTTGTCATCTCCCGTCTGGACTACTGCAACTCGCTGTTGGCTGGGCTCCCTGCCTGTGCCATTAAACCCCTACAACTCATCCAGAATGCCGCAGCCCGTCTGGTGTTCAACCTTCCCAAGTTCTCTCACGTCACCCCCCTCCTCCGCACACTCCACTGGCTTCCAGTTGAAGCTCGCATCCGCTACAAGACCATGGTGCTTGCCTATGGAGCAGTGAGGGGAACGGCACCTCTGTACCTTCAGGCTCTGATCTGTCCCTACACCCAAACGAGGACATTGCGTTCATCCACCTCTGGCCTGCTGGCTCCCCTTCCTCTGCGGAAGCATAGCTCCCGCTCAGCCCAGTCAAAACTGTTCGCTGCTCTGGCACCCCAATGGTGGAACAAGCTCCCTCACGACGCCAGGACAGCGGAGTCACTCACCACCTTCCGGAGACATTTGAAACCCCACCTCTTTAAGGAATACCTGGGATAGGATAAAGTATTCCTTCTAACCCCCCCCCCCCCCAAATTGTAAAGTGGTTATCCCACTGGCTATAGGGTGAACGCACCAATTTGTGAGTCGCTCTGGCTAAGAGCGTCTGCTAAATGACGTTAATGTGCCCTTGAGCAAGGCACTTAACCCTAATTGCTCCTGTAAGTCGCTCTGGTTAAGAGCGTCTGCTAAATGACTAAAATGTAAAATGTAAATGTTAAGTGACAACACAAATTACAGCTATTGGAGAGCAAAATTACTTCAGGCCTGGTGACATTTAATTTAACACACTGGCACTATGGACTGGTCAGAAAATACTGATACACAAACACACACAGCCATAACACCGACATCTTGCCGTCGGTCCTACAATAGACCCACAGCAAGACTGAATCAGTATCCCATAGTAGAGCAGGACCGCATTGGCGCGTTGATGTGGTGTTGTGTTGCCACGGTGACCCCCGTGTGCGTGACAGTCATGGAGACAGTTTTATTACCCTGGTCCCTGGTGCAGATCACAGTCACTGGGGACTGTCTGCAAGGTACCCTCCAGACAGGATGAGGACACACACACACACTCGCACCACCCTTCTCAGACCTCGGATATACTCTAGACAGAATGGAACCTGCCTTAGGTTTTTGACTGAAATAACTTTCCCTTTAGTGTATGAAGAGCATCCCACAGTAACATGGAGTCAAGCTGGCAGCATCAGAAGAGGGAATTAGTCAGGAAGAGGGGAAGTCAGGAAGAGGGGATGTCAGCTGGAAAGGAGAGCAATAAAGAAGATGATGATGATGAGAGGGAATAGAGTAATGGTGTTGGTGATATTGACGGGATGCTACGATTGGCATGTTAGATTAGGCCACTCCCTAATTCCGGGTGCTGGTATTAGAATAACTGTACTGGGGAACAGAGGGGAGAGAGGAGAGGAAAGAAAGAGAGGCAGTGTTCACTGACTCCACTCATAATTATTGTGACATGTTGGAACCAGGGCGTCCACTGGCCTTCAACTCCTATTCTGGACTGATCCAACCAAGGCTTCAGGAGAAAACAGAAAAGACAAGGAGATGATGGAGACCTATTTTGGACTCAAAGAAGAATCAGGCTAGGATAAAAAGGAGTAACACACACAAAAACTTGACACATTTTGGGGAAGAGCATAGGGTCAACTGCAGTGTACTGGCCCCTGAATCATTTTAAAGTTGTATTTTTCAATGAATATTTTTGTTATAGTTTTAGTTGTATCAATAGGCCTCTTTGAAAGAAGATCAATTTTAATACTATCCATATCATGAAAGCTGTATGTATATACACAAAGAAAAACATATACTAGTGGAACGCTATATGTATTTAAAAATAAGGTGCATACAGTATAAACCTTCTAATCCTCTTATGATATTTTTAAATAAAATGTGGGAATCAACTGTAATCTATAATCCATCCAGTCCGCTGCACCATCCCTAGATCACGACCCCGTCTTAGTGGGAGATAAGTCATGCCATATAGATTTACTATAAAAAACGCTCCCTCTCTCCCTCACCCACTCTTTTTCTCTCTATCGCTCTGCCCTCCCTCGACAGAGAATAATTCCATCCTAAGGGAAACCTCTGTGTCTGAACCTCTGTGTCTGAATGCGTGTGTGTGTGCGTGTGTGTGAGAATCTGAGTGTGAGGCATGCGTTTTTGTGCATTGAATGTGTATCTGACTGTTCACGTGAGATTTTAAGACAACAACAACAAACGCTGCTGTGTGCAGGATAAGCAGGCCATGGTTGTGTCCCTGCTGTGCCAGTAACCCAGAGGTTTGGGGGATTATCAAACATTATACATAACTATTCATGTTGCCTAACACCACCATAATGCATGGCAATAATACATAGTGTTTACTTATCTAGCTTCTCCTACTTTGCAAGAAGCCAGCTCTGCAGTACTCTTGGCCTGGGCAGGCGAGGTGAGTAGTCATGCTGTACTTCGCTCCGCAGGTAATATGACACATTACATTACAATGGAACGATTTGATTAGTGTAATGTTAGCTAGCTACATAGTTGTATTTGTATCAAAGATAAAGGTGTAGTATAGAGAAACTATCGAGGTTAGCTAGCCAGCTACATTCGTTCGCAACAAAGTCAACACCGCAGCCATTGCTAGCTAGCCAACACTACCAGCTAGCAGTACTGTAGCAACTAAATACAATATCCTTTTAGCCAGCTACATTCGTTCGCAGCGACGCCGTTTTTCAAACAAAGTCAACACCGCAGCCATTGCTAGCTAGCCAACGCTACCAGCTAGCAGTACTGTAGCAACTAAATACAATATAATTTTAGCCAGCTACATTCGTTCGCAGCGACGCCGTTTTTCAAACAAAGTCAACACAGCAGCCATTGCTAGCTAGCCAACACTACCAGCTAGCAGTACTGTAGCAACTAAATACAATATCATTTTAGCCAGCTACATTCGTTCGCAGCGACGCCGTTTTTCAAACAAAGTCAACACCACAGCCATTGCTATCTAGCCAACACTACCAGCTAGCAGTACTGTAGCAGCTAAATACAATATAATTTTAGTCAATGAGAATTTTGCAACATAAAGCTTCCCTTTCTGAACATTCGAGATGTGTAGTCCACTTGTGTAGCTAGCATGACTGACTTTGTGCTAGCTAGCCAACGTTTAATTATTGCTGCGTTATGAAAGGAACTAGACACGGACACAAATTATCTGTTTAGTGTGTTAACACACTATTGGTAGTTTGTTGTAACCAAGTATTGGTGCTAAACCGTATGTTATTGGATGCTAGCATGCTAGTTAGCTATGGCGTCATAGGATACGGTGCCCTGGGCGGTTTTCATGGAAGAATACTGTACCAAGTTAGCTAGCTGAATAAAGTAAGTTAGAGTCTATTCCTAGAAACATTGAACCGCTGTAGTTTACAACAATTATAATTTCTAAAGTGGAAGTTGGGAGAGTTATATTCGGGTGTTTCAGTGAAACAATTATAGTTTCTGAGGTGGAAGTTGGGAGAGTTATATTTGGGAGTTGTGGTGAGGGAGGCCCCGCTCTCTCCTTTCCCAGATGTTTAGTTCATTTCATTCCGATCTCCTCTGCATTATTGTAGCCATTTGCTGCAGCCTGTCAACTATGCCTCTGCCTATCCCTGTTCTCTCCTCTCCGCACAGGCTACACAAACGCCTCACACCGCGTGGCTGCTGCCTCTCTAACCTGGTGGTCCCTGCACGCACCACCCATCTGGAGTTCCAGGTCTCAGGCAGCCTCTGGAACTGCCGTTCTGCTGCCAACAAGGCAGAGTTCATCCCAGCCTATGCTACCCTCCAGTCCCTCGACTTCTTGGCGCTGACGGAAACATGGATTACCACTGAAAACACTGCTACTCCTACTGCTCTCTCCTCGTCTGACCATGTGTTCTCGCATACCCCGAGAGCATCTGGTCAGCGGGGTGGTGGCACAGGAATCCTCATCTCTCCCAAGTGGACGTTCTCAATTTCTCCCCTAACCCATCTGTCTATCTCCTCATTTGAATTCCATGCTGTCACAGTCACTAGCCCATTTAAGCTTAATATCCTTGTCATCTATCGCCCTCCAGGTTCCCTTGGAGAGTTCATCAATGAGCTTGACGCCTTGATAAGTTCCTTTCCTGAGGATGGCTCACCCCTCACAGTTCTGGGGGATTTCAACCTCCCTACGTCTACATTTGACTCATTTCTCTCTGCCTCCTTCTTTCCACTCCTCTCCTCTTTTGACCTCACCCTCTCACCGTCCCCCCCTACTCACAAGGCAGGCAATACGCTTGACCTCATCTTTACTAGATGCTGTTCTTCTACTAATCTCACTGCAACTCCCCTCCATGTCTCCGACCACTACTTTGTATAATTTTCTCTCTCGCTCTCCTCCAACACTACTCACTCTGCCCCTACACAGATGGTAATGCGCCGCCGCAACCTTCGCTCTCTTCCTCCCGCTACTCTCTCCTCTTCCATCCTATCATCTCTTCCCTCTGCTCAATCCTTCTCCCTCCAATCTCCTGATTGTGCCTCCTCAATCCTCCTCTCCTCCCTTTCTGCATCCTTTGACTCTCTATGTCCCCTATCCTCCCGGCCGGCTTGGTCCTCCCCTCCAGCTCCGTGGCTTGATGACTCATTGCGAGCTCACAGAACAGAGCTCCGGGCAGCTGAGCGGAAATGGAAGAAAACTAGACTCCCTGCGGACCTGGCATCTTTTCACTCCCTCCTCTCTACATTTTCTTCATCTGTTTCTGCTGCTAAGGCCACTTTCTACTACTCTAAATTCCAAGCATCTGCCTCTAACCCTAGGAAGCTCTTTGCCACATTCTCCTCCCTGCTGAATCCTCCTCCTCCCCCCCCCCCCCCCCCCCCTCCTCCCTCTCTGTGGATGACTTCGTCAACCACTTTGAAAAGAAGTTTGACGACATCCGATCCTCGTTTGTTACGTCAAATGACACTGCTGGTCCTGCTCACACTGCCCTACCCTATGCTTTGACTTCTTTCTCCCCTCTCTCTCCAGATAAAATCTTGCGACATGTGACTGCAGGCCGCCCAACAACCTGCCCGCTTGACCCTATCCCCTCCTCTCTTCTCCAGACCATCTCCGGTGACCTTCTCCCCTACCTCACCTCGCTGATCAACTCATCCTTGACCGCTGGCTATGTCCCTTCCATCTTCAAGAGAGCGAGAGTTGCACCCCTTCTCAAAAAACCAACACTCGATCCCTCTGATGTCAACAACTACAGACCAGTATCCCTTCTTTCTTTTCTTTACAAAACTATTGAGCGTGCCGTCTTTAGCCAACTCTCTTGCTATCTCTCTCAGAATGACCTTCTTGATCCAAACCAGTCAGGTTTCAAGACTGGTCATTCAACTGAGACTGCTCTTCTCTGTGTCACAGAGGCTCTCCGCACTGCTAAAGGTAACTCTCTCTCCTCTGCTCTTGTCCTTCTAGACCTGTCTGCTGCCTTTGATACTGTGAACCATCAGATCCTCCTCTCCACCCTCTCCGAGCTGGGCATCTCCGGCGCGGCTCACTCTTGGATTGCGTCCTACCTGACCGGTCGCTCCTACCAAGTGGCGTGGCGAGAAGCTGTCTCCGCACCACGTGCTCTCACCACTGGTGTCCCCCAGGGCTCAGTTCTAGGCCCTCTCCTTTTCTCGCTATACACCAAGTCACTTGGCTCTGTCATATCCTCACATGGCCGCTCCTATCATTGCTACGCTGACGATACACAACTAATCTTCTCCTTTCCCCCTTCTGATAACCAGGTGGCGAATCGCATCTCTGCATGTCTGGCAGACATATCAGTATGGATGACGGATCACCACCTCAAGCTGAACCTTGGCAAGACAGAGCTGCTCTTCCTCCCGGGGAAGGACTGCCCGTTCCATGATCTCGCCATCACAGTTGACAACTCCGTTGTGTCCTCCTCCCAGAGTGCGAAGAGCCTTGGCGTGACCCTGGACAACACCCTGTCGTTCTCCGCTAACATCAAGGCGGTGACCCGATCCTGTAGGTTCATGCTCTACAACATTCGGAGAGTACGACCCTGCCTTACACAGGAAGCGGCACAGGTCCTAATCCAGGCACTTGTCATCTCCCGTCTGGATTACTGCAACTCGCTGTTGGCTGGGCTCCCTGCCTGTGCCATTAAACCCCTACAACTCATCCAGAATGCCGCAGCCCGTCTGGTGTTCAACCTTCCCAAGTTCTCTCACGTCACCCCGCTCCTCCGCACACTCCACTGGCTTCCAGTTGAAGCTTGCATCTGTTACAAGACCATGGTGCTTGCCTATGGAGCTGTGAGGGGAACGGCACCTCCGTACCTTCAGGCTCTGATCAGTCCCTACACCCAAACGAGGGCATTGCGTTCATCCACCTCTGGCCTGCTGGCTCCCCTTCCTCTGCGGAAGCATAGTTCCCGCTCAGCCCAGTCAAAACTGTTCGCTGCTCTGGCACCCCAATGGTGGAACGGGCTCCCTCGCGACGCCGGGACAGCGGAGTCACTCACCACCTTCCGGAGACATTTGAAACCCCACCTCTTTAAGGAATACCTGGGATAGGATAAAGTAATCCTTCTACACCCCCCCCCCCCCCAAAAAAAAAAAAAAAAAGTTAAGTGGTGATCGCACTGGCTATAAGGTGAATGCACCAATTTGTAAGTCGCTGGATAAGAGCGTCTGCTAAATGACGTAAATGTAAATGTACTAAACAAACAATTAAGCAATAAGGCCCAAGTGGGTGTGGTATATGGCCAATATACCACAAACACCCAAGGTGCCTTATTGCTATTAGAAACTGGTTACCAACGTAATTAGAGCAGTAAAAATAAAGGTTTTGTCATACCCGTGGTATACGGTCTGATATAACACTGCAATCAGCCAATTAGCATTCAGGGCCCGAACCACCCAGTTTATAATATGCAGTATAATACAGTAACCTGTATACCATGCAGTATGGTTATAGGTTCTCTACATGATACCTACACTATAGGAGTCACAAGATGAGGAGGAAGTTATTATATTGACTGTAGGTGATAAATGACTGTCTAGTATTTCCCTCCCTCCCTCCCTCTCTCAATCCCTTCCTTCCTTCCTTCCTTCCTTCCTTCCTTCCTTCCTTCCTTCCTTCCTTCCTTCCTTCCTTCCTTCCTTCCTTCCTTCCTTCCTTCCTTCCTTCCTTCCTTCCTTCCTTCCTTCCTTCCTTCCTTCCTTCCTTCCTTCCTTCCTTCCTTCCTTCCTTCCTTCCTTCCTTCCTTCCTTCCTTCCTTCCTTTCCCTCCCTCCCTCCCTCCCTCCTTTCCCTCCCTCCTCTGTCTGTCACTCTTTCTCTCTACCATCCTCAGATATGAGACCATCAGACAATGAGAGCTCAGCCAGTGTTCCCTACAGTCTGGAGCTGATGAGCCAGGAAGTGGTGTGTGGTGGGTTGTGGGTAATGGTGCATCGTGGGTAGAGGAGGATGATTTGGGGAGTATTCCTTCGGGGACCACGGTTCAGTGGCTGTCATAACTATGATGAATCGACCTGCTCCTGTAACTCATGAAAACCCATGAAAAACAACCAGGATGGAATCCCTCAATCCTCCCTAAAGTTTTATATTTTGGTTTAAATCTCCCTTCATCCAGTGGGAAGGATCTTTTTCATATGGTCTGGCTAATAGAAACACCTGTAGGAGGGCTGGGTGACAAGGACGAAGAGGGTGGAGAGAGAACTTTCATTATAGATAATGGTAGGAAGTGAATGGGTGGAGCATTGAGCCATGTCTAAGCCATGGCTCAATGTGATCAGATACACAATAAGAATACTATTCCAAGAACATTTGTCTGAAAACCAATAGGCCTGGATACTATGTGAAGAAAGATATATGAATGGTGCCCTTGTACATTGGCTCTAGGACATGTGTGTGCTGGTGAAAGCTAGATTGAACAGACTGTGAATGTGCAGTGCCTGTGATAAGGTTGTGTGCATGTGTGAGTGTGTAGCTCCCACACATCGACAGAGAGGTGTGAGGTTTCCCACATTGGATACATGTAAAATAATAAATAACTGTATTTTTTAAACATTTTTAGTAATTTAGCAGACGCTCTTATCCAGAGCGACTTACAGTTAGTTATTATTATTTACATAAAATTTTTTTATTTTTTATTTTTTTTCAAACCCCCTGTGGGAATCGAACCCACAACCCTGGCGTTGCAAACGCCATGCTCTATCAACTGAGCTACATCCCTGCCGGCCATTCCCTCCCCTACCCTGGACGATGCTGGGCCAATTGCGCGCCGCCCCATGTGCCTGCTGCACATTTCCTTGTTCTGATTTCGCCCTCGCTACCTCCATAATCAAATCAGCAAACACTTCACACTGTTCCGCTCTCTGCATAGCAACAGGGATCCCACAGGGATCATATAGCCTACACATGAAAATGTATGCACTCACTGTACCAAGTGACTTTGGATAGAAGTATCTGCTAAGTGGCATACACACTGTATATGTTATGCAACTTCTTCAATCGGCATAAAGCATATTCATTATGTAGTGACACAAAATATATTCAGGAAGCAAGTACAGGGAGTGAATTTTATAATAAATAAAACATGGAACAAAACAAGAAACACGAGTAGCATACAGACATGAAACACAGAAACAGAATCAATAACACCTAGGGAAGGAACCAAAGGGAGTGACATAGGTAGGGAAGGTCATCAGGAAGGTGATTGAGTCCAGGTGAGTCTGATGAGGCGCAGGTGCGCGTAACGATGGTGACAGGTGTGCGTAATAATCAGCAGACTGGCGACCTCGAGCGCCGGAGAGGGAGTATACGTGACAGTACCCCCTCCCTGACGGGCGGCTCAAGCCGCAGGATGCCGACCAGAGGGACGGTCCCGGGGTCCAGGTGTGGGCCAATCGCTTCTTCTGAGGTGCGGGGACCTGTCGAGCTGGCTGAGGCATGGGAGCCTGACGAGCCGACTGAGGCATGGGAACCTGATGAGACGGCTGAGGCATGGGAGCCTGACGAGCCGGCTGAGTCATGGGAGCCTGATGAGACGGCTGAGGCATGGGAGCCTGATGAGACGGCTGAGGCATGGGAGCCTGATGAGACGGCTGAGGCATGGGAGCCTGACGAGACGGCTGAGGCATCCTCGGTAGACTCGGCAACAGACGCTTGACGGGCCAACCGGGTCTTGTAAACCTGTCAAGCCAGCTGAGGCATGGAAGCCTGGCGAGCCATCACCTACAAAAACAAAAAACGCTCCCCTTTGGTGAGATGTTATTCTGTAACGTGTACGCTGGGAGTCAGGAAGCAAGTACAGGAAGTGAATTTAATTAATACAAAATTAATAAAATAATACAAAGAACAAAACAAGAAACACGAGTAGCGTATAGACATGAAACACAGAAACAGAATCAATAACGCCTAGGGAAGGAACCAAAGGGAGTGACATATGTAGGAAAGGTAATCAGGAAGGTGATTGAGTCCAGGTGAGTCTGATGAGGCGCAGGTGCGCGTAACGATGGTGACAGGTGTGCGTAATAATCAGAAGACCGGTGACCTTGAACTCCGGAGAGGGAGAATACGTGACAGTTTCACCGCACTGAACACGTTCCTGTGTCAATGGTTTAAAGTAGGAAGTACGGCAGCTGTCAAAGGATGTAGATCTGTCCAACTCCATAATCTGGAACACACTTTGGGAACAAAATAGGTCAAATGAACTCCGTATAAGGAAATAAATTGGTGGAAGAGAATAGATGTTGTCAATCATACTACCAGACTTACAGAATCAATGTCACGGAAAAAGACAGCCAAACAGGCCTCAAACACACTACTACTACTGCACACACATTCACACACACACAGATGCACACACACGCACGCACACACACACATACAATCCCTGGGAGCTCTTGACAGTGATCTGGATGGGTCTGCTGGTCTCCTGCCAACTCCAAAAGGCACCAGTTATCACGGCTCAAGTAAGCTCTGCTAACTACCCTGCTGACCCCATCCACACCTGCTGCTGAACAGTAAACGGATGGCAACAGAAAGACAACAGAAAGATTGTAGTGGGATAGACAACATTTAGTCATCAGTGATCGGCTTTGACATGTTATTTTATTGCTAAGTTAGTTTTAGGGTTAAAAGGTAGACAATTTCTTTGACTGTACAAAAAACCATTCATCTTATAGTCCACGTACAGTCAATAGAAACATCTACTGTTTCAGTAGACAGGATGAAATACATCTAACCGGAGACAGGAACAAAATCTCAATTAGCTAATGTCATCGAACGTGATTAGATGGGGAGATGTACAGAGACAGATAGGAAGTGTGTGTGTGTGCGTGTGTGCGTGCGTGTGTGCGTGTGTGTGTGTGTCTCATATTTTACTAATGCAATGAGGACCTCGGTTTAACCTCTCATTCATTAAACAGGTAACGTATAAAGAACGTTCCTCGTCCTTCCTCTCAGACCTCTGAGGCATTGGGTGCATCATTTATTAAAGGGAAAGTGTGTCTCTTGACCATGATCCAAATTCCCCACCATTCCACTACCAGCCATGTTGTGACTTGGAGGACTTCCTTAGGGCTTTGTAAAGCTGGAGGTGTCTTGCTAATGGAGACTAGGCTGTATTTCCAGAGAGGAATGAGCTCCCTATGTTTCCCTATCATGAATAATGTAGTAATAAGCGGCTGTTAATGTGTTTAAGGGGCATTTAAAAGGGTTTGTAGGTGGGATGTTAGCTGACACAGTGGAGACCAGTGTGGATGATAATATAAACACAGGACAGATTGTTTACCTCCTGTCAGGTCCTTATGCCTTATGTAAACATGGTCCCTGGCTTCAACCCATATACCTCTCTAACTATCCCTCTCACGATGCCTCTGTCTGTCTGTCTGTCTGTCTGTCTGTCTGTCTGTCTGTCTGTCTGTCTGTCTGTCTGTCTGTCTGTCTGTCTGTCTGTCTGTCTGTCTGTCTGTCTGTCTGTCTGTCTGTCTGTCTGTCTGTCTGTCTGTCTGTCTGTCTGTCTGTCTGTCTGTCTGTCTATCTATCTATCTGTCTCTGTCTCTCAATCTATCCCTTTCACTCTCTGTCTTCCTCTTCCTCTGCAAGTTGCTCTCTCTCTTTCTCCCTCTCTGTTATTCATCCTGATGCATAGCCCTGACTGCCAGAGGTGAGCCTATTGCCTGTGTCAGCTTCTCTGCTATTTATATCACACAATACTCCTCTGGCCAAGAAACTGTGTGTGTATGTGTGTGTGGGGGGGGACTCTTCCTACCCCTATCTACACCCTCTTAAGATGACTCATTCATTAGAGACATAATTTAATCTCCTCTCATCCTGGTGTATGCGCCATGCGTGTATGTAGCGCAGGGAAGAGATACGATGCATTAGAGAGCAGTGGGGTTGTGTACATAACTAGAGGGCTCACCTCGATGATCATACGTCAAAGCAGGGTTCACCCTCTGAGAGTACAGTACAAAGAGAGGAGTGCTAGCTAGCTACCTAGCCTCTAAGGAGAACAGGCAGAAGGTGAACGCAAGCTAGCCTGTCAAAGCTAGCTAGCTAGCCTGTGAGATCAGAACACAGAAAGAGGAGTGCTAGCTAGCTACCTATAGCTAGCCTTTAGAGACCAGAGAGAGGAGCTCTACCTAGCTAGCTAGCCTCTGAGAGGTGAACATAGTGAGCGGAGGCGGGTTGCTCAGGTGTTGGTTTAAATCGGTTTCCCTAGCTAAGCTTAGTGATTAGCGGAATCCCGCAGCACGTTTCAGCTCGGCTAACCAGCCCCTGGAGGGAATGTGAGTGGTCAGGACGGAACCGATTTGTCCCAGGGACCTTTAGGAAGGAAGAGGGATGGTTCCTACGGTACTAAACATGGTAAACTGGTTAGCGGCGTTACAGGGGACCACAGATGTATAGTAGAACAACAGTCACGACTGTCCTGTCCAACACACGGACACACAGGCCTATTTGGAAGGAGTCCATTAATAGTCAACATATTGTCTGTTTTACAGTTATTGCGCTTGTTAGCTTATTCAGAAGTAGCATACACACAGAAGGGTACTAAATATGTCACAAGGAAATAAATAAACTGTGACACATGCTCATGGTGTTTATTGCTATATGTTATTACAGTGCATACAACAGGGTGCAGGTATTTCTCTTTTCCTTCAACGTGATAATTTGGATGTATTTATCCCCGTGACCCCACCTCTATAATTGCTACAGCTTGTAATTACCCAGCTTCCATTGCAGGCTGATAGGTACTGTGCTATGGGTGACTGATGTGCTTGTTGGGTTAAACTGGCCATGGCCCGGCCCCCTGTCACACACTCACACACACTCACACACACACACACACACACACACACACACACACACTCACACAAACACATGGAGTAATGAGGCGTGGCGGTAGCGCATGTACCGCACTACACACTGGGATTGGAAAGGATGGGATGGAGGTGTGTGTGTTAGGTTCGTGCATGCATGGCTGCAAGTGTGTCTTTGAATCTTTCTCTCTATGTAGGCCTATTTGTATGTGTCTTAGCAGTGGTGTAAAGTACTTAAGTACACTCTGGATAAGAAAGTCTGCTAAATGACTTAAATGTAAATGTAAATGTAAAAATACTTTAAAGTACTACTTAAGTAGTTTTTTGGGATATCTGCACTTTACTTTACTATTTATATTTTTGCTAACTTTTACTTTTACTTCACTACATTCCTGAAGAAAATAATGTACTTTTTACTCCATACATTTCCCCTGACACCCAAAAGTACTTGTTGCATTTTGACAGGAAAATGGTCAAATTCACACACTTATCAAGAGAACATCCATGGTCATCCCTATTGCCTCTGATCTGGCGGACTCACTAAACACAAATGCTTTGTTTGTAAATTATGTCTGAGTGTTGGAGTGTGCCCCTGGCTATCCACCAATGAATAAATAAAAAGAAAATAATGCCGTCTGGTTTGCTTAATATAATGAATTTGAAATGGTTTATACTTTTACTTTTACTTTTGATACTTAAGTATATTTTAGCAATTCCATTCACTTTTGATACTTAAGTGTATTTAAAACCAAATACTTTTAGACTTTTACTCAAATAGTATTTTAAAGGGTGATTTTCACTTTTACTTGAGTCATTTTCTATTAAGGTATCTTTACTTTTACTCAAGTATGACAATTGAGTACTTTTTCCACCACTGTGTCTTAGAGAGAAAACTAGAAATAGCAAAAGAAAGAAAGAGACAGACAGAATGAAATGAATAAGTAGACAGGAGGTGGGTGTAAGTCGAATCTCACTGTCACACTGTCTTTCTCCTTCTGTCTACCGGTGGGAACATACAAAGCTACTGATTAGGAATTCTTCAGTTGTCAGGAGAGAAAGAGAAATGAAAGCATGCTAACCGCAATGCCAGAGGAGCAGATGGCTACTCTTAGAAAGCAGAAGGACGCTCAGCTTTGAAAGAGAGAGAGAACGAGTGACAGAGACACAAACTGAGACAGAGGAAAGAGGAGACAAAAGCTGATGAGTTTAGAGGAGGGTCTGCATGCCTAATTGTCTGTGAATGTGTGTGTGTGTGTGTGTGTGTGTGCGTGTGTCCAAGTCCCTCCTCCACCAGTCCCTCCTCCACCAGTCCCTCCTCCACCAGTCCCTCCTCCACCTGGGGCGAGCAGCCATGCTGGAACTGAACAGCTGGACTCTCTCCTGCTAAACCTGCCAAAAGACTAGCAGCAATTTGGCACTTGATGAATCCTAGGGAGAACACAAGTGAGGGGCTGTGTGCTAAATGACACCATATTCCCTATATAGTGCACTAAAAGTAGTGCACTACATAGGGAATAGGGTGCCATTGGGGACGTAATCCATTTCATCCCCCTCCATCTACGCCCTGATAGCATAATGCTCTTCCAGCTCTTCTGCACAATACAATCTGATGTTTGAGTGTAATTGTGAACAACAAACGGCTTTTAATCATTTGTGAATGTCCATTTGTTTTCTTTTGAGAACTGCGTGCTTCCCCTTAATCGTCGGCTGCTTGGTACACAATGGTACACAAGGACGGGTCGAGAGCTAAGCGTTGCTCTCCAGTATGCTTTCTGTAGACCTGGAATCATACATGCACTCATACACGATCACACACACACACAAACACACACACAGTGCACGAACAGGCTACTAACCAAGTGGAATAGCTTGAATTAAGTCCTTGACATTTGGCCTGTAGAGGCCGCAGCATCCCGGCCCCCCTTTCTTAGTGATGCCCTCACAAGACCCCTCCTAGCTCAGAGGTCAGAGGTCAGGCCTCAGAGAGAAGGCTGTGTGTGTGTGTCTGTGAGAGTGTGTGTGTGTGTGTGTGTGTGTGTGTGTGTGTGTGTGTGTGTGTGTGTGTGTGTGTGTGTGTGTGCGTGCGTGAGGGGGTGGGGGGGGGGGGGGTGGGGGTAGGCACTAGGCAGTTGTTCCATTCGGGGTGGAAGAGGAGGAGGAGGAGGAGGAGGAGGAGGAACAAAGGACAGAGGTAAAGGGGCTTCCATTGTGTTTCTCTGTGGACAGAAGACAGTACAGCATCTGTCACAGAAGCCTTAGCCCTGCCACACTGGGGACAATAGAACGACCAACTGTCCATCTCTGAGGATGAAGTGGTGATGGCCTGTGGGTGTGGTTGTATGCAGAAGTTTTGTAGGATTCAATAGAATAGCCTTCATGTACTACGCCCTTTCTAAAGCCCCACAGAGGAGCAAACAGCTAGGGAACTACCCTGTCAATTAATATAATGGGTCTATCCCAATTATCTCTCCTTTCCCCTTAAATGTGCACTTTTTCACATCCCTTCATGGATTTGAAAAGAAATGACTGGTATGGAAACTCCCTCTAGTCCACGCAAACATCAATCAAATGCTTTTAAATTTGTGGGGAGTAGTGAACGAGTGCAAAGTTCAGGAAGAAGGAGAGATTATTGGGACGCACCCCAGGCATGTGCAAAACAGGAAGTGGGAAGTAATGTCCTAAAACCAGGTGCATCATGGGTCATAACAATGGAGTGATAGACCCCAAAGACATGGCTAAGACAAACATGAAAACACAAGGCAAGAAAGACACACTGTACTGCTGACTAATATAACAGATTCTAAGCACTTGCAGAGAGAGAATTTGATTCATATTGGTGTCAAATTGTCTGCCTTTGGAGCTTGGATGCACTAATTAGGTGAAATAAATTCTCAAAATCTCTCAGTGAATTCACACACTCATTGAGTTTTTTCCTTTTCCTTTGATGTCTCCCCTCTCCACGTGATGCCGGGAACGCCAGGAATACTGCACTCAGGAGAACCTCCCTCCTCCCGCCTTCCCCCCATCCTTTCTTTAACATATCATCCACATGAATATCTTCCTCCTCTGGGAAATATGGGAATTCTCTCCTCATCAGTCCTCCATGCCGGCTAATAACAGTATTGCCGTAGGTCTGCAGCACAGAGATACTCTACATCTATATCTTGTCACTGAGAGAAAAATCACTGAGGAATATGTATTGCTCCCAACCCAATCCCTTTCTTTACAAATCAGGTTTGGTCCAGATACGCCTCCAAAGTCTAAAGTCACAATCTAACCTCTGTTCCTAGCTAGCTCCACAAACTGCTAGCTAGATAGTGACACACACACACACCGCCAGACAGATGTGCTGAGGTTGGAGAAAACAGTGTTATTGTGTTGTACGTGAGGGGCAGAACAGGCCACCATGCAGACCCCTGAGACCTCATTAACATGCCACATTAATGCAGATCTCACAACAATCTCCAAAACAATAACACACTGTAGACTGCTACAATACAACAGACGGCAAATATATCAACCTCCCCCATAGAAATCCATCGCATTTCTGAATGCTGCCACATCCATCCACACAAGCAAGTAAAACTAGCATCATATTACAGACTGTTAACATACTGTGAAGGGACAGAACTCTCCAAACAATAGCACACTGTACACTGATATAAAACAGGCCAATATGAAAAAAATGCAGTGCATTTCAGAATTGTGACACAATTAATTAAAAACAGAGTGAAGGCCAGCATGAAAAATCTCCTACCAAGACATACAGTGCATTTGGGTATTTTGACACATCCATCCAGACAAGCAGTCTAAACTAGCATGCCGTTGTAAAGTGCTAGTTTGTAAATAAACATGGTTGGTATCGAGCTAGGTTAACCACCAAGCTGTTCCCTCCCTCCCTCACTTCCTTTCGCTATCCTTAATCTCCTACTCTATCCTATATGCCTTTAACAAGCATGGTGGAGAGGGTGAAGGAGAGAGGCAAAAGAGAGAGAGAAAAGGAAAGAGGGAGCGAGTGAGATAAAAAAAAGAGAGAGAATGGAGGGAAAAGAAAGAGAGAGGAGGACAATGGCATGGGATTTCCCCAGGCCAGGCTTGTTCAGTGGGGAATAACAAACAACAAGGCCATGAATCAAAAATAAACATGTGGCATTAAGGGCTCATATATTAAACACAATGGTTATGCCAAACAGTGGCATGATTAAGAGAAAGCAATGTTTTAAAGTCTGCATTCATCAATAGATTATTCTCAATCATGAACCCATCCGATCTGAAGTGTCACTATACAGCAATGAGAAAGAGAGCGAGAGAGCCAGAGAGAGAGAGAGAGCCAGAGAGAGAGAGCCAGAGAGAGAGAGAGCCAGAGAGAGAGAGAGCCAGAGAGAGAGAGCCAGAGAGAGAGAGAGCCAGAGAGAGGCATCTCCTGGTGAGACAGCTGTGTAATAGGACATTGATCTTTCCCAGCGGTCCCAGGGACCCATCCTGTTCCACAGGGTCAGCATCCATCCATCCATCCCCTTCCCCAATCACCCTCTTATCTCCCCCTTCCCCTTCTCTCCTTCTCCCTTCTCTGCCCTTCTCTTTCAATCCACCATCCATCCATCCCCTCCCCATCCCCTGTTACTCCCCTTTACCCATCTCTCCCTTTTCTCTCCCTCTCACTCATAGGTCCATGCATGAGTAATGTACCCCTCTCTGACCATGTGCTGACATCTAATGTCGAGTGTGTTTTCAACTACATGGTGAGAGAGTAGCATCGCCCAAAACAGCATGGGAAACCCCTCTGCACTGTATACTGTAACACTAGAGATACCTTATACTTTATAACACAGAGCTAATCATATGTAGCCTAATAAAAATGTATGAACCTGTATTGGTCATCATTCTAACGTGCAGCTCACTCGTTTGCAACATGCAGGTTCACAGTTCACATACATGTTCATAAGGGAACATATGCACACAGCTACAGCGTCCACCACCACACTGGTACTGCAACTCGTCAACTGCACGTGTCAGAATGTAATAAATGTGTCCAATAGCGGTTTGTAGAGGTTGCGACTGTGAGCCTAGTGAATGGGAGTGAATGGGAGAAAGCACAGAGCAGAACCTCAATACCTCTAGTACACTCCTCCTCCTCCCCTCAGCAACAGCCAGAGCAGGTTAGGGATTCACCTTAGGGACTGCAGTAAATATGTTCACACACTACGATGTGGCAAAACACCTTAACCCTCTGACATATGCAGCTTTTTCTAGTTCCTTACTATTCTGCAAACAGCAGGTGTGAAATCCAGCTCAAAGGAGAACTTGTGTTTCTTTTCATTCTAAAAACATGCTAAATTCTTCTCAAAAGCTCTTGATTCCATTGTCAGAGTCGAAACTGTATCCCCCAAAGTAGTAAGCCAAAGCAACAACAAAACATAGGCTACAAAAATACAAATCTTTGTGCACTACTTTTGAAAAGGGCTATTTGGGACAAGCAGATTGAATAGGTACAGGTACCAGCAGTACAGTTGAATAGGACAGATCCCTGTAAGAAAAACTTTACTACACTATACAGTAAAGCTCTCAAGCCCTTCCATGATAAAAAATCTCTACCCTCAACAACATCAACAAACATCTTCAAATCAATATTTCATAAAGAGATGCCAGTCTATCACTCAGGTGTAAGACAGAGACAGAGAGAGACAGAGACAGAGACAGAGACAGAGACAGAGACAGAGAGAGAGAGAGAGAGAGAGAGAGAGAGAGAGAGAGAGAGAGAGAGAGAGAGAGAGAGAGAGAGAGAGAGAGAGAGATAGATAGATAGATAGATAGATAGATAGATAGATAGATAGATAGATAGATAGATAGATAGATAGATAGATAGATAGATAGATAGATAGATAGATAGATAGATAGATAGATAGATAGATAGATAGATAGATAGATAGATAGATAGATAGATAGATCGAGAGAGAGAGAGAGAGAAGTCTGCTGCACTGTACAGCTAGTAACAGAGGATGATATCTGTCTCGGCACTCCCTCTATTTTCAGCGTGGTGACTGAATGAATGACTATCCCAGCAATAGCAGCAGCCATACCTGTTTGCCAGATGTAGACAGTTGGTTTGGTGTCAGCTGCAGTTTGTGCCTCCGTGGCTCCAGAGATCCAGAAGAGGACCAGCGCTAGCCTCCAGAGAGAGGGGAGTAACCCCCTCCACACATTCAGCGTTTCCTTCACTCCGCCGGGCATCCCCATGGCCTTCGCAGGGGGACCGCGGTGATAGTATCCACACAACAAAAGAAAAACAAATAGAAAAAGAGTGGAGAAGGCAACAAACGGAGACAGAAACACACGCTGAAGATGCGGACAGACGCAGCGGAGGAGAAGTGTACTCTACTCCCTTTGCTTTTGTCCCACTCTCACACGAGGGTTGTTCTGTCCGTTCCTCTAAGAAGAAGTCATCCTGGGTGAATGAATGGTTCTCCTCTCCTACGCTCTTTCTCTCTCTCTCTCTATGTGGTGACTAGGTAAGCGAGGGAGAACAAGGTCTGTCCGTAAAAAAAACAGGGAACAATAGACCACTAAGCCGAGGCTGCTGGTGTAGCTGCTTCCTGCGTGTGCCGGGCTGATGCAGCACCTTCCTTTCTCTCCCTCCTTCTCCCTCTCTCGCGCTCTATCGCACACTCACTCACTTACCCTCCCTCTCTCTGTGGCTCTCTCTCTCCCTCCCTCTCTTGTTCTTGATCATACTCTCTCACACTTGCCCTCCCTCCCTCTCTCTCTCTCTCTCTCTTATGTTTTGAGCTGGTGCTCCACACTCTCACCAGTGGAGGCATGGAGCTGGACAGAGGGGGTGGAGAGGGGTGTTTGTGTTTTTTGGTAAAACAATGAACATTCTGACAAATGGGGACATTTCACAGGTTCCCACAAGGAAAAATGATATTTTAGGCTTAGGGCAGGGTTTCCGAAACTCTTTCCCCGTGACCCCAAGGGGTGCACATTTTGGTTTTTCCCCTTGCACTAAACAGCTGATTAAAATAATCAGCTGTATAAATAATCATTAAGCTTTGAATCAGCTGTGTAGTAGTGTTAGGGCAAAAAACTAAACGTGCACCCCTTGGGGTCCCAAGGACCGACTTTGGGAAACGCTGACTTAGGGGTTAGGTTTAGGGTTATGGTTACAATTAGGGTTAGGATTCTAATTAGTGTTAGGGGTCAGGGGTTGGGTTTAGGGTTTAGGCAAAAAATGATTATGAATGGGAATCAATTGTTTGGTCCACACAAGGATAGTAAAACAAACGTGTGTGTGTGTGTGTGTGTGTGTGTCACGCCCTGACTCTGGGGACTCTTATTTGTTGAGTCAGGGTGTGATTTTCTATGTTGTATTTTCTATGTTTGTGATCTAGGTTTTGTAGTTCTATGTTTGGCCGGGTGTGTTTCCCAATCAGAGGCAGCTGTCGCTCGTTGTCTCTGATTGGGGAGCATACTTAGGCAGCCTATTGGCAATTAGGTGTTGTGGGATCTTGTTCTGTGTGAGGTTTGTTGTGTGTTACCTTTGGACGTCATGTTTCGTTGGTTTATTGTTTTGTCGTTGTTTATTAAGTTTAAAGTAAACATGTATGCATATCACGCTGCGCCTTGGTCTGACCGGTCTATGAACGAACGTGACAGTGTGTGTGTGTGGTGGTGTGTGTATGTGTGTGGGAAGGAGGGAGGGAGGGGGATAGAATCCTGAAAAAACATTATAGATGGAGGATAAAAAGTATCTGAATCATATTAAAATAAAACAATGAATTATTGATGTCAGCTGGGTTTGACCTTGTATGATATTCAAGCCAGAGACCCAACATCCTGCAGTGCACACACACACACGCACACACACACACTCACACACACACACACACACACACACATTCCTGGTTTCCTTATTATCCACAGGACAGGAGCAGCACTCAATGAAACTAGACTATAAATGTGATCCCCTATAGAAGGAGGCTGGTATATCAATCAGCCAATATAACATCATTCTCATAATGCTTGTACTTTATGATTTGATCAATAAATATGTGGGAACAAGCAGGAAAACCTTTTATGTTATCAGATTTACCCATGAATCCTTTTGATGTGCAGCCTCTATATAGACGGACCCAGTAAACCACACCCTCTTTCGCCAAGGGGGCTCAAGACACCCTCCCCTCCCCTGATGTCCTCGACCACAACCCCTGCACCCTACTCTCCTACTCCCCATGACCCTCTCCCCCCTCCTCCCTCCTACCCCTCCCCAGCCTCTGCCATCCGATGTGGTAGTTTCACAGCCATTAGGTTAATAAAGGGAAATCTCACCCCCTGCTAGTTGTGACCAGGAAGCCCACACCACTCAACAAATTAGCCCAGCCAGATGCTATTCACCCTCTCTGCTCCCTAAGCGCTGCTTCACACACACAGACACATGTACGGACAGACGCATGCATGCAGGGACACACATACATACACGCACGCAAGTACGCACGCAGGCACACACACACTGCGTGGTGCTGGGCCCAGGTCATAACCTCTGCTGGCGTTGGGGACGCTTATGCCAAGCACTGCTTCACACACACAAAGCCGGACGCACAAATGGATGGACACACACAGAAACATACTGTGTCAAGCTGTGTGTGCATAATGACAACAGACAGTCGTCTGAATGATTACTTTTTACATTTTATTCAGTTTAGAAACTACGAAGTTCCGTTTCCCTCTTATCCTCCCCTCCTCTCCAGGCACTTCCAAAAGTCTCCTCACCCACCACCCCTCCTCAACCCCCTCCCTAATCCCCCGTTGCCCTTCTGCCCTCCCTCTCTCACGCCAATGTCAGATTTAACCCGGAGAGCAATGCCAAGTGGTAAAATGCACCACTTTGAGAAGGAGTGGAGGGAGAGAGAGAGCAGAGAGAAAGACAGTGAGAGAAAGAGAGAGAGTGAGGGACAGGGAGGGAGAGAGAGTGGGAGGGAGAGAGAGAGGGCTTACCATAGGTTTAAAGGGTTTTGTGCACAACCCTGACTAGAAGGAATCAGCTGGGTGGATTACAGCTTCAACCGCTCTCATTTAAAACGTACAAACAGAGCCGGGCACTAAGAAAGACATAGACTGGGAAAATACCAGACTCCCTGTGGCATGGCCATCACTCTCTGAGACAGAGAGCCCAAACTCCCTGTGACATTAAGACCAAACTCCATTTGGCCCTAAGACCAGACTCCCTGCAGCACCGAGACCAGACTCCCTGTGGCCCTGAGACCAGAATCCCTGTGGCACTGAGACCAGACTAAATGTGGCACTAAGACAACAGTCCCTTTGGCCCTGAGACCAGACTCCCTGAGGCCATGAGGCCAGACTCCCTGTGGCCCTGGGACCAGACTCCCTGTGGCCATGAGGCCAGACTCCCTGTGTCCCTGAGACCAGACTCCCGTGGCCCAGGGACCAGACTCCCTGTGGCCCTGAGACCAGACTCCCTGTGGCCCTGAGATCAAATCCCATGGCACTGAGACCAGACTCCCTGTGGCACTGAGACCAGACTCCCGGTGGCACTGACACCAGACTACCTGTGGCACTGATACCAGACTCCCTGTGGCACTGAGACCAGACTACCTGTGGCCCTGAGACCAGACTCCCTGTGGCACTAACACCAGACTCCCACTGGCCAGGGGACTAGACTCCCTGTGACCCTGAGACCAGACTCCTTGTGGCACTAAGACCAGACTCCCAGTGGTACTGAGATCAGATTGCCTGTGGAACTGAGACCAGACTCCCTGTGGCACTACGCCCAGACTCCCTGTGGCCTTGAGACCAGACTCCCTGTATCCCTGAGACCAGATTCCCAGTGGCCCTGAGACCAGACTCCCTGTGGCCCTGAGACCAGACTCCCTGTGACCCTGAGACCATACTCCCTGTGGCACTAAGACCAGACTCCCCGTGGCACTGAGACCAGACTCCCTGTGGCACTGAGACCAGACTCCCTGTGGCACTGAGACTAGAATCCCCTTGTCCCTGAGACCAGACCCCCTGTTGCACTGAGACCAGACTCCCTGTGGCACTGACACCTAACTCCCTGTTACCCTGAGACCAGACTCCCTGTGCACTAAGACAAGACTCCCCGTGGCACTAAGACCAGACTCCCTTTGGCACTGAGACCAGGCTCACTGTGATACTGAGACCATACTCGCTGTGGCACTGTCATGTGAATTTCTATCTCTAATTCAACCTAAGCTTGAATCATTACCAGAGGTTGTAAGGCTCTGGTTTTAATCATCAATGATTCAAGGTCCATAACCACGAAGAAGGATTTTTTGTATGTTTATTCATGGAGAGCTCTGGCGCCGAAGACACAAACATATGATTTTATACCTCCTGGACTTGACTCCTCCCACCTTTAGGTGGGTTTTCTAAACAGTTTCCGCCTTCCCCTTTACCTTTGAATGTTTAGTACCGCCCCCTCTGTTAGTGGGTTGACACTACATGATAATTCTAACATTTATACTGTATTTGGGGTGAAATCCTTTAGTCATTATTCTTAAAATCCAAATTAATCTAACAGGCACTGAGCACCGACTCCATGTGGCACTGAGAACAGACTCCCTGTAGAATTGAGACAAGACTCACTGTGGCACTGAGACCAGACTCTAAGTGGCCCTTAAACCAGACTCAATGTGGCCCTGAGACCAGACAACCTGTGGTACTGACAACAGACTCCCTGTGGGCCTGAGACCAGACACCCTGTGGCCCTGAGACCAGACTCCCTTTGGCACTAAGACCAGACACCCCGTGGCCCTGAGATCAGACTGCCTGTGGCCTTAGGCCTGACTCCCTATGGCACTAAGACCAGACTTCCTTTTCAACTGAAACCAGACTCCCCATGGCACTGAGAAAAGACTACCTGTGGCACTGAGACCAGACTCATTGTGGCACTGAGACCAGACTCCCTGTGGCCCTGAGACCAGACTCCCTAAGGCCCTGAGAACAGACTCCCTGTGGCACTAAAACCAGACTCCCTGTGGCCCTGAGACCAGACTCCCTGTTGCCCTGAGACCAGACTCCCTTTTGCACTGAGACTAGACTCACTTTGGCCCTGAGACCAGACTCCCTTTGACACTGAGACCAGACTTCCTGTGGCCTGACAACAGACTGCCTGTGGCTCTGAGACCAGACTCCCTGTGTCACTGAGACCAGAATCCCTGTGGCCCTGAGACCAGACTCCCCTTGGCACTGAGAGCAGACTCCCTTTGTCACTGAGACCAGAGTCAATGTGGCTCTGAGACCAGACTCCCGTGGCACTGAGACCAGACTCCCTGTGGCCCTGAGACATACTCCTTGTGTCACTGAGAACATAATCCCTTTGGCACTGAGACCAGACTCCCAGTGGCAATGAGACAAGACTCCCCTTGGCACTGAGAGCAGTCTCCCTGTGTCACTGAGACCAGACTCCCTGTGGCACTGAGACTCGACTCCCTTTGGCACTGAGACCAGAATCCCTGTGGCACTGAGCAACACTTGCTGTATCATTGAGTCCTGACACCCAGGTGCACTGAGACCAGACTCCCTGTGGCCCTGAAACCAGACTCCCTGTGGCCCCAAGAGCAGACAACTCTGGCACTGAGACCAAACTCCCTGTGGCACTGAGAATAGACTCCCTGTGGCTCTGACACCAGACTCCCTGTGGCCCTGCGATTAGACTCCTTGTGGACCTTTGACCAGAATCCATTTGACTCTGATACCAGACTTCCTTTTGCACTAAGACCAGACTCACTTTGGCCCTGAGACCAGACTCCCTTTGACCCTGAGACCAAACTTCCTGTGACCCTGACACCAGACTCCCTGTGGCACTGAGAACAGATTCAATTTTGCACTGAGACTAGACTCAATTTGGCCCAGAAACCAGACTCCCTTTGACGCTGAGACCAGACTTCCTGTGGCCCTGACACCAGACTCCCTGTGGCTCTGAGACCAGAGTCCCTGTGGCAGTAAGACCAGACTCCCTGTGTCACTGAGAACAGAATCCCTGTGGCACTGAGACCAGACTCCCTGTGGCACTGACACTCAACTCCCTGTGTCACTGAGAACATAATCCCTGTGGCACTGAGACCAGACTCCCATGGCACTGAGACCAGACTCCCTGTTGCCCTGAGACAGACTCCTTGTGTCACTGAGAACATAATCCCTGTGGCACTGAGACTCGACTCCCTTTGGCACTGAGACCAGAATCCCTGTGGCACTGAGCAATACTTGCTGTAGCATTGAGTCCTGACTCCCAGGTCCGGAGCGGAAATGGAAGAAAACTAAACTCCCTGCCGACCTGGCATCTTTTCACTCCCTCCTCTCTACATTTTCTTCATCTGTTTCTGCTGCTAAGGCCACCTTCTACCACTCTAAATTCCAAGCATCTGCCTCTAACCCTAGGAAGCTCTTTGCCACATTTTCCTCCCTCCTGAATCCTCCCCCCCCCCCCCCCCCTCCTCTCTCTCTGTGGATGACTTCGTCAACCACTTTGAAAAGAAGGTTGACGACATCCGATCCTCGTTTGTTAAGTCTAATGACACTGCTGGTCCTGCTCACACTGCCCTACCCTATGCTTTGACTTCTTTCTCCCCTCTCTCTCCAGATAAAATCCTGCGACTTGTGACTGCAGGCCGCCCAACAACCTGCCCGCTTGACCCCATCCCCTCCTCCCTTCTCCAGACCATCTCCGGTGACCTTCTCCCCTACCTCACCTCGCTGATCAACTCATCCTTGACCGCTGGCCATGTCCCTTCCGTCTTCAAGAGAGCGAGAGTTGCTCCCCTTCTCAAAAAACCAACACTCGACCCCACTGATGTCAACAACTACAGACCAGTATCCCTTCTTTCTTTTCTTTCCAAAACTATTGAGCGTGCCGTCTTTAGCCAACTCTCTTGCTATCTCTCTCAGAATGACCTTCTTGATCCAAACCAATCAGGTTTCAGGACTGGTCATTCAACTGAGACTGCTCAGTGTCACGGAGACTCTCCGCACTGCTAAAGCTAACTCTCTCTCCTCTGCTCTTGTCCTTCTAGACCTGTCTGCTGCCTTTGATACTGTGAACCATCAGATCCTCCTCTCCACCCTCTCCGAGCTGGGCATCTCCGGCGCGGCTCACTCCTGGATTGCGTCCTACCTGACCGGTCGCTCCTACCAAGTGGCGTGGCGAGAAGCTGTCTCCGCACCACGTGCTCTCACCACTGGTGTCCCCCAGGGCTCAGTTCTAGGCCCTCTCCTTTTCTCCCTATACACCAAGTCACTTGGCTCTGTCATATCCTCACATGGCCTTTCCTATCATTGCTACGCTGACGATACACAACTAATCTTCTCCTTTCCCCCTTCTGATAACCAGGTGGCGAATCGCATCTCTGCATGTCTGGCAGACATATCAGTATGGATGACGGATCACCACCTCAAGCTGAACCCTGGCAAGACGGAGCTGCTCTTCCTCCCGGGGAAGGACTGCCCGTTCCATGATCTCGCCATCACGGTTGACAACTCCGCTGTGTCCTCCTCCCAGAGTGCGAAGAGCCTAGGCGTGACCCTGGACAACACCCTGTCGTTCTCCGCCAACATCAAGGCGGTGACCCGCTCCTGCAGGTTCATGCTCTACAACATTCGGAGAGTACGACCCTGCCTTACACAGGAAGCGGCACAGGTCCTAATCCAGGCACTTGTCATCTCCCGTCTGGACTACTGCAACTCGCTGTTGGCTGGCCTCCCTGCCTGTGCCATTAAACCCCTACAACTCATCCAGAATGCCGCAGCCCGTCTGGTGTTCAACCTTCCCAAGTTCTCTCACGTCACCCCCCTCCTCCGCACACTCCACTGGCTTCCAGTTGAAGCTCGCATCCGCTACAAGACCATGGTGCTTGCCTAAGGAGCAGTGAGGGGAACGGCACCTCTGTACCTTCAGGCTCTGATCAGTCCCTACACCCAAACGAGGGCATTGCGTTCATCCACCTCTGGCCTGCTGGCTCCCCTTCCTCTGCGGAAACATAGTTCCCGCTCAGCCCAGTCAAAACTGTTCGCTGCTCTGGCACCCCAATGGTGGAACAAGCTCCCTCACGACGCCAGGACAGCGGAGTCACTCACCACCTTCCGGAGACATTTGAAACCCCACCTCTTTAAGGAATACCTGGGATAGGATAAAGTATTCCTTCTAACCCCCCCCCCCCCCCCCCGCCCCAAATTGTAAAGTGGTTATCCCACTGGCTATAGGGTGAACGCACCAATTTGTGAGTCGCTCTGGCTAAGAGCGTCTGCTAAATGACGTTAATGTGCCCTTGAGCAAGGCACTTAACCCTAATTGCTCCTGTAAGTCGCTCTGGATAAGAGCGTCTGCTAAATGACTAAAATGTAAATGTAAAAATGCACTGAGACCAGACTCCCTGTGGCCCTGATACCAGACTCCCTGTGGCCCCAAGAGCAGACAACTCTGGCACTGAGACCAAACTCCCTGTGGCACTGAGAATAGACTCCCTGTGGCTCTGACACCAGACTCCCTGTGGCCCTGCGATTAGACTCCTTGTGGACCTTTGACCAGAATCCATTTGACTCTGATACCAGACTTCCTTTTGCACTAAGACCAGACTCACTTTGGCCCTGAGACCAGACTCCCTTTGACCCTGAGACCAAACTTCCTGTGGCCCTGACACCAGACTCCCTGTGGCTTTGAGAACAGATTCAATTTTGCACTGAGACTAGACTCAATTTGGCCCAGAAACCAGACTCTCTTTGACGCTGAGACCAGACTTCCTGTGGCCCTGACACCAGACTCCCTGTGGCTCTCAGACCAGAGTCCCTGTGGCACTAAGACCAGACTCCCTGTGTCACTGAGAACAGAATCCCTGTGGCACTGAGACTCAACTCCCTGTGGCGCTGAGACCACACTACCTGTGGAACTGAGCAATACTCGCTATAGCATTGAGTCCAGACTCCCAGGTGCACTGAGACCAGACTCCCTGTGGCTCTGAAACCAGACTCCCTGTGGCCCTAAGACCAGACTACTTGTGGCACTGAGACCAAACTCCCTGTGGCCCTGAGACCAGACACCCTGTGGCACTGAGACCAGTGAGACCAGACTCCTTTGTCACTAAGACCAAACTCACTTTAGCCCTGAGACCAGCCTGTTTTTGGCCTTGAGAGCACACTCCCTGTGGCCCTAAGACCAGACTCCCTTTTCAACTGAGACCAGACTTCCCATGGCACTGAGACCAGACTCCGTGTGAAACTGACACCTCACTCCCTGTTACCCTGAGACCAGACTCCCTGTGCACTGAGACCAGACTCCCTGAGGCACTAAGACAAGACTCCCCGTGGCACTAAGACCAGACTCCCTGTGTCACTGAGAACAGAATCCCTGTGGCACTGAGACTCAACTCCCTGTGGCGCTGAGACCACACTACCTGTGGAACTGAGCAATACTCGCTATAGCATTGAGTCCAGACTCCCAGGTGCACTGAGACCAGACTCCCGGTGGCTCTGAAACCAGACTCCCTGTGGCCCTAAGACCAGACTACTTGTGGCACTGAGACCAAACTCCCTGTGGCCCTGAGACCAGACACCCTGTGGCACTGAGACCAGTGAGACCAGACTCCTTTGTCACTAAGACCAAACTCACTTTAGCCCTGAGACCAGCCTGTTTTTGGCCTTGAGAGCACACTCCCTGTGGCCCTAAGACCAGACTCCCTTTTCAACTGAGACCAGACTTCCCATGGCACTGAGACCAGACTCCGTGTGAAACTGACACCTCACTCCCTGTTACCCTGAGACCAGACTCCCTGTGCACTGAGACCAGACTCCCTGAGGCACTAAGACAAGACTCCCCGTGGCACTAAGACCAGACTCCCTGTGTCACTGAGAACAGAATCCCTGTGGCACTGAGACTCAACTCCCTGTGGCGCTGAGACCACACTACCTGTGGAACTGAGCAATACTCGCTATAGCATTGAGTCCAGACTCCCAGGTGCACTGAGACCAGACTCCCTGTGGCTCTGAAACCAGACTCCCTGTGGCCCTAAGACCAGACTACTTGTGGCACTGAGACCAAACTCCCTGTGGCCCTGAGACCAGACACCCTGTGGCACTGAGACCAGTGAGACCAGACTCCTTTGTCACTAAGACCAAACTCACTTTAGCCCTGAGACCAGCCTGTTTTTGGCCTTGAGAGCACACTCCCTGTGGCCCTAAGACCAGACTCCCTTTTCAACTGAGACCAGACTTCCCATGGCACTGAGACCAGACTCCGTGTGAAACTGACACCTCACTCCCTGTTACCCTGAGACCAGACTCCCTGTGCACTGAGACCAGACTCCCTGAGGCACTAAGACAAGACTCCCCGTGGCACTAAGACCAGACTCCCTTTGGCACTGAGAGCAGACTCACTGTGATACTGAGACCATAATCGCTGTGGCACTGAGCACCGACTCCATGTGGCACTGAGAACAGACTCCCTGTAGAATTGAGACAAGACTCACTGTGGCACTGAGACCAGACTCTAAGTGGCCCTTAAACCAGACTCCATGTGGCCCTGAGACCAGACAACCTGTGGCACTGATAAAATACTCCCTGTGGGCCTGAGACCAGACACCCTGTGGCCCTGAGACCAGACTCCCTTCGGCACTAAGACCAGACACCCTGTGGCCCTGAGATCAGACTGCATGTGGCCTTAGGCCTGACTCCCTATGACACTAAGACCAGACTTCCTTTTCAACTGAAACCAGACTCCACATGGCACTGAGAAAAGACTACCTGTGGCACTGAGACCAGACTCATTGTGGCACTGAGACCAGACTCCCTGTGGCCCTGAGACCAGACTCCCTAAGGCCCTGAGAACAGACTCCCTGTGGCACTAAAACCAGACTACCTGTGGCCCTGAGACCAGACTCCCTGTTGCCCTGAGACCAGACTCCCTTTTGCACTGAGACTAGACTCACTTTGGCCCTGAGACCAGACTCCCTTTGACACTGAGACCAGACTCCCTGTGTCATTGAGAACATAATCCCTGTGGTACTGAGACCAGACTCCCTGTGGCACTGAGACCAGACTCCCGTGGCACTGAAACCAGACTCTCTGTGGCCCTGAGACCAGACTCCCTGTGTCATTGAGAACAGAATCCCTGTGGCACTGAGACCAGAATCGGTATGGCACTGAGACCAGACTCCCTGTGTCACTGAGAACAGAATCCATGTGGCACTGAGACCAGACTCCCTGTGGCACTGAGACCAGACTCCCATGGCACTGAGAACTGAAACGTTGTAGCCCTGAGAACAGACTCCCAGTGGCACTAAGACTAGACTCCCTTAGGCATTGACACCAGACTCCATGTGGCACTGAGACCAAACTCCCTGTGGCACTGAGATTGGACTCCCTGTGGCTCTGAGACCAGACTCCCCGTCGCACTGCGAACATTCTCTCTGTGGCACTGAGACCAGACTCCCTGTAGCCCTGAGGTTAGACTCCCTGTGGCCCTTTGGCCAGACTCCTTGTGACACTGATACCAGACTCCATTTTGCACTAAGACCAGACTCACTTTGGCCCTGAGACCAGACTCCCATTGACCCTGAAACCAGACTTCCTGTGGCCCTTACATCAGACTACCTAAGCACTAAGACCAGTCTCCCTTTTGTTCCTTTGACCTGACTCCCTGTGGCACTGAGACCAGACTCCCTTTTGCACTGAGACCAGACTCACTGTGACACTGAGTCCAGACTCCCTGTGGCCCTGAGACCAGAATCCCTGTGTCACTGAG
>NC_139990.1:13201521-13249021 GCF_964263955.1 Coregonus lavaretus | reverse complement strand
GCAGGCGTTGTGACAAAGTTCAGAGAGAAAGTGCAATCTGCAAATGGAGGACGTGATTTTTGGACTTTTCGCTGTATTTTGCACCAGGAGGCTTTGTGTTGCAAGTCATTAAAGATGGATAACGTCATGAAGGTGGTCATCCAAACTGTTAATTTAATCCGATCCAGAAGCCTGAATCACCGTCAGTTTGACAGCCTTCTCAGAGAGAAAGACCACATCTATGGCCTGCCATACCACACTGAGGTAAGATGGTTAAGCCGAGGTGCTGTGCTGAGGCGTTTCTTTGATTTACGAGAAGAAATTGAACAGTTCATGGAAGAAAAGGGCAAACCAGTGTTAGAATTTAATTCCGCAGAATGGATGCAGGACCTTGCATTTATGGTGGATGTTACAGAGCACCTGAATAACTTGAACAAACAGCTGCAAGGGTGCAACAAAGTTGCCACGCAGTATTATGGCAGCATGTCACGATCGTCTAACAGAGATGAGGACCAAGGCGCAGCGTTGCAGGCAAACATACTCTTTATTAGAGACACGATCAAAAAACAACAAAACGATAACGTGACAGTTCACGGTCTAACACAACAGACTAGAAACAAGATCCCACAAACTCTGTGGGGAAACAGGCTGCTAAAGTATGGTTATCAATCAGAGACAACAAGCAACAGCTGAATCATGTTGCCTCTGATTGAGAACCACACTGGCCAACATAGAACAACAATACCAGAAAGAAACCTAGAACAAAACACATAGACTTTACACACCCTGGCTCAACATATTAGAGTCCCCAGAGCCAGGGCGTGACACAGCATACGTTCTTTCAAGTTGAAGCTGTCATTGTGGGAGACGCAACTCGCCGGTGGTGATGCAGCTCACTTCCCCTGTCTGAAAAATGTGTGCACGACCCAACATGTGGCAAACATGAAGCGGTTCAAAGATAAAATAACTGGACTGTTAAGGGAGTTTGAGCAACGCTTTCAAATTTTTGGTGAACTGGAGAAAGACTTCAAAGTTTTTTGCTCGCCATTCACCGTGAATCCCTCTGATCTGCCCGTCAGCATCCAACTTGAAATAATAGACTTGCAGTGTGACTCGGATTTGAAGGGCAAATTTGCCGCAGCTGGCTTGGACACATTTTATCAGAATCTCTTGCCAGGTTACCCCAACTTGACAGCCCTCGCTGCAAAACTGTTGTGGATGTTTGGAACCACATATCTTTGTGAGCAAGTTTTCTCTGTAATGAGCATAAATAAAACAAAGCTGCGCTCAAGGCTCACGCACAAGCACTTGAATCAAATCCTGAAGTTGGCTGCCACTCAGGATGTGACGCCTGATATTGATGCGCTGGTGAAAGCTAAAAGATGCCAGGTATCAGGAGTCAAATAAACTATGCAACCCCACTTAAAGTGCTGCATGAGACACCCTGATATAGTTCTGTGATCTGTGATATACTTCTGTGAATCACTGAGGCATTGTGTGTTTGTGTGTTCTTTGTCCTCAGAATTTTCAAATAACTTGAGGTGTTTTATGATTAATAGTGATGTTGTGCTTTTGGACACACTGTCCTCAGGCTCCAGCTTTATGTTTATATGTTTTTATGTTGATGTGCTATTGTTTTTAATTGATTTTATTTTCTTTGTATATTTAACCTATTCTTGACTCTGTGGTTCTTGCACTTGTTTGGGGAACAGGATTTCATTATTTGTATCTACATTTCTGCCTGAGAAATGACACCCTGATATAGTTCTGTGATCTGTGAAACAGTTCTGTGAATCACTGAGGCATTGTGTGTTTGTGTGTTCTTTTTCTTTAGAATTTTCAAATAAACTTGAGGTGTTTTATGATTAATAGTGATGTTGTGCTTGTACTATTTTGGACACACTGTCCTCAGGCTCCAGCTTTATGTTTTATGTTGATCGTATTAAAACAAAGAAAACAATCTGAAGTTGTTGTTTTTAAGTTATATATACCATGATTTTACCGGTCTGGCCCACTTGGGAATAGATTTTCCTCCATGTGGCCCCTGAGCTAAAATGAGTTTGACACCCCTGATCTAGAGCATCCTGACTGGTTGCATCACTGCCTGGTATGGCAACTGCTCGGCCTCCGACCGCAAGGCACTACAGAGTGTAGTGCGTATGGCCCAGTGCATCACTGGGGCCAAGCTTCCTGCCATCCAGGACCTCTATACCAGGCGGTGTCAGAGGAAGGCCCTAAAAATGGTCAAAGACTCCAGCCACCCTAGTCAAAGACGGTTCTCTCTGCTACCGCATGGTAAGCGGTACCGGAGCGCCAAGTCTAGGTCCAAAAGGCTTCTTAACAGCTTCTACCCCCAAGCCATAAGACTCCTGAACAGCTAATCATGGCTACCCGGACTATTTGCATTGCCCCCCGTTTTTTACGCTGCTGCTACTCTGTTTATTATCTATGCATAGTCACTTTAACTCTACCCACATGTACACTACCGGTCAAAGTTTTAGAACACCTACTCATTCAAGGGTTTTTCTATATTTTTACTATTTTCTACATTATAGAATAACAGTGAAGACATCAAAACTATGAAATAACACATATGGAACCATGTAGTAACCAAAAAAGTGTTAAACAAATCTAAATATATTTTATATTTGAGATTCTTAAAATAGCCACCCTTTGCCTTGATGACAGTGTTATACACTCTTGGCATTCACTCAACCAGCTTCAACTGGAATGCTTTTCCAACAGTCTTGAAGGAGTTCCCACATACGCTGAGCACTTGTTGGCTGCTTTTCCTTCACTCTGCGGTCTGACTCATCCCAAACCATCTCAATTTGGTTGAGGTTGGGGGATTGTGGAGGCCAGGTAATCTGATGCAGCACTACATCACTCTCCTTCTTGGTAAAATAGCTCTTATACAGCCTGGAGGTGTGTTGGGTCATTGTCCTGTTGAAAAGCAAATGATTGTCCCACTAAGCTCAAACCAGATGGGATGGCTTATCGCTGCAGAATGCTGTGGTAGCCATGCTGGTTAAGTGTGCCTTGAATTCTAAATAAATCACAGACAGTTTCACCAGCAAAGCACCCCCACACCATAACACCTCCTCCTCCATGCCTTACGGAGGGAAATACACATGCGGAGATCATCCGTTCACCCACACCCCGTCTCACAAAGACACAGCGGTTGGAACCAGAAATCTCCAATTTGGACACCAGACCAAAGGACACTTTTCCACCGCTCTAATGTCCATTGCTCGTGTTTCTTGGCCCAAGCAAGTCTCTTCTTATTATTGGTGTCCTTTAGTAGTGGTTTCTTTGCAGCAGTTCGACCATGAAGGCCTGATTCACAGTGTCTCCTCTGAACCGTTGATGTTAAGATGTGTCTGTTACTTGAACTCTGTGAAGCATTTATTTGGACTGCAATTTCTGAGGTTGGTGATGTGGAAAATTGTCCTTACCCTCATTAAAAAATAAAGCACTTTCAGTTTTGTAGAATCAAGATAGACTATTACACAAGCAATAAAGCTGAGCTGGTCTGCAGAGCAACTGCCCGTCCCAGACTTGGAGCTCTCTTTTTATACAGCTTAATATTTTCATATCATATCGGAACCCCCTCCCACCCTCCCTTGACCTTGAGCCACTATGGTTTCTTTGTCTAGCCTCTTTCCTGTCTATGCCCATGTCTGCTTGGTTTCCCGTCCTCTTGCCTGACTCTATTGGTGGCGTGATAAAGACAGTTCCTTTAAATAATATACATACACACATAATTATATAGTACACTGATTACTGCAGTCACAATGTGGTTGTCCAGTCATGCATCTGGATTACAAAATATATTTCATTCATCATATGTTTCAAAATATGTTCCATACATCATAGACAGGTATAGTCACTAATCCTCTTTTAAACCCATAATGATTCTGCTTATTGTTCAATGATTTTATAATATCATTGAAAGCCAGTTTCATCATAGCTCTTCATGGTTTTTGCGACTGCACTTAAAGAAAGTTCTTGAAATGTTCTGGATTGACTGACCTTCATGTCTTAAAGTAATGATGGATTGTTTCTCTTTGCTTATTTGAGCTGTTCTTGCCATAATATGGACTTGGTCTTTTACGAAATAGGGCTATCTTCTGTATACCCCCCCCCCCCCCCCCCACCCACCTTGTCACAACACAACTGCTTGGCTCAAACACATTAAGAAGGAAATAAATTCCACAAATTAACTTTTAAGAAGGCACACCTCTTAATTGAAATGCATTCCAGGTGACTACCTCATGAAGAGAATGCCAAGAGTGTGCAACGCTGTCATCAAAGCAAAGCGTGGGTATTTTAAGAATCTCAAATATAAAATATATTTTGATTTGTTTAACACTTTTTTGGTTACTACATGATTCCATATGTGTTATTTCATAGTTTTGATGTCTTCACTATTATTCTACAATGTAGAAAATAGTAAAAATAAAGAAAAACCCTTGAATGAGTAGGTGTTCTAAAACTTTTGACCGGTAGTGTACATATTACCTCAATTACCTCGACTAACCGGTGCCCACGCACATAGACTCTGTACCGGTATATAGCCTCCCTACTGTTATTTCATTTTACTGGTGCTCTTTAACTATTTTTTACTTATCTATTTTTTACTTAACACTTTTTTTGTCTTTTTTTCTTAAAACTGCATTGTTGGTTAAGGGCTTGTAAGTAAGCATTTCACTGTAAGGTCTACACCTGTTGTATTCGGCGCATGTGGCAAATAAAATCTGATTTTATTTTATTTGACCGAATAGGTTCCATTGCATTAATGTTAGTGAAATCTGTTCAACTGTTCACCCAACACATTCTACAATCTGCCTAGCTCATAACTCCTGGGTTACACTGACAATATTGGTCTATCCTTGTTATTAAATCCCTTTATGGGGAATAATCAGAGTACAGATTTTCTTCAAATTGTGAAATTCTAACATAATTACCTGAGATGTGGCAGATACATTCACATTGAATTTCTTGAAATCAGACAGATATGCAAATAGAGACAGTGGTGATGGTGGTGGTGGAGGTCAGATATTGACCATCACAGGGACCCCTCTACCCACAGGCTGACAGTCAAACAGGGTTTAGAAGTCGCTTGTTCTAAGGACACACAGGGCAAATGGGGGTTAGAATCACTCTGCCCTTCACCCCTCTCTCTCAAATTCATATTCAAATTGGCATGAAAGGGACAATTCCAAAGACAACCCCTCTCTCTCTCTCTCTCTCTCTCTCTCTCTTTTCTCTTCTCTCTCTCTCTCTCTCTCTCTCTCTCTCTCTCTCTCTTTCTCTACCCTCTTTCCCTCTCTCTTTATTTCTCTCTCATGTCTGAAATGTGCTGTATAAATAAAGTTTGATTTGATAAATAATGCTTGAACCCTTTGAAGGTGCACACATTGGCTAAATACACAGCACCTGTCTGTTGAGTAAATGGCCACCTAGTCCCAACTGATTCTCATCTCAGAGACTATCTCTGCTTCCTCCAGTGGAAAGGCTCTGAGTGCTATAGTCAATGGCCTGTAGAGCCTGCCTGTCTAACTAGTGAGACAGGTGAGCTGCTCAGGTAAAACCTTGTCCCTGACAACTTCTTGACAGATTTGGCATGGCGGGGGCGGCCACCCGCCCGGTGACCGTGACAACAGACAATGTGTTTTCAGACAGGAGTGACCCTGCTGTCATTGCCTAGGAAACTACACAGAGAGGCTTGCGTGACACAGCTCGGAACCTCTCACACACACACAAAAGGCTTGAGTGACACCTCGGAACGTGCTCTGAATGTCCATCTCAATGAAACATTCAGAAATGTTCCACTGTTACATAAGAGCAAGGCAATGAAATCAAATCAAATTGTATTGGTCACATACACATGTTTAGCAGAAGTTATTGCGGGTGTAGCGAGATGGTGTCCTTCACACACACAATGGAACACATCACTGTCTGTGGGAATACTGTATGGGCAGCCAGCCATGACTTTCATCTAACTGTACTATTTCAGGGGAGTTAGAAAGAGTGAGTGTGTGTGTGTGTGTGTGTGTGCGTGTGTGTGTGTGTGTGTGTGTGTGTGTGTGTGTGTGTGTGTGTGTGTGTGTGTGTGTGTGTGTGTGTGTGTGTGTGTGTGTGTGTGTGTGTGTGTGTGTGTGTGTGTGTGTGTGTGTGTGTGTGTGTGAGTGTGTGTGTGTGTGTGTGTGTGTGTGTGTGTGTGTGTGTGTGTGTGTGTGCTTGGGTGTGTGTACCTGACAGGATTGTGTATAGGTAGCTGAAGCCTAGATCTCCCTGACACATCCCATGTCCTTCACTTTGACTGACTAACTCATGGAAGTTATCCATAGCAATTATCATCTTTCTCCATCCCCCCAGGGTGTTGAGGTTAACTAAAATGTGCATAATCTCATTCTAAATCACCGCAAATCAAATCTACATTTCGGATGGGACTTTAAACTGGTGTCCTGACCCTCTGTGGTCACTAAAGATCCCATGGCACTTATGGTAAGAGTAGGGGTGTTAACCACGGTGTCCTGGCTAAATTCCCAATCTGGCCCTCATACCATCATGGCCACCTAATCATCCCCAGCTTCCAATTGGCCCATTCATCTCCCCCTCGTCTCCCCTGTAACTATTCCCCAGGTCATTGCTGTAAATGAGAATGTGTTCTCAGTCAACTTACCTGGTAAAATAAGGGTAAAATAAAATAAATAATAAACACATTTGCATAAGCCGATGGGAAAACAGAAAATATTTACCGTGCCCGAAAAGAGGAAGAAATACTATAAAAACATCAAAACACTGGCCACATAGCATACAGTACGTCCACACCCAACGTGAATACATGCCCAGTTGCACACTCTGATACAGCTCCCCTCTCTAATTCCCCTTATCTTATCTCAGCACATACTGCCGTTGATTGATTGATTTCTAAATTGCACAAACAGCCCAGTGAAATTGGGCCCAACCTACCCCCTCCCACCTCTCGTCATAGCCCCCTCCCCCCCCATGCTCCCCCATCCCCTGGACCTCCACCTCCATCAGAGCCCCTAATTCAATTCATTTCGACCAAATTAATACCATTAGCTGGATGTTTTGCAACTAAACACAACGCTCCAGCATCCGGTCTGATGGTCGGTCTCCAATTCCCAGTGGAATTTAGGGGGAGTTGGGGGTAGATTCACACACAGAGAGGGAGCGAGAGAGAGAGACACACACACACACACATTTAGGGGTAAGATGCTGACTCGTGAGGATCCAGCGATAGGGGTCAAAGGGATCAGGCGTGGCAAATCAACAGCTGTCACAGCCACTTTACCCTGGTCCGACGAGATCCACCGATTGATTTCTTTGATACAGCTCTGCTTGACAGGCTGGGCGAGAAGGGGAGGGGTTAAGAAAATAAGACACAATACAATGTGCTTTGTTTTGTTCGATGTATCCTGAATTACTTTGCTCGACTGATGGATCAATGTATATAGAAAAAAAGTTGGTATAGGTCATACTGGTCTCAGCTTTGTGGAAACGCTCTCTGTATGTTTTTTAATGAGATGTGGTTATTTGTAGCGTTGGTGGTGTTACCAGGTGTGGTAATGAGATGTGGTGATTTGTAGTTTTGGTGGTGTTACCAGGTGTGGTAATGAGATGTGGTAATTTGTAACATTGGTGGTGTTACCAGGCTTGGTAATGAGATGTTGTTATTTGTAGCGTTGGTGTTGTTACCAGTAGTGATGGGGGAAAATAATCGATAAAGTTACATATCGCAATATTTTTTTATTATATTATATTGATACTTTGATTCCAAGTATCAATAAAAAAATTATAGGTAGCGTTAGCTAGCGCTAGTTGGCTGTACCTGCGCCAAAACTCCAGTATTTTTCATCCTATAGCTTGTCCTCCATCTTTTTAAATAGGCCTAGTGAGCCAACATGTTTTCAGCACTTTTATTTCCTTGACTGATCAAAACAAATGTTCTGATGCTCTCTTTTTTCTCTGCAGCAGACATCCCAGTGGGCAAAACCTGGTTGAAAAGATGTCAGTATGACTTATTTTTATGATGTCTTATTCTGGTAGCAAACTTGTTGAAAAACAATGTATTTTTTATGTATTTTTACTGACCAGAATATGACATTTCTTTCTGACCACCATATGACCAGCTGGTCATAATTCTGATATTATGTGCTATATTATGTAGCCTACTGGTCATAGTCAAGACCTCGTCATAACCTGGTAATGACCACCTGACTACAATTTATTACCTACACTCCTAGAAAAAAGGGTTCCAAAATAGTTATTCAGCTGTTGCCCTAGGAGAACCCTTTTTGGTTCCAGGAAGAAGCCATTTTGGTTTCATGTAGAACCCTTTTGGGTTTCATGTAGAAAGGTTCCTACATAGAACCTAAAAGGGTTCTGCCCAAAACCAAAAGGGTTCTACTTGGAACCAAAACCCTTTTAGGTTCTAGATAGCACCTTTTTTTTAAAAAAGAGTTTACTTTAAAAAGTATTGCAGAGGATACAGTTGGATATTGAAAACATTGTTTATTACATTTCTATTTTGTTTCCATAGTCACCAATTAAAGTTAATCTCTGAGCACAGAGCTATCTGGAGCGTAGTGGCCCTCTTGAAGAGTCGTGTGATGGAACAGACCTGCAGTGAAGAGAATCGGCACATTACAATTTTATCAATTTGAGATTTTTAAAGAAAACTAGACAAGGACATTTTGGACAAAACTTTGTGGACTCAGCTGGCTAAAAGTATTTCAATGGTACTAGTTGAAGAATGTTGTGGCAGTTATAGCTTAGAGATGTCTTTTTTTTTTAAATGTATGTATACAGTGCATTCGGAAAGTATTCAGACCGCTTGACTTTTTCCACATTTTGTTACGTTACAGACTTATTCTAAATGTATTAAATCGTTTTTTTCCCTCATCAATCTACACACAATACCCCATAATGACAAAGCAAAAATATAATTTCAGAATTGTTTGCAAATATATAAAAATATTACATTTACATGAGTATTCATACTCTTCACTCAGTACTTTGTTGAAGCACCGTTGGCAGTGATTACTAGATCGAGCCTTCTTGGGTATGATGCTACAAGCTTGGCAAACATGTATTTGGGAATTTCTCCCATTCTTCTCTGCAGATCCTTTCAAGCTCTGTCACGTTGGATGGGGAGCGTCACTACACAGCTATTTTCAGGTCTCTCCAGACATGTTTGACCAGGTTAAAGTCCGGGCTTTGGCTGGGCCACTCAAGGACATTCAGAGACTTGTCCCGAAGCCACTCTTGCGTTGTCTTGGCTGTGTGCTTAGGGTTGTTGTCCTGTTGGAAGATTAACCTTCGCCCCAGTCTGAGGTCCTGAGAGCTCTGGAGCAGATTTTCATCAAGGATCTCTCTGTACTTTGCTCCGTTCATCTTTGCCTCGATCCTGACAAGTCTCCAAGTCCCTGCCACTGAAAAACATCTCCACAGCATGATGCTGCCACCACCATGTTTGGGATGGTGCCAGGTTTCCTCCAGACATGGCGCTTGGCATTCAGGCCAAAGAGTTTAATCTTGGTTTCATCAGACCAGAGAATCTTGTTTCTCATGGTCTGAGTCTTTAGGTGCATTTTGGCAAACTCAGAGCGAGCTGTCTTGTGTATTTTACTGAGGAGTTGCTTCTGTCTGGCCACTCTACCATAACGGCCTGATTGGTGGAGTGCTGAAGAGATGGTTGTCCTTCTGGAAGGTTCTCCCATCTCCACAGAGGAACTGTAGAGCTCTGTCAGAGTGACCATCAGGTTCTTGGTCACCTCCCTGACCAAGGCCCTTCTCTCCCGATTGCTCAGTTTGGCAGATCTAGGAAGAGATTTGGTGGTTCCAAACGTCTTCCATTTAAGGATGATGGAGGCCACTGTGTTCTTAGGGACCTTCAATGCTGCAGACATTTTTTGATTCCCTTCCCCAGATCTGTGCCTTGACACAATCCTGTCTTGGAGCTCTACGGACAATTAATTCGACATCATGGATTGGTTTTTGCTCTGACATGCACTGTCAACTGTGGGATCTTATACAGACAGGTGTGTGCCTTTCCAAATCAAGTCCAATCAATTGAATATACCACAGGTGGACTCCAATCAAAGTTGTAGAAACATCTCAAGGATGATCAGTGTAAACAGGATGCATCTGAGCTCAATTCTCATAGCAAAGGGTCTGAATACTTATGTAAATATGGTATTTCTGTTTTTTTATTTTGAATTCATTTGCAAAAATTTCTAGAACTTGTTTTCGCTTTGTCATTATGGGGTATTGTGTGTAGATTGATGAAGAAAAACATTTATTCAATCCATTTTAGAATAAGGCTGTAACGTAACAAAATGTGGAAAGTACACTGTACATACTTTACGTCTTCCACACCACGGCGGTCAGGACATATTTTAGGACTTTCCAGGGGGCCCGCAACACATTAACCTCCTGAGTTTTCTGGCTTTTCATGACACTTACTGTAAGCATAAAAAGTGACGAAAATACATTAACAATTGGCATAATGTAGGCATGCAGGACAGGACAGAACAGGACAGGACAGGACAGGACAGGACAGGACAGTACCCCACAGTAAAATACAGGTGTCTGTTGAATCAGGACACAAGGGTTTTGCAACTGAAAAACAAAGCAAGTTAAAATTGTATTTTATTTGCTTTACAAACGTATATATTATTAGAAGCGGATATATATCAATTGGATCTACTTACACTACAAAATGGTTTTTCGGCTGTCCCCATAGGAGAACCCTTTTTGGTTCCAGGTAGAACAATTTTTCATTCCAAATACAACCCTTTTGGGTTCCCTCTGTGGAAAGGGTTCTACATGGAACCCAAAATAGTTATACCTGGAACCAAAAAGGGTTCTTCAAAGGGTTCTCCTATTGTGACAGCAGATGAACCCTTTTAGGTTCTAGATACCACCTTTTTTTCTAGGAGTGTAAGATCATGGGCCGAGTTATGTTGCACATGCAGCTAACAAAAACCTATGGAAATGGCTAGCATTTATGAGGCTAGCAAACACGTTCCTCACACGCTAGGAACGCATTTCCTCCAACGTTATAATGAAAAGGTGTCTCTCGGTCCCAAAACACACATTTTCTGGAGACTTGTGGGAGGAGTACTGATGACGTCGCCCACTGCATGCGGTTTCAAATCAAATCCAATGTTATTGGTCGCATACACAGATGTTATTGCGGGTGTAGCGAAATGCTTGTGTTCCTATCTCCAACAGTGCAGTTGTAACGTATACGCTGGGAGTCAGAAAGCAAGTGCAGGTGGTGAGTTTAATAGTAAACGGAACATCGAACAATATTACAAACACGAGTAGTGTATAGACATGAAACACATAAACAATACTGACTGGGGAAAGAACTTAAGGGAGTGCCATATATAGGGGAGGTAATAAGTGAGGTAATGGAGTCCAGGTGTGTCTGAAGATGACGTGCAGGTGGGAGTAATGATGAACCCAGGTGTGCGTAATGATGGATCCCAGGACCAGTGGTTAGTATACCGGTGATGTCGAACGCCGGAGTGGAGGAGCGGGAGTAGGCATCACAGTAGTAATATCTAACAATTCACAACAATACATACAATCTAAAAGTAAAAGAATGGAATTAAGAGATATATAATTATTAGGATGAGCAATGTCGGATTAGCATTGACTGGAATACAGTAGAATACAGTATATACAGATGAAATGAGTAAAACAGTATGTAAACATTATTAAAGTGACCGGTGTTCCATTATTAAAGTGACCTGTGATTCCATGTCTATGTACATAGGGCAGCAGCCTCTAAGGTGCAGGGTTGAGTGACCGGGTGGTAGCCGGCTAGTGACAGTGACTAAGTTATGGGCAGGGTACTGGGTGGGGGCCGGCTAGCGATGGCTATTTAACAGATGGCCTTGAGATAGAAGCTGTTTTTCAGTCTCTCGGTCCCAGCTTTGATGCACCTGTACTGACCTTGCCTTCTGGATGATAAAGGGTTGAACAGGCCGTGGCTCGGGTGATTGATGTCCTTGATATTATTTTTGGCCTTTCTGTGACATTGGGTGCTATAGGTGTCTTGGTGGGTAAGCAGTGTGCCCCCGGTGATGCGTTGGGCAGACCGCATCACCCTCTGGAGAGCCCTACAGTTGCGGGCGGTAAAGTTGCAGTACCAGGCGGTGATACAGCCCGAAATGATGCTCTCAATGGTACATCTGTAAAAGTTTGTGAGGGTCTTAGGGGCCAAGCCGAATTTCTTCAGCCTCCTGAGTTTGAAGAGGCGCTGTTGCGCCTTCTTCACCACACTGTCTGTGTGGGTGGACCATTTCATATTGTCAGTGATGTGTACGCCGAGGAACTGGAAGCTTTTCACCTTCTCCGCTGCGGTCCCGTCGATGTGGATGGGGGCGTGCTCCCTTTGCTGTCTCCTGAAGTCCACGATCAGCTCCTTCGTTGTTGAGGGAGAGGTTGTTTTCCTGGCACCACTCCGCCAGGGCCCTCACCTCCTCCCTGTAGGCTGTCTCATCATTGTTGGTAATCAGGCCTACTACTGTTGTGTCGTCTGCAAACTTGATGATTGAGTTGGAGGCGTACGTGGCTACGCAGTCATGGGTGAACAGAGAGTACAGGACCCAGTTGCACAGGGCGGAGTTCAGACCCAGGGTGTTGAAGGCTGAGCTGTAGTCAATGAACAGCATTCTAACATACAGTTGAAGTCAGAAGTTTACATACACCTTAGCCAAATACATTTAAACTCAGTTTATCACAATTCCAATTCATAATTTTCCTTCCTCATGATGCCATCTATTTTGTGAAGTGCACCAGTCCCTCCTGCAGCACAGCACCCCCACAGAATGATGCTGCCACCCCCGTGCTTCACGGTTGGGATGGTGTTCTTCGGCTTGCAAGCTACCCCCTTTTTCCTCCAAACATAACGATGGTCATTATGGCCAAACAGTTCTATTTTTGTTTCATCGGACCAGAGAACATTTCTCCAAAAAGTAAGATCTTTGTCCCCATGTGCAGTTGCAAACCGTAGTCTGGCTTTTTTATGAGGTTTTGGAGCAGTCGCTTCTTCCTTGCTGAGCGGCCTTTCAGGTTATGTTGATATAGGACTCGTTTTACTGTGGATATAGATACTTTTGTACCTGTTTCCTCCAGCATCTTCACAAGGTCCTTTGCTGTTGTTCTGGGATTGATTTGCAGTTTTCGCACCAAAGTATGTTAATCTCTAGGAGACAGAACGCATCTCCTTCCTGAGCAGTATGACGGCTGCGTGGTCCCATGGTGTTTATACTTGTGTACTATTGTTTGTACAGATGAACGTGGTACCTTCAGGCTTTTGGAAAAACTTGTGGAGGTCTACAATTTGTTTTCTGAGGTCTTGGCTGATTTCTTTTGATTTTCCCATGATGCCAAGCAAAGAGGCACTGAGTCTGAATGTAGGCCTTGAAATACATCCACAGGTACACCTCCAATTGACTCAAATGATGTCAATTAGCCTATCAGAAGCTTCTAAAGCCATGACATAATTTTCTGGAATTTTCCAAGCTGTTTAAAGGCACAGTCAACTTAGTGTATGTAAACTTCTGACCCACTGGAATTGTGATACAGTGAATTATAAGTGAAATAAACTGTCTGTAAACAATTGTTGGAAAAATTACTTGTGTCTTGTGACTCCAGCAAATCCTTATTTTATAATATCCACCACGACCAGTAGAGCCAACCTAAGTGTATGTAAACTTCCGACTTACATTTATATTTTTACATTTTAGTCATTTAGCAGACGCTCTTATCCAGAGCGACTTACAGTTAGTGAGTGCATAAATTTTTCATACTGGCCCCCCGTGGGAATCGAACCCACAACCCTGGTGTTGCAAGCGCCATGCTCTACCAACTGAGCTACAGGAGGTCCTGACTTCAACTGTAGGTATTCCTCTTGTCGAGATGGGATAGGGCAGTGTGCAGTGCGATGGCGATTGCATCGTCTGTGGATCTATTGGGGCGGTATGCAAATTGAAGTGGGTCTTAGGTGTCAGGTAAGGTGGAGGTGATATGATCCTTAACTAGCCTCTCAAAGCACTTCATAGTGACAGAAGTGAGTGCTACGGGGCGATAGTCATTTAGTTCAGTTACCTTTGCTTTCTTGGATACAGGAACAATGGTGGACATCTTGAAGCAAGTGGGGACAGCAGACTGGTATAGGGAGAGATTGAATATGCCCGTAAACACTCCAGCCAGCTGGTCTGCGCATGCTCTGAGGACGCTGCTAGGGCTGCCATCTGGACTGGCAGCTTTGCAAGGGTTAACACACTTAAATGTCTTACTCACGTCAGCCACGGAGAAGGAGAGCTCACAGTCCTCGGGAGCAGGCCCGCGTCGGTGGCACTGTGTGATTCTCAAAGCAGGTGTTTAGCTTGTCCGGAAGCAAGACACCAGTGTCGGCGACGTGGCTGGTTTTCCCTTTGTAATCCATGATTGTCTGGAGTCCCTGCCACATACTGTATGTCTCGTGTCTGAGCCGTTGAATTGCCTGTTTGATTGCCTTAAGGAGGGCATAACTGTACTGTTTGTATTCAACCATATTCCCAGTTACCTTGCCGTGGTTAAATGCGGTGGTTCGGGCTTTCAGTTTTGCGCGAATGCTGCCATCTATCCATGGTTTTTGGTTTGGGTAGGTTTTAATAGTCACAGTGGGAACAACATCCCCTATACACTTCCTGATGAACTCAGTCACCGTGTCAGTGTATACGTCAATGTTATTCTCAGAGGCAACCCGGAACATATCCCAGTCCGCGTGATCAAAACAATCTTGGTCAGACCAGCGTTGAATAGACTTTAGCACAGGTGCTTCTTGTTTGAGTTTCTGCCTATAGGAAGGGAGGAGCAGAATGGAGTCGTGTAGCCATCCTGGATGGGAGAGTAACAATGGTTGAGAGTTTTTGAAGCATGAGTACTACAGGCAATTTGTTGATAGAACTTCTGCAGCGTTTTCTTCAAATTTGCTTGTTAAAGTCCCCAGCTACGATAAATGTGGCCTCAGGATACGTGGTTTCCAGTTTGCACAAAGTCCAGTGTAGTTCCTTGAGTGCCGTCGTGGTATTGGCTTGAGGGGGAATATACACGGCTGCAACTATACCGAAGATAATTCTCTTGGGAGGTAATACGGTCGGCATTTGATTGTGAGGTATTCTACGTTGGGTGAACAAAAGTACTTGAGTTCCTGTACGTTATCACAATCACACTATGAGTAGTTAATCATTAAACATACACCACCGCCTTTCTTCTTTACTCCTGTTTGCTCGATGTACTGAGAACCCAGCTGGCTGTATGGATGGGGACAGTATATGTCAGGTGAACTGGCTGATGTGGATGTGGTGGAGGAGTCACACGCAGGACACAGAAGCTAAGTCCAACCGACTTTACTGAATACAAACAAAATAAACAGGATACTGGCCTCGACCAAGCAGGAGGCGGACGATACGCAACAATGCGCAAAAACACAATCATCCAATACACACGAAACACAATACAGTGCGATGACTGGAAAATACAAGGTACAAAACACGAGCTGCACCAGTGACAGGCGGAACAATAACACACAACACACGACTAACAAAACGAGAAACTTATAGGGGACATAATTAACCCAAATGGAAACAGGTGTACAATAAAGACAAAACCAAACGAACATCGATAACATACAACGGTGGCAGCTAGTACTCCGGGGACGACGACCGCCGAAGCCTGCCCGAGCAAGGAGGAGGAGCAGCCTCGGCCGAAACCGTGACAGTATAACGGGAGAGAGCCATGATTCCATGAAACAGAGTATGTTACAGTCCCGGATGTCTCTCTGGAAGGAGCTCATCTAATTTATTGTCCAGGGACTGAACATTAGCGAATAATATACTCGGAAGCGGTGGATGGTGTGCACGCCTCCTGAGTATAACTAGAAGTCCACTCCGAATACCTCTTCTCCGAATACCTCTTTTCAATGCGATCTTCGTATTCTGAAAGCAGAAGTCGCATGTAAGTGTCAAGTGTAGACACGACCTTGGGGAATCCAGTCTCAGTGAGACCTGATGCAGAGATGTTTTGTTAATGATCATTAGTATAGCTAGTAAAAACCTAGATCTTACAAAGCTGGTTAGTAGGAATCAATACACATTGAAGATCAGATTATCAAACAGAAGAAAAAAAATCATTTTGCACACAACTTACTGTCAATGATTATGGATTTAAGGAGGGTTGGTTCAGCTCTGTCCTTTCCCTGGGATGTTGCAGAATAGGTCACTGGTAACTGAGTGGGTGTCCAAGCACTGCAGTAGAGGCCATGCATCAGGTCATTGACATGTTTCAGGAACTGTAAAGACAGAGACGAATCATGATTAACCATTACTTAACGTCTTCAATAAGTTAGACTTAGCCTAGAACATTGACTATGTTGCCCCTCAGCAATCTGGCAGTCAGGCAGACAGACAGAGAGAGCTATAGAGAGATAGACAGCAAAACATAGGCTATTTACATTTCTTAGTCAACAGGCTGGATAACTTCTCTACTCCTTCCCTTTGTTCCCTCATCCATCCTTCCATCCAAGCTAGAAGATTCCTGCAAAAAAAAAAAAGAGAATCAAGAATATAAAGGGCAGTTGAGACGTGTAACGTTAGAGTGTTGAGGGGAGCAGAGATAGGCAAAAATGCACAAAAAATAAAAAATCTTCACATCCATATTGGGGGATACGAGTTTCAAGAATTAGGCTAGCATACTGTCTCAAACACACACACACACACACAATCAATGTGTCCTATATGTGTATTCATGTACCATCTCTCTCTCTCTCTCTCTCTCTCTCTCTCTCTCTCTCTCTCTCTCTCTCTCTCTCTCTCTCTCTCTCTCTCTCTCTCTCTCTCTCTCTCTCTCTCTCTCTCTCTCTCTCTCGCTCTCTCTCTCTCGCTCTCTCGCTCTCTCTCTCTCGCTCTCACACACACACCAATACACACACAAACACACACACAGCTAGCATGACACAATGTTGACATGATGACAATATTTTCTATAAGTTATTGTGATCATAATCATCATCTCTCTCCCCCAATTTCTCTCTCACACAGAAGACACACACATCACTAGCAGAAAAGCTAGCTAGCTACAACCAATGCCTTCAACAGGTAAAAATGAAAATATACCATGTCCATGGAGGATTAGCCAGAGAGCTAACATTAATAGCTAGCTAAAATTAGCCAGCTAAGTTAGCTAGCTAGAAAATCTTTCCTTGACATTATTCTCCCCAACAAACTACCGCTTTACGTACAAAAGTAAAACAAGAATGCAGGAGAACAGGGACGAACACTTAGCAGTCAAATCTTTCAACAAATTTTTTTTGTAAATTGTCATTGTCATTGTTTTCCAGCTGTGTTGTTGTGTAGCCTACCAGGAGCTCTGTCCCAACTGCTGTATGGGAATGTTGACCTATGTGCTTGAGCAAGCAGGCTGCCTGCAAGCAGAGATATATTACTGCGGGTCTATTGCTTCGCGTGAGTCACAGATTCCAATCCAAGTTTAAGCTTGAACTGATATGCCTACCTTCTTATTTAGCTACTGAAAATAAAATAGAATTACTGTGCGTATTATGTTAATTGCTTAAAAGCTTTAAGATAAAATATAATAGTCATAATTTCAGGGTCAAATTCAAGTGCAATAATATTTGACAAATTATTAATGGCAATAAATGTGATAAAAATTGGGTTCAGTAAATCCTGGTGGATTGTAGTATGATATTGAAATAAAAGACACAGGCCTACGTGTTATTTGTTAAATTATGAAAACAGTTAGTAATAAAATAACTTCAAAACAGCATTCAGTGGAACATAAGCAAATGTGCAGCACAATAAACAGTGCAGTTAGCTAACACAGATAAAAGCTACCAGACATCATTAATTAAACAACCATTGTTTTATTGTACTGCAGTTTTACTTCATTTTAATGGCAGTGCATATTTGTAAGGGTATCCTGTATTATTGTGCATGTTTATCTTACATGCTGGTACCCTAGAACAAATGTTATGGAAGTGAATGTGCACTTTTCAATTGGGTGGAGTGCAACTACCGAAACCACTGCCATAGCCTGTAGTAAAAGCAAAAGCATTTCTAGCATCGGAGATTCTCTTAATTAGGGACCATCTTCAATAGCTATAGGACCACCGCAACTGTCGCACATTTTAGCTTAAATGACCTAGCAAATTCCATGACTTTGGGGTGAAATATATCACATTTCTTTGTTTTTCAAAACCTGCTGAATAAAAACATAAAATGGCCCTACTCCTGAAAAAGTTAATTGAGCCAGAAAAGCTGAAGTGGAATCGGCTGGGCACCATTAGCCGGAGCCTAGAATAATATGATTCTGCTGGACTCAGGAAGAGCTCGGCCCGCATGAAGTCCCCCCAAGTCCGAGTCCATGCTGAGTCCCCCGAGTCTCGGATTAGGCCCGAGCCCAGCGTGGTGACTGGGTACAGTTTGCCACGAGAGCCTAACTTGCTTTGGTGCACTCTGCCAGCTGTTGTTTGCCAATTGTGCTAAACTGAATTATGCAAACCTTGCTGAAAAATAACATTACTCCAATTTGTATAATTGTAATGGTTCTAGTGTCTTATATGCAATGGGTGCATGGCCCACAAACACTATGCACATGTTTATATAGATTGATGTCTATTAATTGAGAAGCATTTAGATAACTGGTAAGTAGTTCAGTCAGAATCCAACCAAAAACCAGATATCAACGTCTTAATCTGGTTGTGATCTGGTTATAAGATGTCCCGACAGCCAGTAAAAGACGTCTTTATCACGTCGTATGCCCACTGGGATATAGTGAGCAATATGTTTGGAACATCAAATCACAATAAAATCACAGTATCGAATCATAATACATATGGAATCGTGAGAATAGTGAGAATTGCAATACATATTGTATCAGCACCTAAGTATCGTAATATTGTCGTATCATGAGGTCCCTGGCAATTCCCAGCCTTAGCTACTAGGTGTGTTGATGAGTATGAGTTCACACCTTTAATTAATAGGTAAGAGTCGTCATTCACAAGAATGAGCTTGTGCCGTGTATCAAGTGTATCAACAACTGTTTGCCAACTATCCCCAATCAGACTAGGACTAATATATTTCATGTGTCAAAAAGGAAACCTGGCCAAGAAAAGCATATTCAGTCACGTCAAAATAAAACTTTGGCGGTGTTCTGGCAGTTCTGTCTACAAAGCAACATGTCTGCTGAATAGAAATTGGTTCAGGAATAGAGAGGTGCTGATGAGGACATTTGGGGGATATTTTACAAGAAAAAAACTAAATATGTAATCGCTTTCATTAGATGTATTTTGACCCCCCCACCAAAGAAACACTAACCACTTTCCCATGCACCAAAAAAAATAATAAAAGAATGGTGGATGAAATGTGACATTAATAATGTTTAGACTGGTGAGATCAAGAAAAGCCGTGACATCAAAGTGTTGTCATCAATATATTCAGGATGTGGGATCACTTCTAAAAGACGTAAGTTCCTTTAGCTGATGGAGGATCAAGCTTATTTCAGACTTAGAGGGAGATCCTGCCGAGTCTTAGGAGACCAAAGTGACAGAAGTAAAAAAAATCATCCCAAATCCCTACCTTTAATTACAGCTAGAAGGATAACGAAGGAGGAAGGATGGGATGAACGAATGAGAGAATGAGAGAAACGCATGGAGGAGAAGGCATTTTTTCCATCTACCTCACACTTTCCATTTCCCTCTCTTTTCCCCTTTCCCTGTTTTCAACATAGTGTATGTAAACTTCTGACCCACTGGAATTGTGATACAGTGAATTATAAGTGAAATAATCTGTCTGTAAACAATTGTTGGAAAAATTACTTGTGTCATGCACAAAGTAGATGTCCTAACCGACTTGCCAAAACTATAGTTTTAATGACTCCAACCTAAGTGTATGTAAACTTCCGACTTCAACTGTATATGTTGTTCTCTAGAGTGCATAAAAATAACTCTGACGATTTAAGAATATGTACGTTGGATGGTGTCCATATTGATCGTGTCCCTGCTTACAAATATCTGGACATCTGGATATATGAAAAGCTGTCTTTTAAAAGCATATTGATGAGTTAGTTAAGAAGCATGAGAATAACAATGTGCAATAGAAATAGTTCCTGGCTCTCGCTAAATAGTAGCAGATTATTCAGTCGACGTTCCTATCGGTCCTAGACTATGGCGGCATCATCTATATGAACACAGCTGCCACTTCATTAAAGCCGTTAGATGCTATGCTTTATTACGGATTACAATTTTAGTACTCATCACTGCATTCTCTATCAGAAATTTGGTTGGCCCTCTTTGATGTCACATAGGTTGATACATTGCTATGTTTTGATTTATAAAGCCCTTTTGCAAAAAGTCCCACTGTACCTAACATCTTTAATAAACTTTATAAATACGAGTTACCACACCCGGCCACAGGGATGGCTAACTCTGGAAATTCCATAGGTCTCTACTGAGTTAAGAAAATCAGCTTTTAGTTTTCTTACACCTTCTTTGTGGAACAATCTTCAAAACGTTCTTAAATTTGATGTTTTGTTGCCTCTAGGGCAATTCAGAAAGCTGATTGAGGACTTTACTACTGATGAATTTCCTTTTGCTTGCATTTTGTATTCATATTTTTCATGTGTGTATTTTATGTAATTTATGTAATTCAGGGCTCATCTATCAAATAGACCTTGGTCTCAGAATGTCTCCCTGACAAAATAAAGGTTCAATAAAATGTGGGACGCAGCCTAAAGGATGTCCCTGAACAGCATATCAGTTGGTACAATATGTGTTTCCTATGGGGTTTATCATTTAATTCCTATGGCCTTTCACAGCAACAGCCTAGGAGCCTAGAATCAGGTCAGTGAAAGGTGAGAATAGCAGTACCTCCTCCTCTTTCAGATCAACTCAACCACATCATATACCCATGGTACAGATGTAAACAGCGAAAGGCCAACTAATTTCAAACCAGATCCCCTGACTAGTAGGTGAGCAACATTGTTTGTGTCTCTTTTCCGATGTGTACCCTTTCCATTTCTTTGATTCAAGCAATGTGATAAAGTGAAATCGATTAGATCCTAGCTGCATTCAAAGACAAAAGGAAGCAGTTATCTCTAAGAATGTCGCGCACACCTCCTCGATCAGGCAGGGACACACTGTACCGTACTGTACGGGTCCCGATTCCCACCTCTTCACCAAGAGGAGTCTGGGCAATGGAAGTGTTCCGCCAGCCGAGGGAACACAGCAAGGTTAATTGGAGCCACTTGTTTCAGCGCGGCGACACATAAAACCACACACACACACACACACACACAGGTAATTGAGGTCCACAGGCGCCCGGCCTGCCTGTTGGATCGGAAACGTTGCTCTCTTAACCAGCTCAGCTCACCGTGACAATCAGAGACGTCTACTGCTGAGCTACAGAAAAAAGGAGGGAAAGAAAAGGGGGAAGAAAATACAAATGTTTAAGAGCAGGAAAGAAAATAAGTGTTAAAGAGGGGGATGATTGTGTTCAAGAGCTGGGGCTTGATAGACAGATAAGAAAAGAAAAGCCAACAAGTATTAAGCTTTATTACCTCTTATAAGCATATATGAGCCTTTATAATGTCTTATTATGATCCAATTCCTAGGCTGGTCCTGAAATATTCTGAGAGCCAGTAAAGCCATTCTGTATAGTAGGTTATAGTAAACCTCTATCCTATGCAGGATGCACTGTCTGTCCTATACAGTGGCTTGCAAAATAATTCACCCCCCTTGGCATTTTTCCTATTTTGTTGCCTTACAACCTGTAATAAAAATTGATTTTTGGGGGGTTTGTATCATTTGATTCACACAACATGCCTACCACTTTGAAGATGCAAAATAAAAATGTTTGTTAAACAAACAAGAAATAAGACCAAAACAAAAAACTTGAGCGTGCATAACTTTTCAATACTTTGTAGCAATTACAGCTGCAAGTCTCTTGGGGTATGTCTCTATAAGCTTGGCACATTATTGCCCATTCTTCAAGGAAAAACTGCTCCAGCTCCTTCAAGTTGGTTGGGTTCCGCTGGTGTACAGCAATCTTTAAGTCATACCACAGATTCTCAATTGGATTGAGGTCTGACAACTGATTGCAAGTTGATTGCAAGGGCACTGAAAAATTAATCTGTCGTTGAGGTCAGCATAGGGGGAACTAAAGTACGACGGCAGCGTCCAATTGGAGACGATCCGAAAGATGTAGACAACCGAATAGTCTATGTGGAACTTCTGCCCAAGAAAGTAACACACGACTGGCTAGAACGAGTGTTTACCAAATGTGGAAATGTGGTTTACGTCAGCGTGCCGAGATACAAAACCACGGGACACTCCAAAGGGTTCGCCTTCGTTGAGTTTGAGACTGAAGAGGAAGCACAGAAAGCCATAGAGATGCTGAACAACCCTCCAGAGGACGCCCCCAGGAAACCTGGCATCTTCCCAAAGACCAAGAACAGGAAGCCTATCCCCAATCCACCCTCCCTGAACACCACGCTAGACGAGGAAGAGGAGAAGAAGAGGAAGAGGAGGAAGAAGAAGTCCAGGGGGAGCACCAAAGAGGATGCCCCGTCACAGGCGGAGACAACAGTGGGCGGGGCCAAAGAACAGGAAATAGAATCTGAGTCTAAGCCCTCTGACAGGAAAAGGAAACGCAAGGCCGAGGGTCACGTCCGCTTCAAGACTCCAGTTGAGGCCAAGGCCATCATTGACGCTCGCACCGAGCTGCAGAACAAACACAGCTGGCAGCTGGAGATCCTCTCTGGCGACCATGAACAAAGGTACTGGCAGAAGATCCTGGTGGACCGCCAAGCTAAGCTGAACCGGCCCAGAGACAAGAAACGAGGAACAGAGAACCTAATTTCCAAAGACGAGAAAATCATCATAGCCCGAGCCAAGGAGGCCACTAAGCACATCCGCTTCATGGAAGACTGATCAAGACTGTCAAGTTCTACTGTGCGTCCTTTTTTTTCTGAATCCTTTTCTTCCCTAAGAGTTTATTGAAATGTCAGCCATTTTGTCATTTTGTCACGAGAATTTATATCTCTAATTCAACCTAAGCTTGAATCATTACCAGGGGTTGTAAGGCTCTGGTTTTAATCATAAATTATTCAAGGTCCACAACCAGCAAGAATTATCTGTATTTTTATTCATGGGGGGCTCTGGCGCCAAAAACCCATACATACTGTTTTATACCCCTTGACACACAAAGGCACTTTGCTCCGCCCACCTTTAGGAGGCTTTCTTAAACAGTTTCCGCAGTCTCCTTCACCCTGGAATGTTTAGTCCCGCCCCCCTCTGTTAGTGGGTTGCCACTACATTATAACTCTTAACACTGTTCACACATTTATACTGTATTTGGGGTGAAATCCTTTAGTCATTATTCTTAAAATACAAATTAATCTAACAATCCACCCCTTTGACTAAATGTTTTCACATTCAGGATAAATGTATTTTACAAGCATGATTAATCTCAGAGATTACGTCAGAACTAATAAACATTTCATCCAATTGCGGTCTTTCAGGGTCCAAATCCTCGTCATCCACCAAGCCTGGAAGATCGTTTTTCACATTCCCCTGGTCAGAGTCCGGAGTCAGTCCATCTCTCATCATTGTTTAGATACTGTATTTCACCAACGCCTGACTCACCAATCCTCGGACACAGGGAACAAGACAACAACCACATAATACAAGAATACCCATACAAACACTGACTGCTCCTAAGATGGTGGCTGCTATGGTTTTCCATTTACCAAACATTTCATCAAACCACCCTATCCACGATGTACTAACTTCTGAGTTCTCAGTTCATTCTTCACTTAGTGCAGTTAATTCTGTAAGAGCTCTGGTGACTGTCCCATCCAGTGTGGTGTTGTTAGGGATAAATGTGCAACAATGGCTTATCATTCTATAGACACCGGCCCTTTCTGCCTGATCTAGAACCAACCTCTACTAAGTTATGAGCGGGATGGCGGATAATTGCTTGGAGATCCCCTTTACTGCATCTCTAGTCTGGTTAATAAATCGTTGTTGGTTGTAATATATATAATTTATCCAATCCACATTCTTGTTTATTGTCACCCACCAGAAAAATGTTGTGGTAAAACCCTCCCATATTTGATTCATAGCTTTGTATTCGTCTGGAACACCCCTGGGGATGCCTATACCATCTATCCAAATTGGGCTATTTCCTTCCTGACCTATATTTCTTCTCCTCCTGATTATTCTTCCTGTCACTGGTCTTTGATGACTAATTCTTACAGGTTTGGACCAACAATACTGGTGCACAAGTACCCACCCATCCTTCTGGTAATGTCTGTCGAATACTCCCTTTGTTAGTACATGCCCACCACACATCAGTCAGAGGGATGGTAAGGTTAATAATTTTTTCCCCTCCCTTCCTTATCTAAATCAGTCACATGAATTATCTCCTTAAAGCCATCAAAATCACCCAAGTTACGGGTGCCATTTCTATGTCTGTAACACTGGTATTCGCCAGGAGTTAAAGTGAATCTAGGTGGGCTGGCCGAGTAAGTCAACTTTGCCAGCCCAATCCCTGTGCAATTGGGCTCTTTTTGATTGGACCCCAGGTCTAATACACAGGGAAACATTGCCTTTGGCATTGGGGCGGTCAACATTGTCGGTCGCCCAATGGAGCATACATAACAATTGGTCTCCCCCAAGGCCCTAGCGGTGTACTTCATCCACTTTAACCAGAGATTCTCATCAGGGACCCCCTCCACTTCCCCTTGGTTCCATTCTTGGAGGAGAAAATCTTACATAGTGGACGTGTCAGTCGAATTGACTCCGTCATCCCTTGACTGATCTACTCAGTCTATTGCTATTAATGGATTAATGACAGTACCTGTGCCCTCCATATCTTTCGACTCCATCCAATGTAATCTTAGACAAGTATCCCGTCCGTATTCGTCCGCACAAGCCCAGTAAGTTCTTTTCATGTCCTCTTTAGTGACCTTTACTATTGTTACTACCATCTCCGTGGGGATGTCGTTATACCTTCTTATCCTCCATCTGGACGTCCAGCCCCCCCCCCCCCATCTCATATCTCCGTCCCCCCCCCAGTATGTCTAAATACCTGAGCCCAGGAACAATCCGCAGAGGGAGCTGAACATAAATACAATGGGATTTTATAATCCCACGTTGCTTGCTTATCCGCCCTGATAAGATCCCTAATCCTAATTTTGAATCTTACTCCCCACCCTTCTCTGACTCCTATTTTGTAGATCACTCGTCCTTGACGGTCAGTATGTCGGGTCGCTTCCCTTTTATTTCTTAATAATGGTAAGGCCATAGCGTAATTGGTGCGAGGTGGTGGTGGATCTTGACATACCAAGACTATGATGCAGCTCAGGGTCACCCATATTCCCAAAAACCGCCAACCCTCTCCTGCCTTTAGTCCTTCTGCTTGGTACCACCCCATACTCACACCCTAAGAACACACTACAGTGATGATAGGTCTGGGTAGGAGATCTTCGTTAACAGAGGTGACCCCCGGACCCTATTGGTTCTTCTCTCCAACTCTGCGTGTGTTCAGTGGTGCTTATATGTGGTCTTACCTTCTTGCAGTGGGTAACATGGAACCCGGTTGCTCTTTCTGCTATTCTAATGGCAAAGGCAGTGATCAATATAACCTGATAGGGCCCTTCACAACAGGCCTGCTTCCAGTTTTTCTTCTGTAGGGACTGGATGCTCACCAGTCACCTGGTTAGATAGAGTGGGTCACCTTCTCTTTTAGTTCACCTGTGGGGCACAAAACCTCTGACATACGGGTGTGGTTAATAAACTATCTTCACACATGTTCAGATTAATCTAACAATTTTTTTTTTTTTTAAGTATTTTGTCCTCTCCTTCATATATTATTTAATCCTACCATTAGCCTCTTCCCCCCTCTTGACACATAGTTCTGCTCATGTGTCAATATTACCACCTACCTAAACAATCACTTAGGTAATTTATCAACCAGTTGCCATGCCTTTTATTTTTGAGACTGTCTTTTGCTTCTTTATTGCTCCTCCGACTTCCTTTGTCTTTTACGGCGGCTAAATTCGACTTTCATTCAGTTCAGAATCAATTAGTAATCCAATCAATCAATCTCTTATCTTGTAAAAACACTTATGTTTAGTTCAAACTCTGTTCTACCCCAGCTCTCCTGGGCTTGACCTGAAGACTGATTGTTGGACATGACAAGTTCATATTTAAATCTTTCAAACCTAACACAACCCCCCTTCATGCTGTAATCAATCAAGAAGATAGCAAAGGAGAGACAGGTTTTAGCCTGAACTCTGCTTAATCCTGGTGCCGCTCCCTTCACAATGTTTGAAGAGAGACAAAAGACAGCCATGGATTGAAGTAAGAGCAAGGACTTCGACCCTAGGTCACCTAAGTCTTCTGCCTAGCAACAAAGAATAAAAACCTCTATGTTCATGATTAACCCAGTTATATCTAATAGCCCACCAAAAAAAAATAAACATCACCATCTTTAAATCACGACCAATGTCATATCCCTCTTTACTCTCTACCATTTGGGTAACATCCCTGATATATGTAGAAAAAGCTAAGACTGTTTGGGAAGAGAGCAACAACATAAACTGTTCTTCCTCCTCAGAGTTCCAAATGATTTTACCATGGGCTGCCATTGCCTTCCCATAGATAAGATCACTTAATTTACCAGTATGCAGTACATAATGGAGTACCCAAGCTTTACAGCAGTCTATCATTACCAAAAAGCTCATAATTCTTCATCTATTTTTGGATATCTAGTCCCTATCTTCCTGATCTTATTGCTAAATCAATGATCTAGGCAATAGCTGTTTCGCATTAGATTGTGCCTTCCTCTGATTACTGCAGCTCATTGCATTAATTTAGTTTCAAATACCAACTTGTGGTTTATTAAAGCCTAATAAAAATGAAATGTACATGACAACATTTGATAATATCTCAATTTACTTCTATCCCGTAAAAGTAATCCAAGATTAGTACAATTGACTAGCAACAGGTATCTTTCATTAAAGGAAAGCTCTTTCCCTCCTCTGTTATCTTAATGTTTCAAATATCACCCAACAAACCATCCCACAGCATAGTAAACACCACCTATGAACTGTTGAAAATCCCCTAAATTCAACATAACAACCCTTTATAAACATCATGCTGGGTGTGTTGTTTTTTATTTGAAAAACCCAATTGAAAAACAACAATCAAAGATAGCCAGTCTCAACTTAATTTGGTAGCTCACTTTTATGACCTAAATACTGCCTAACTTGCATTGATGTTTTTAAAATGTAAACCTATTGTTTAATAATTTCATACTTATAACCAATGTTTTTTCAATCCATCATCCTAATAATAAAAACGATATCCAATTGTTCACGTAACGAAACTAAATTATAATTTTTTTTAGAATCCACCATTTATTTTCGTCCACCACTGGTGTTACTCAACCTATACAATAAAGTAATAACCATTTGAATTCATCAAAGCACTTCCTTTCAGTAAAGTCTTTAGACCTCTACTTGAAATTTTCCAGCTCAATCTAACTCGCTGGACTGTCTCTATTTTTTCCCGCTAACCAGAGCCATAAATTATTCTCCTTTGTCCTCAACTCAATTTTCACAGCTCTATCACCATTTCAGTTCGCTATTCAATTTCTTTAACTGTTCTCTCTGATTCGGCCCTAATTAATAAATGAAATACTTGATATCGTTGATAAGCATACATTTAATGATATTCCTATCATCTGAACTATGTACTGTCTCTCACCCCCCCCCCCCCCCCCCCCCCCCCCCGCTCCTTCCTACATTACGGAGGAGGCGCGGGGACCTTCCCTACAAATCTTCCTTCTTAGGAATTAATGTCATTCGTACTTGTAACATATTTTCATAGACCTATCTAGAATACTACTAAAGCTATCTAATGAAATACATATTACTTCAACTACCTCAACTAGCAGGTGCCCCCGCACATTGACTCTGCACTGGTACCCCCCTGTATATATAGCCTCCCTACTGTTATTTTATTTTACTTCTGCTCTTTTTTTCTCAACACTTTTTTTGTTGTTGTTTTATTTTAACTTTTTTGTTAAAAATAAATGCACTGTTGGTTAAGGGCTGTAAGTAAGCATTTTACTGTAATGTCTGCACCTGTTGTATTCGGCGCATGTGGCCAATAAAATTTGATTTGATTTGATTTGATAATGCAACTTTTAATACACGTAAAAACTCTCTCTCCCTACACCCATTCCCTTTTGAATAAGTGAGTCTTTCTATTTAACCCCCAACCACGCTTCAAATCTTCCATAGTATTAACCAACCAAATACTAAGTAGTATCCGGTTACCATTCATACCAGCCGTTGAATTCCCTCACACACACAGATTTCACCTTATGCCATTCAAATGCCCAACAAAACATAATAGTTCAATGGAACCCTCTATTGGCTCTCTACTATTTATACATTACTTCTATAACCACTTTAGTTATGGTCCGATTACCCATTAAACCTTATCACATAACCTTATCACCTAATCAAACAACGGCACAACCTTAAACTCATATCGGCCGGCTGGTAGCCCAGTAACCAAGAGCACTGTGTCAGCAACCGAGAGGTCGCCGGCTCCAATCCCCGAGCCAACCGGGCGAAAAATCTGCAGATGTGCCCCCGAGCAAGGCACCCAACCCCAACTGCTCCTGCAAGTCGCTCCGGACCAGAGCGTCTACCAAATGACCAAAAATGCAAATGTAAATATTCTCTACTTTCTCACTCATGACGTACGTCTACGTTTGGGTGAGAAAGTTCATATGTATATATCGTTAGAAATGTATAGGTACCTCTCAAATAATCGCTTCGTGGTGTTTTTAGCCAATTCTTAATCGACACAAATCATTTCTTCAAACATTTTGCCCGTGGAACCAAAAAATAGACTGTCCTATCTCCGACACTGCCCTTTCCTTTATCCCTGCAGTCACGATGGTTATGACCTGTTCTGTTACAGTATTTACACGGGGCCTTACACTGCCTTGCCAAATATTCCTCTTTGTTACAGTTAAAGCACTTCCTCTCTCCTTCGCGCTTCCAAAAGCCATACCCTCGCTGTCTCTAGCCCCTCCCCTCGCTGTTTCTTCAAATCCGTTCCACAGTTTACATGCATCTGCTTAATCATAACTTCTAACTTCTCCACATCGAGATGCCCAATAAATCCATACCTCTTCTCCCAAATGGATCCATAAAACATATTTCTTCGATCTCTTCCTAACATATATCTTTCATCCCCCATTCATTCTCGGACCTCTTTAGAATATTTATTTCCCATGGTGGAAAAATAAGAAATCCCCCCGTTTAGTAATAATTCAATCCAGAATTATTTTCCTGGGACTTATTATTAGGTGCGACTCTTGAGCCAATGTTATGATCTGCTTTTGTAATTAACCATTTAAATTATCTAACCCGTAACCCAGAGGGTTTTTTTTTTACTCCAGTTTCATGGATCACTAAGTCTCACTTGTATACAACATTATAAGATTTTTTTCTAACACTATCCGTAACCTAGAGGTCGTAACTGCTCCAGTTTCATGAAATAGACAGAGTTAGAGCAAATCCCCAGTTGTTTATGCGACTTTTGACTTATCTATCTTACACAATGATAATTATCTCCCTTCCTGTTTATATTGTAACACTGTACCCCGTACAATCTCAATATTAACTAGTTTATTTTGGCCATTCACCTTGAGTCATTTCAGACCCACTTCCTTTTAATTCTCTTATGAGATATTGGCAACTATTTTCTGCCCTACACAATAATTACTATTCTCATACAAGTTCAAATCATTTCACCAAAATCCATGAATAAAGATTACTGACCTTTTCCTTGCAGTTTGGATTTAAATGCTTTTTCAATTTCGTTAACGTCTTTATCGTTCATAAGATTAATCACCGGCCTGTTTATAACCTTAACGTCGAAGTCCAGGACTATTCTCCACGGATGCAATCACCCGCCCGTGCACGGTTTCGGTGTCCTTAGAACGACAAAGACATATTTTAGAGCTCTGCTCGAAGGACCACTTGTCACGAGAATTTATATCTCTAATTCAACCTAAGCTTGAATCATTACCAGGGGTTGTAAGGCTCTGGTTTTAATCATAAATGATTCAAGGTCCACAACCAGCAAGAATGATCTGTATTTTTATTCATGGAGAGCTCTGGCGCCAATAACCCATACATACTGTTTTATACCCCTTGACACACAAAGGCACTTTGCTCCGCCCACCTTTAGGAGGCTTTCGTAAACAGTTTCCGCAGTCTCCTTCACCCTGGAATGTTTAGGCCCGCCCCCCTCTGTTAGTGGGTTGCCACTACATTTTAACTCTTAACACCGTTCACACATTTATACTGTATTTGGGGTGAAATCCTTTAGTCATTATTCTTAAAATACTAATTAATCTAACACATTTCTAAATAGGATGAGGTTTTTGTTTTACTGTTCATGAGAGTGGTACATGTAGAGAGAAGCCATGGTTTTAAAATGGATTTCAATAAGTCATGGTAACGTTGTTTATTTTTTAAACAGCCATTCTGTCCAATGTAGTTTCAGTTCCACTAACTGGAAGGTTATGTATGGTGGCCCCGTGTAGCTCAGTTGGTAGAGCATGGCGCTTGCAATGCCAGGGTTGTGGGTTCGATTCCCACGGGGGGCCAGTATGAAAATGTATGCACTCACTAACTGTAAGTCGCTCTGGATAAGGGCGTCCGCTAAATGACTCAAATGTAATGTAAATGTCTGGGCTTTGACTAGGCCATTCCAAGACATTTAAACGTTTCCACTTAAACCACTCGAGTGCTGCTTTAGCAGTATGCTTAGGGTCATTGTCCTGCTGGAAGGTGAACCTCCGTTCCAGTCTCAAATCTCTGGAAGACTGAAACAGGTTTCCCTCAAGAATTTCCCTGTATTTAGCGCGATCCATCATTCCTTCAATTCTGTTTCCCAAACCCCGCCGCTGAAAAACATCCCACAGCATGATGCTTCCACCACCATGCTTCACTGTGGGGATGGTGTTCTCGGGGTGATGAGAGGTGTTGGGTTTGCGCCAGACATTTTCCTTGATGGCCAAAAAGCTCAATTTTAGTCTCATCTGACCAGAGTACCTTCTTCCATATGTTTGGAGAGTCTCCCACATAACTTTTGGCGAAAGCAATGGCTTTTTTCTGGCCACTCTTCTGTAAAGCCCAGCTCTGATTAATGCCCTCCTTGCCTGGCCCGTGAGTTTTGGTGGGCGGCACTCTCTTGGTAGGTTTGTTGTGGTGCCATATTCTTTCCATTTTTTAATAATGGATTTAATGGTGCTCTGTGGGATGTTCATAGTTTCTGATATTTTTTTATAACCCAACCCTGATCTGTACTTCTCCACAACTTTGTCCCTGACCTATTTGGAGAGCTCCTTGTTCTTCATGGTGCCGCTTGCTTGGTGGTGCCCCTTGCTTAGTGGTGTTGCAGACTCTGGAGCCTTTCAGAACAGGTGTATATATACTGAGATCATGTGACAGATCATGTGACACTTAGATTGCACACAGGTGCACTTTATTTAACTAATTATGTGACTTCTGAAGGTAATTGGTTGCACCAGATCTTATTTAGGGGCTTCATAGCAAAGGGGGTGAATATATATGCACCCACCACTTTTCCGTTATTTATTTTTTAGCATTTGTTGAAACAAGTTATTTTTTTCATTTCACTTCACCAATTTGGACTATTTTTTGTATGTCCATTACATGAAATCCAAATAAAAATCCAATTAAATTACAGGTTGTAATGCAACAATATAGGAAAAACGCCAAGGGGGATGAATACTTTTGCAAGGCACTGTATATGTTTGTAACAATGTTCCATTATTCATGGTTCTATTATGAACAGTGATATTCCTAAAATGTGGGTCAGCCAACCAGTGTTTTTCTCAGCAACAACCAATTGCCCATCTGCAACAGCTCTACGCTCATCAGCTACTGCATAGGACTGCAGCCCCTCCCACACACCCACCAATCAGCTGCAGCAGATTGGTTTGCTCCAATCCTTCAGAGTGGATAGTGTGGACCACACGTGGGTCAAAATCACATTTCAAATACTTTAGGTGCACTTGTTTGAGCTTCCCTGGCATGACAAGAGAACGGTTCCAAAAGTGAAAATCCTGTACACCTGGAACAACCAGGAAGCTTTCCCACGAGTACAAAAAATATGGGGCATCATGTCCTGAAATGAAATCAGATTGACTGTGCAGGGACACACTCACATACAGTGGGGGAAAAAAGTATTTAGTCAGCCACCAATTGTGCAAGTTCTCCCACTTAAAAAGATGAGAGAGGCCTGTAATTTTCATCATATGTACACGTCAACTATGACAGACAAAATGAGGAATAAAATTCCAGAAAATCACATTGTAGGATTTTTTATGAATTTATTTGCAAATTATGGTGGAAAATAAGTATTTGGTCAATAACAAAAGTTTCTCAATACTTTGTTATATACCCTTTGTTGGCAATGACACAGGTCAAACGTTTTCTGTAAGTCTTCACAAGGTTTTCACACACTGTTGCTGGTATTTTGGCCCATTCCTCCATGCAGATCTCCTCTAGAGCAGTGATGTTTTGGGGCTGTCGCTGGGCAACACGGACTTTCAACTCCCTCCAAAGATTTTCTATGGGGTTGAAATCTGGAGACTGGCTAGGCCACTCCAGGACCTTGAAATGCTTCTTACGAAGCCACTCCTTCGTTGCCCGGGCGGTGTGTTTGGGATCATTGTCATGCTGAAAGACCCAGCCACGTTTCATCTTCAATGCCCTTGCTGATGGAAGGAGGTTTTCACTCAAAATCTCACGATACATGGCCCCATTCATTCTTTCCTTTACACGGATCAGTCGTCCTGGTCCCTTTGCAGAAAAACAGCCCCAAAGCATGATGTTTCCACCCCCATGCTTCACAGTAGGTATGGTGTTCTTTGGATGCAACTCAGTATTCTTTGTCCTCCAAACACGACGAGTTGAGTTTTTACCAAAAAGTTCTATTTTGGTTTCATCTGACCGTATGACATTCTCCCAATCCTCTTCTGGATCATCAAAATGCACTCTAGCAAACTTCAGATGGGCCTGGACATGTACTGGCTTAAGCAGGGGGACACGTCTTGCACTGCAGGATTTGAGTCCCTGGCGGCGTAGTGTGTTACTGATGGTAGGCTTTGTTACTTTGGTCCCGGCTCTCTGCAGGTCATTCACTAGGTCCCCCCGTGTGGTTCTGGGATTTTTGCTCACCGTTCTTGTGATCATTTTGACCCCACGGGGTGAGATCTTGCGTGGAGCCCCAGATCGAGGGAGATTATCAGTGGTCTTGTATGTCTTCCATTTCCTAATAATTGCTCCCACAGTTGATTTCTTCAAACCAAACTGCTTACCTATTGCAGATTCAGTCTTCCCAGCCTGGTGCAGGTCTACAATTTTGTTTCTGGTGTCCTTTGACAGCTCTTTGGTCTTGGCCATAGTGGAGTTTGGAGTGTGACTGTTTGAGGTTGTGGACAGGTGTCTTTTATACTGATAACAAGTTCAAACAGGTTCCATTAATACAGATAACGGGTGGAGGACAGAGGAGCCTCTTAAAGAAGAAGTTACAGGTCTGTGAGAGCCAGAAATCTTGCTTGTTTGTATGTGACCAAATACTTATTTTCCACCATAATTTGCAAATAAATTCATTAAAAATCCTACAATGTGATTTTCTGGATTTTTTTTCCTCAATTTGTCTGTCATAGTTGACGTGTACCTATTATGAAAATGACAGGCCTCTCTCATCTTTTTAAGTGGGAGAACTTGCACAATTGGTGGCTGACTAAATACTTTTTTTCCCCACTGTAGATACAACACTGTAGACAGAGAACAGTAGAACGGTGCAGAACATCTCGCCTACACACACTGTGACCGTGCAGTTAGGTCACACACACGACACAGTGACATAGTGGAGGGTGTACACGACAAGCTGAGAGAGAGAGATCTGTGGTCTGTGATTAAGGGATAATCTGCCATCCAGCCACCTCACGACACACACCTGCTGATCTGGGAGTGGCCTGGCTGGCGTGAGCAAAACCAATTATGCAGTCATGGAGATAAACATGGTGGCATACCAGTAGAGGTACAGTATTTCTTTCTTGATGTACTCAAAGATCCATTATTAGCATGTTTTAATTACTCCTATAAAAATGGTAGACTTTCAGGTACTCAACAAGATGGTCTGATTTCATTACTACTGAAACAGGACCCAAGTATAAAGATCCAGTCAATTTTTTTAAACTAGAGGCTTCTTACACTTCAATGTTGTGATGCGAAAATCCTGGCGAAATGCATAGCACATAGAATAAAAAAGGTTTTACCAGATATTGTCATTGTGATCAGACAGGTTTTTTAAATGGACGATATATTGGAGATAATGTATATATAAATGCCTGGGGGTTGGTCGGGGGAAAGGTTAATTCTTTGTTCAAAAATGGCCATTTTGCCTTTAAACAGATCACAAAAATTAAATAAAGTATCGCCCTTTCTTAAACAAGCAATACAAAGCTGGTTACAATTTCTGTTTTATCCTCCCGAAAAGATAGAACAAATATTATGGTTGAACTCAAATATACTGATTAATAAATAAAAACATGCTTTGTAAAATTATAATTATATTATGAATAGAAACGGTGGAGTTATGTCACATATGCAGCTATCAAAAATATATGCGAATGGCTGCTCAATTCAAACGGACAAACAACTGATTGCAGCATTTCCACAAAAATTGAGGATGCAAGTGGAAGTGGGAGAAGGTAGGGAACTTGTTTGTCTGACATATATTAAAGATACAAATTGGCTAAAAAGGGTTGGCATAAATAAAATAATATACCAGTTTCAAACATTTTGACAGCTGCACCATACATATTGCAAAATAAATGGTAATAGATTTTCGATGTACCGATTCCATGGCACATGGTATATGAACTGATACAAAAAATAACACTTGATTCAACACTTCCAGTTTTTCCATTTAAATTATTATACAAAAATCTTGCCACCAACAGAATGCTATATATATATATATACAGTGGGGAAAAAAAGTATTTAGTCAGCCACCAATTGTGCAAGTTCTCCCACTTAAAAAGATGAGAGAGGCCTGTAATTTTCATCATAGGTACACGTCAACTATGACAGACAAATTGAGAAAAAATAATCCAGAAAATCACATTGTAGGATTTTTAATGAATTTATTTGCAAATTATGGTGGAAAAAAAGTATTTGGTCACCTACAAACAAGCAAGATTTCTGGCTCTCACAGACCTGTAACTTCTTCTTTAAGAGGCTCCTCTGTCCTCCACTCGTTACCTGTATTAATGGCACCTGTTTGAACTTGTTATCAGTATAAAAGACACCTGTCCACAACCTCAAACAGTCACACTCCAAACTCCACTATGGCCAAGACCAAAGAGCTGTCAAAGGACACCAGAAACAAAATTGTAGACCTGCACCAGGCTGGGAAGACTGAATCTGCAATAGGTAAGCAGCTTGGTTTGAAGAAATCAACTGTGGGAGCAATTATTAGGAAATGGAAGACATACAAGACCACTGATAATCTCCCTCGATCTGGGGCTCCACGCAAGATCTCACCCCATGGGGTCAAAATGATCACAAGAACGGTGAGCAAAAATCCCAGAACCACACGGGGGGGACCTAGTGAATGACCTGCAGAGAACTGGGACCAAAGTAACAAAGCCTACCATCAGTAACACACTACGCCGCCAGGGACTCAAATCCTGCAGTGCCAGACGTGTCCCCCTGCTTAAGCCCGTACATGTCCAGGCCCGTCTGAATTTTGCTAGAGTGCATTTGGATGATCCAGAAGAGGATTGGGAGAATGTCATATGGTCAGATGAAACCAAAATAGAACTTTTTGGTAAAAACTCAACTCGTCGTGTTTGGAGGACAAAGAATGCTGAGTTGCAAAGAATGCTAGCTACTGCCGATCCATTTATCATCACTCCATTTGTCTTGTCTTCAATCACACACACCTGGTCCTTATTCCCTCATTAGTCTTGGTATAATTGTTCCCTCTGTTTACTTGTCTGTGTGGGTGATTGTTTATTGTGGAGGTTTGTGAAGCTCGGTGGAGCTTGTGTATTGTGTATCGACGGAAGTATTTTCCCGTGTGCCTTGTATTTTCCAGTGCGCCTGTTTTGTGCCCTGGAGTGTGTTTGACGCATTTCTGCGTAAACCTGTATTTTGCGGATTAAAGCCTGTTATTCTGTGATTTACCCTCCTGCGCCTGACTTCTTCAACACCACCTCATCACAGTTCCTCTCAAAAAGTATCAAAATAAAGGTGAAAATCGGGGACGAATGGACAGAGAGATATGCGTTCATCTTACCATATTTTCCCAATGCTAAGCCAGTGTGTCTTTTTTGCATTGAATTCAATTTCAGACTTCATTACGAATTTAAGCAAGTGGCATTCCTGCCCCAGACAGATGCCCAACCAGGAAAATTGAAGCGTTAACTGCATGCTACGCACACTGTTTTTTGGCTGACATATTCTTCTCACATAAACGGGTTAAATCTGCAGTTACAAAGAAGAGGGAAAACAGTCGTGGACATGCTGGAAAAACTTAGAGGCCTTTACTAGGAAGCTTGAGTTGTTCGATTTGGACTTGTCATTGTCTTAGAAATGTATCACTATACTTATTAAAAATCAAAGTTCTTCCAGAGTTTTTGTAGAATCAAGATAGACTTTATTACACAAAGCCGAGCTGGTCTGCAGAGCAACTGCCTTCCCAACACTCAGCCCTCAGTTTATATACAATTCCATTCCTGCTCATTTTACATACTTTTTTGCTTAAACCCTCCCAGCTTAGTTCCTCCACCATTGTTTCCAAGCTTTCATCTTTTGACCGCTCCGCCCACTCTTAATTTATGATAATGGTGAAATCTGACTTCTCCTCCTCCTATGTATTTAGCTTGACAACAATAGTGGCAGAATCAAGCCTTCTCATGTAAAAAATAACAGAGCCATCTCCTGGCTCTGTTCTGTTTATTCTAAAACATATCAATTGATACTTAAACATGGTTTAAACATGGCAGGTCCATAACCCATTCTCAACCATATACATTTAAGACATTCCTTATGCATTGCCTCATGCATAACAGTATAATAAATTCTCAGACATGTACCGTTTTCATGCATAGTGTATATTTCTCACACATAGTGAGAATGAGCAGGCCCTTTCCCATCCATCTCCTGGCCCTGTTCCAGGCCTCCTCATTGTCTGTACCACTCTGTACCACACTCTATATCACTTAGTCTTATTGCCTCATTCTCTGTACCACTCTGTACCACACTCTGAATCACTGCTTATCTTTGTGATTAACTATGTTTTATCTTTATAGTCTAAAAAGATTGACTATGGTTTAAACACATAGTTTAACTGAAAAATATGCTTAATTTATAGTTTGAAAATATTTACTATGTTTAACATCTAGTCTACAGAAAAATATCCAATATCATCTGGAAGGCTCCTGCACTTCAGCACACTGAAGAACCGACAGGCAGAGGGACCAGGCTGCAGCATTATCACAGAGGTGATGGAAGATTTCATCAAGCAGCTGAGGGACAACTTCTCCACCAGATTTGAAAACTACAGCATGCCTGCCCAATGATATCATTGCGTTTGTACGTGATCCTCTCACAGTCCGCCCAGTGGAGAATTCTCCTCTCTTGCTAAGAAAACGAGACCCTCTCTGGATGAGGCTGCAATTCAAACTGAGCTGATTGAATTCCAGACATCGAGCAAAATCAGGGATGGCTCAGGAGTGCCCAGTCCCTGAGTGCGTTTTGGGTGGCATGCTCAGAGGAATACAGCACAATAAAGAAACATGCATTTTATGTGCTAACAATGTTTGGATCGACCTACACCTGCGAGTCCTCCTTTTCCTGTATAAAGGCAATATAGACTCAATCGAGGACTACCTGCGCATCAAAATCACATTCATCTGACCCGACATCCACAAGATCGTGTCCGAGGGGAAATTCAACTTTTCCCATTGAGTAAATAACTTAGTGCCCTATTTGACTGTATTTAGTAAATACTAACATTATTGTGAGTGCTCATCCAGGGATATTTAGGTCTCAAGCTGACAGTATTTTCTGTTTGTTCTGTTGTTACCATAGCAGGCTATCCCGAGACTCCCGATACAGACATTCAGACACAGACATCACCTTTTTTTCTTTAAATTATTGTTTTATGTAGGATGCAAAATTTTTGGCCAGTAGCAATTGTAAGTAGGCCAAATAAATACCACTTCTGTTAAGCCTCATAGCCTACCTCAGCCAGTTAAGTTATTTTACAAAGGCCTAGGATCGGAAGAAATAGACTCCAATTAAAATGAAGATTATTGTTGAAATTAATTACTCGACTGGTGTAGTTTTTCTCCATCTGTTGCTGTGCAACACTTGCATAACAAGTTAGGTATATTTTCAGCACCAGGTGCTGTTCTCCTCCTATTGATTGTGCTGCGGTTGCAGCTTCACATTTCAGCACCACAAAATGGTCCACTGCCTGCTTTATTAGTTGACTGTCTCTTGCATTCTCTCTCCTCGTGAATGAAGTTAAAATTTAACTTTTGCATTATTTAGGTTGGGTAACTTCCTTCTTGGGACATTGCATTTGGGACTTTTTGCATCTTGGGTCTGAGATTAATTGTTTTTATTTTAAAAACAGTATTCCGAATTAATTTGGGGGGCCAAATAATATCGCTGGCGGTCCAGATTTGGCCGCCAGTTGGGGAACCCTGGTTTACCACCCACAGGTCATTGAGTTCACACACACACACACACAGACACACACACACACACACACACACACACACACACACACACACACACACACACACACACACACACACACACACACACAGTTTGGGAAAACCTGTGTTAGAGCACTCACCCTGTAACCAGGGTCGGTGGTTCAAGTCTTGGTCTAGCTGGTCCCCATAAATCGTTATAATTGAGACTAGCTGCAGCCCTCTCGCTCTCTCTCTCTATTCTCCATCAGGGCTGTATTAAACAAGAAAGTAACTGCACAGAAGGGAGGAGACCTCTGCTGAATGTTTGTTCAGATATAGCACTTACTGTAACATATATGCATGCCATGCTCTAACCGCAGATGTATCTAATCTAATACTAGTAATTATTTGGAGTGATATATAATTGAGGCTTGAGGTAAGTGTGCGTAACGGATGGTACTTTTACTGTGAAAGTCACTTAATCCATTTAATCCCATTGGTCACAATAGTGAGAGAACAAAATGCTTGTGCTTTAAAGTTTAAAGTTTAAGTTAAAGTTATTGTCAAGATCGTTAGAGTGAGTGGACCAAGGCGCAGCGTGATGAACGAACATACTTATTTTATTTAATGAATGCACGAGCAACAAAACAACAAACGATAACGTGACGTCCTATGTTAAACACAACAAACACGAAACACACCAAAAGGAACAAGATCCCACAACACTAAGGGAAAACAGACTGTTTAAATATGGCTCCCAATCAGAGACAACCAGCAACAGCTGACACTCGTTGCCTCTGATTGGGAACCACTCTGGCCAACACAGAAATACAAGAACTAGACTGTGAACATAGAACAAAACACATAAAAACTACACACCCTGGCTCAACATATAGAGTCCCCAGAGCCAGGGTGTGACAGTACCCCCCCCAAAAGGCGCGGACTGCGACCGCGCCTCCACATAAACCAAACAGGGGAGGGCTGGGTGGGCATTCCTCCTCGGAGGCGGTTCCGGCTCTGGGCTTGCCCACCACCTTCCAATAATCCCCCCGTAGCGCCCCTGGTCCGGTCTGGCCCCGCTGGCTGGAGCTGGACTGGACATCGTAGGAGCGGATTGCTTCAGCTCCGGTGTGGAGCAGCTGACCGGTACCTGACCAGGCACCGGTGACCCAGGCACTGGTTGTGCCGGACTGACGACGCACACCCCTGGCTTGGTGCGTGGAGCAGAAACGTGCCGGACCGGGCTGACGATGCGCACCCCTGGCTTGGTGCGTGGAGCAGCAACGGGCCGGACCGGGCTGACGATGCGCACCCCTGGCTTGGTGCGTGGAGCAGGAACAGGCCGGACCGGGCTGACGATGCGCACCCCTGGCTTGGTGCGTGGAGCAGCTACGGGCCGGACCGGGCTGATGATGCGCACCCCTGGCTTGGTGCATGGAGCAGGAACGGGCCGGACCGGGCTGACAACGCACACCCCTGGCTTGGTGCGTGGAGCAGGAACGGGCCGGACCGGGCTGACGACGCGCACCCCTGGCTTGGTGCGTGGAGCAGGAATGGGCCGGACCGGGCTGACGATGCGCACCCCTGGCTTGGTGCGTGGAGCAGGAACGGGCCGGACCGGGCTGAAGACTCGCACCCCTGGCTTGGTGCGTGGAGCAGGAACGGGCCGGACCGGGCTGACGACTCGCACCCCTGGCTTGGTGCGTGGAGCAGGAACAGTCCGGGCCAGGCTGGCGACGCGCACCGTAGGCTTGGTGCGAGTGGCAGGAACAGGCCGGGCCGGGCTGGCGACGCGCACCGTAGGCTTGGTGCGAGTGGCCGGAACAGGCCGGGCCGGGCTGGCGACGCGCACTGTAGGCATGGTGCGAGTGGCAGGAACAGGCAGGGCCGGGCTGGCGACGCGCACCGTAGGCTTGGTGCGAGTGGCAGGAACAGGCCGGGCCGGGCTGGCGACGCGCACCGTAGGCTTGGTGCGAGTGGCAGGAACAGGCCGGGCCGGGCTGGCGACGCGCACCGTAGGCTTGGTGCGAGTGGCAGGAACAGGCCGGGCCGGGCTGGCGACGCGCACTGTAGGCTTGGTGCGAGTGGCAGGAACAGGCCGGGCCCGGCTGGCGACGTGCACCATTAGCTTGGTGCGGGGAGCAGGAACAGGCCGGGCTGGGCTGGCGACGCGCACCGTTAGCTTGGTGCGGGGAGCAGGAACAGGCCGGGCTGGGCTGGCGACGCGCACCGTAGGCTTGGTGCGAGGAGCAGGAACAGGCCGAGCCGGGCTGGCGACGCGTACCGTAGGCTTGGTGCGAGGAGCAGGAACAGGCCGAGCCGGGCTGGCGACGCGCACCGTAGGCTTGGTGCGAGGAGCAGGAACAGGCCGGGCCGGGCTGGCGACGCGCACCATTACCTTGGTGCGGGGAGCAGGAACAGACCGGACCGTACTGGGGACACACACCACTGGCCCTACGCAGGGATCTGGAACGGGCCGGACCGGACTGGTAACACACCCCAGTACCTCTCGCCATGCCTCTACACCTTCCTTCCCCTCTTTGACCAGTGGCCCCCGTAACCTGGCGGCCTCCTCTGCCAACCTCCCAATTCGCCCTGTGGCAGCCTCCTGCTGCCCAGTCGCCCATGCCGTGTGCCCCCCCCCTAAAAAATTTTTGGGGTTGCCTCTCGTCCGTCCGACGATGACACTGTTGACGCCGTTGCTCCTCTCTCGCCAGGGCCTTAATCTTAGCCCATGGCCCTTTTCCCCCGAGCATGTCCTCCCAGGACCACACTTTGCCCACCTGGGCCATCGCCAACCTCTCCAGCTCCTTTCCCGGCGCTTCCTCCCATGTCCAGGCTGCCTGCTCCTGGACACGCTGCTTGGTCCTGGTATGGTGGGATCTTCTGTCAAGATCGTTAGAGTGAGTGGACCAAGGTGCAGCGTGATGAACGAACATACTTATTTTATTTAATGAATGCACGAGCAACAAAACAACAAACGATAACGTGACGTTCTATGTTAAACACAACAAACACGGAACACACCAAAAGGAACAAGATCCCACAACACTAAGGGAAAACAGACTGTTTAAATATGGCTCCCAATCAGAGACAACCAGCAACAGCTGACACTCGTTGCCTCTGATTGGGAACCACTCTGGCCAACATAGAAATACAAGAACTAGACTGTGAACATAGAACAAAACACATAGAAACTACACACCCTGGCTCAACATATAGAGTCCCCAGAGCCAGGGTGTGACAGTTATACTTATCAACAAATAAGTCATATACTGTATTATGCATTATTAAGGGGTCTAGTATGATTCAGAGAAGTTTCAGATCATTTCTGAAAATGGTCAGAAGACCACAAGCATAAATCTCCAAGGTGTACTTTTACAGACACATTTGACACCAGAAGTCTGTATTCAACAGCTTAAAAAACTGGTTGAATAAAGAGAAAACAATAGCTTCATATTTTTTATATCTATAGGCTACATTGAGTTTTTTCTTTCATTATTTTAGACTATCTGGCATTAGTGCGTAATTGGATTACATGTTAGGGTGTGATGAGTGATTTGAAGGAGTCAGGCGCAGGAGGGCAAATCACAGAGTAAAGGGTTTATTCTGAAACACAGTAGTACGCAGCAATACGTCAAACACTCCAGTGCGGAAAACAGTCGCACTGGAAAACAACAAAGCACAAGGGTGAAAATAACCCTCCGATACAAATACAAAGAGCTCCACAGAGCTAATCTAACCTCCACAATAAACAATCACACACAAAGACAAGGGGGTAGAGGGAACACTTATACAGGTACTGATGAGGGGATGTGAACCAGGTGTGTGTAATAAACAAGACAAAACCAATGGAATGATGAGATGAGGAGCGGCAGTGGCTAGAAGGGCAGTGACGACGAACACCGAAGCCTGCCCGAACAAGGAGAGGAGGCAGCTTCAGAGGAAGTCGTGACATAGGGTCACAATATTTGCGCAGTGGCATGTCTGGAAAAATTGGGAACAAATGGGTTAACAGAGGTGGCTTAGTGCCTAGGCTTTAGCTCAGCAGGCTAATACAGTCTTACGCAGGAGGAGCAGATTCAAACCCACACATATCACTGACTGCAGTGTTCTCTGTAGGGTTGTATTCAGCGTACTGTAAGGTTTGACTTCAAGACACTGTAAGGAGAAGGGAGGAAAAGGGGACTTCTGACAATGTAGCCACTCACCATGCAGGGAAATTAATTGTGTTCAGTCTAATGGCACGGAGAGAGCGCCCAAGACAAATTATGGTAATATCTTTGGGTCCAGATAGATAGCAGCAATCTGATCAATTGAAATGTAAAATGAGGTCAGAGGTGGGGGCTGATGCTAATTAGATTTACATCATATTTGGAACCTTCGAGTACTTTTTGATAGGACCACATTAACCGTATACAGCTGCATTAGCCAACCACAACCTTTGGGGGGTAATGATTTTCCTGTGACATCAATTCTGCTGGGAATTGTGGGTAGCGGGGCGCCAGACGGTCAGCCCATTTCCCATATGACCCGTGGTGCTGATAGGATAGACGGTGAACGGCAGCTCAATTATTAAAACCACCTTATTCCCATGACCCTTTGCAGGTTGTTCATTGTCATCTATGATGTCATCCTCCTAAAGTTACAAACAAGATGTTATGGAGATGTTACGTAACAAAATGTGGAAAAAGGGAAGGGGTCTGAATACTTTCCGAATGCACTGTGAAACATAATTTGTAATGCCTGATCATGTAATTCCCATGAAATGCACTAGACATGTTGGGTTGAGTCTTCTGTTTAACAATGTCATCAAATGGCTTCAAAAGCCCTAAAATTATTAAAACTGTATAACACATTCTCCCTTTGTAACAGTGTGATATGAGGGTTAATGTAAAGGGTATGAGGGATAATGACTTCTTTCTCTCTCCTTCACTCCTTTCTCTGTCACTCCTTTCTCTCTGTTTCTTTATCTGGTCTAATAAGGTGGAAGCAAATAAGCCACTGACTCCTGCTCCTGGCTAGTTCTCCATAAAATCATATTCGGGCGATTCCACGCCAGGACAGCCCGAAAAATTGTTTTGGTATCTCAGATTGTTCTAGGAATTTTCACATATAAACTTCATTGGGATGAAGGATGTTTGACATGCTTTTTACATTTGGGAAAATCATGATGAAAAGGGCCATTTGAGGCCCTTTTAGACCTATAGATGCCTTCTGTAAGACCCTAGCCTAGGCTACATGATACAGACAACATATTGGTTTCATTATACTCCTTATAGTGTGCTCTAAAATATGGAGTTTGTCTAGATTTTTTACATGAATTTATTCAGAATTAAAACATATTTGATGATTTTGTTTTAAAAAAGTACCTACAATTGTCACTTTCATCATCATTTTCTCAAAAACTGTTTGTAAAAAGCATGTCAAACATCCTTCCTACCAATTAAGTTTATATGTGAGAATTGCCAGAACAATCTGAGATACCCTAAATATTTTGGGGCTGTCCTGGAGTGGAATTGCCCATTCTTCCTTTCTTCTTCTTCTCTCTTACTCCCTTCTTCAGTTTTTCAATTGGCCCCGTCGGGAGAGAGAGAGCCCGGCCTTATCAGATCACTTCATATTAGTCTCAATTAAACACATTAAAGCAAAGGGATTATTCATCCAAACAGGGTCAGATTGTGCAGCGCAAAGAAAATGAGTTATTTCATTTTTATTTCAATTCCAATTGAAAAATTAGCTATAATGTATGGCTGATACGGTTATGAACGGTGTCCTTAAAGAAACGCCTTGATAACCCACAGTTCCAGGGTGATTTGGCTTGGGGCATAAATCATTCTGAGACATTCAGAGAAATGTTTCCTGTCGTTTCTGTTTCAATAGAGGGCATAGAGAGTGAGATAACCTACTCTTCACTGGGTTCATCTTCAAATATTTTACCCCAGGTTTTTTAGTTTTGATATTCATTCTCAGAACAAATCAGAGGCCCTTATCTCAAAAGCAGTGGCGGAGCTATTGAATCCTCAAAAAGCAAAGGGCATGTGTACGTATATGTGTCTGTTTTGATGTCTGTCTTTATCAGCTTCTGTCTGCCTTTGTGTCTGTCTCCTTTACGGCCTTTGTTGATGAGAGAAACAACCGGAGTCTCTGTCTCTCTGGTGATGTCATTATGGCCTGCCATACAATGGCATCCTGGTCTCTTCTTCAGTCCCTCTATAACTACACATCCCAAAGGAAGTAGACAACAAAAGGAGTGCATGTCACCCTCTGCCACTATGGCAACCCTCTTATTCACAGCAGCATGGCACACGCGCAAGCACCCGCAAGCACACACGCACGCACACACACACTCTGATGGAGCATAACAGAGAGAGAGAAGGGCTGACAATCATTAACCTCACCCAGCTGCTAATTACAACACAACCCATATATAGTCATTATAGGAGGAGGGGAGAAGAAAAGAGAGGAGGAGAGGAGAGGAGAGGAGATGAGAGGAGAGGAGAGGAGAGGAGAGGAGAGGAGAGGAGAGGAGAGGAGAGGAGAGGAGAGGAGAGGAGAGGAGAGGAGAGGAGAGGAGAGGAGAGGAGAGGAGAGGAGAGGAGAGGAGGAGAAGAGGGGTAGTCAGACAAAGAAGAACTGAGAGCTTGGGTAGGTAGTTAGTCTCCCCTCTTCTCCCCTCCTGAGCTCAAAAAGCACAGCTCACACACACAGAGAAACACACATGTACGCTCTTATACACTCGCACACAGTGTCACAAACACACGGTGAGACATACACACACTCACAGACACACGGGCACACCTCCCTCTGCCTCTCTCCCCTCCCCCACCCCACCATGGGGAGGGTCATTGTGTCCCTCTCCTCTAGCTTTGTGAAGGTGAGAAAATATCTGCTGCCATGCGCACTTTCAGGTCTGGTCCACCGCTCGCTCTCCAGGGAACTGATCGTAACAACCTGCTCTATCTTTATATAATCACTGCAGTTTATACAGGGAACAACAACACCATGATATCCATTAGGTCCTATACAATCACTGTATGACTTTATATAGGGAACAACATTGTTGGCCTACACACACACCCACAAACACACACACACCAATCTGGGGGATTAGTGATTAGACTGTTCTTATCTCCCCTGGCCTCGTCTGACCGCTTGTGGACAGTACACACACACACACACACACACACACACACACACTTCAACACTGTCATAACAGAGAGAAACAGAATGAGCTTTGGAAACAACCCAGCAAACACAGAATCAACTGCTGGACAGGACTCCATCAACTGCTGGACAGGACTCCATCAACTGCTGGACAGGACTCCATCATCTGGTGGACAGGACTCCATCATCTGGTGGACAGGACTCCATCATCTGGTGGACAGGACTCCTCTTTACTCCCCTATCAGGGCTCTACAGTGCGATCATTTTATTTGCATATGCGCCTAAATATTTAGCTGTACGATCTGGAATTTCTATTTAGGTGCACCAGTGCTCCTAGAAATAAATCACCCAGATGATAATTGTTGTATTGATTACTTCACTGTACCACAGCCCCTGAGTGCCATGGAGAATTCATGACCGTCATGCTTGCACCATTACTACAAAGAAAACGTCTTGTTACTGCAATTATTTTTTCATTGTGCTCCTAAATTTATTTTTGTACTCTTAAAAATGTTCAACTTAGGCGCACACATGCTCCTTGTAAAAAAGGTCAGCGTAGAGCCCTGCCTATCTCACTACTGCACATGGAGAATAACTGATCCAAGTGAACAGAGCGAGAGAGAGAGAGAGAGAGAGAGAGAGAGAGAGAGAGAGAGAGAGAGAGAGAGAGAGAGAGAGAGAGAGAGAGAGAGAGAGAGAGAGAGAGATGGGGGGGGGGGGGGGGGAGTACAGTAGTTTGTATTTCTATGGTACAGTAGCTTGCATCACTTCTTCTATTCATGCATCACATTGTCCAATGGCTCTTCACAGGGCCTTCAGAGTTTTTAAACATTCTCTATAATATCACTATACATTGTATAAACCACATTGCCATGAACCGTCTGTGGAGGGAGCTCGGGGCTTGGCCAGAGAGTACATCCATACCATAGAAATATAATCTGTGGTCCATACCATCAGAGTTAACCCTAGGGGTCAGACCAAGGCCCTGATGGACTATAAACTACTAACACACAGCTGAGTCACTCCCTTCATTAAGAGAGAAAGACTGAGAGGAGATCCATCCACTCGCAGAGCCAACTTTGTCTTGACGCAGCAAAAAACTAGATTAACGCTCCACTCCTCTCCAGGCCAGACAAGGGTTCAGAGAGAAAGACCTTGAACATGTTAGAAACCCACCAAATATCATGTTTAACATTAGCTTCAACACGGTTCACTTTATGGTTCACAGTACCCTACATTACTGTGCAATATCAGCTGTGCATTGTTTTATTTGCTATATCAGATAGAGTATTCCTCGGAACAAGTAACATAAACGGACAATACACACCACACACAGACACACAATGTAGTAGTAGAGTAATTAATCATAGTCATACAGAATATGGAGGATCGACCAACGG
>NC_139990.1:13136212-13201321 GCF_964263955.1 Coregonus lavaretus | reverse complement strand
GAGAGAGGGGGCGAGAGAGAAAAGCAGGGAGGGGGGGCGAGAGAGAGAAGCAGGAGATAGAGAGAGAGGGGGGGCGAGAGAGAGAAGCAGGGACAGAGAGAGAGGGGGGAGAGAGAGAGAAGCAGGGAGAGAGATGGGGGGCGAGAGAGAGCAGCAGGGAGAGGGGGGACGAGAGAGAGAAGCAGGGAGAGAGAGAGAGAGAGGGGAGCGAGAGAGAGAAGCAGGGAGAGGGGGGCGAGAGAGAGAAGCAGGGAGAGAGAGAGGGGGGCGAGAGAGAGAAGCAGGGAGAGAGAGAGAAGCAGGGAGAGAGAGAGGGGGGCGAGAGAGAAGCAGGGAGAGAGAAAGAGAGCGAGAGAGAGAGACAGGGAGAAAGAGAGAGAGAGACAGGGAGAGAGAGAGAGAGAGATGGGGGGGGAGAGAGTACAGTAGTTTGTATTTCTATGGTACAGTAGCTTGCATCACTTCTTCTATTCATGCATCACATTGTCCAATGGCTCTTCACAGGGCCTCAGCTTTTTTAAGCATTCTCTATAAAATCACTATACATTGTATAAACCACATTGCCATGAACCGTCTGTGGAGGGAGCTCGGGCTTGGCCAGAGGGGTACATCCATACCATAGAAATATAATCTGTGGTCCATACCATCAGAGTTAACCCTAGGGGTCAGACCAAGGCCCTGATGGACTATAAACTACTAACACACAGCTGAGTCACTCCCCTCATTAAGAACAGGCAGGCAGGCTGTCCTGCAGAAGACCAGAGCCTTTGGGTTAGACTAGAGCAGCAGTAGGGCCTTTGGGTTAGACTAGAGCAGCAGTAGGGCCTTTGGGTTAGACTAGAGCAGCAGTAGGGCCTTTGGGTTAGACTAGAGCAGCAGTAGGGCCTTTGGGTTAGACTAGAGCAGCAGTAGGACCTTTGGGGTTAGACTAGAGCAGCAGTAGGGCCTTTGGGTTAGACTAGAGCAGCAGTAGGGCCTTTGGGTTAGACTAGAGCAGCAGTAGGGCCTTTGGGTTAGACTAGAGCAGCAGTAGGGCCTTTGGGTTAGACTAGAGCAGTAGTAGGGCCTTTGGGATAGACTAGAGCAGCAGTAGGACCTTTGGGTTAGACTAGAGCAGCAGTAGGGCCTTTGGGTTAGACTAGAGCAGCAGTAGGGCCTTTGGGTTAGACTAGAGCAGCAGTAGGACCTTTGGGTTAGACTAAAGCAGCAGTAGGGCCTTTGGGTTAGACTAAAGCAGCAGTAGGACCTGGCATTGAGCAGAACTAACTAACCATCTCAAACATTAACAATTTTAAATATGGATCTGACATTTTAACATTTAATTATTTCACTAAACATTGCTTATGACTTTGGGCTTTCCATTCTTTCTCACTTACTTGTGGGTTATAGTAGAGTGGGTTACAGTACAGTACTTTTGTATATGACGTTGGTCTTTCTTTCATTCAGCCCACTATGCATTTCCAGGTATGATAATGTGCCGAAAATAAGTTATTTGACTATTCAACAGTTTGGTCTGCATTTCTTTAATCATTACAGATAATTACACCAGTACCACACAACGGCCACATACATATTTATGAGCTCCAAAAGGTTGTGCGATCACTTTGACTTGATCGCAATTACAGATTGATGTAAAATGTTTTCCCTCTGTAACGGGAAATTAAATTAAGTATTCACTATATAGGCAATAGTAACGTGTGTTTTGTATGTTAACTTAAAGGCTTTGTTTAGTATTTTGACATAAATGAAATGCTTTCTTTGAAGCCAAGCTCAAGGATATCTATGGCCACCTTATATATATTTAACCTTGTTTTTTCTCATCATCAATTGTTTCTGAAATATTACATATACCTACAACTATGTGACAGACTGGAAATCGAGGCTAAATATAGTTTGTGCCAGGTATTGTGGTTGTGATAGGATATGTCTACATTTTTTCAACAATTAAAAAGAGTTAAACTTGTGATGATGTCATGTCAGCCTTCATTTTAAATCATGCAACATTGCACTTCAGAGAGAAAATAATCCTGACCTGAAAAAAAGAGGACAGGATCCACATAAAACAATGCCATATTAGATTAGAGAAACCAGGATTAAATATCTTGTCACATTCTCCTTGTATTATCTCAGTAATGGATAATAAAACCATTAACATGATGTTATATAAACAGAGAGGAAACAAGGACAGGGAGGATAAAAATGAAATAAAAAAAATGCAACATGACAGACTGACTACAGATACACTACTGCTCCTAATGCAGAGGAAGAGAGAGAGAGAGAGAGAGAGCGGGAGCGAGAGCGAGAGAGAGAGAGAGAGAGAGAGAGAGAGAGAGAGAGAGAGAGAGAGAGAGAGAGAGAGAGAGAGAGAGAAAGAGAACGAGAAAGAGAGAGAAGACCATGATGAAAGTGTTTTGTAGCTCTGTCACTGAACCGAGCTCAGCCCCATCACAGCACACACACACAACACCATAGCACTGCACCATAGCACTTAGCGGCTTTTAGCACCACGGGTGTATTTGCATACACTAGCGTTGCTCCCAATTGTATTGGGTTGCACAAAAACAGTCTGCGGGAAGCCAGAAGTTAAATACAATTCCATTTCAATTTACTGTGCCAGTGGGCAGACGGTTGGTCATTATGACGGGGGGAATTTGAGACAAAATATATCTAAAAGATCCTATTATTAAACAGACTTTCCAAACATGGGTCTGTTGTAGACCCACTTCCTCTCTGCTTACCTCATTTCAAAATGAAAGTCCCCAACAAGTTATAAATGTTTTGTCCACATGGCACACGTGCATTACTTTTATTTTGACATGAGGTAAGCAGAGAGGTCTACAACAGACCCACGTTTGGAAAGTATGTTTAATAATATGATCCTTTAGACATTTTGTCTCAAATTCCCCCCATCATAATGACCACAGTAAGTTGAAATTGAATTGTATTGAACTTCTGGCTTCCCGCAGACTGTTTTCGTACAACCCAATACAATTGGGAGCAACACTAGTGTATGTTGCTAAAAGCAACTACATAGCAGTCTGCTACCCCCACCATCCTCAGTGTGTCTTAGCTAAACCCAACTGCTTTCAAAACTTCACTCCTATGAGGAATACAGACATTGTTACTATGCATGTTGGGATAGATTAGCCTACATTGTAAATTCTGTAACTCAAGAATAATAAAACAAATGATGTTTCTCATTTGACAACTACACAGCATTCAACTTGATTTGATGTATGGGTGTGGAGGGCGGTATGGTCATCAATGCTGTACTATCTGGGTGAAATCCAGCTGATAACAGAGGAATGAGGCTGGGTAAACATTGATATAACAGGGATTAATAGCCACATGTTTTCAGAAGATACGGGCCTATAAGCAGAGTCAAAACACGGATCACAGGAGGTACGTTAGTATGTTCGAGGTGGTGAGTGGATTTCAAACACTAAATGTTACTGCCATCATGTGGATAGAAACAGAACGGCAGCTCACGAATTCATACAGATTTTGTTTGCAAAAATATGAACATTTCAAATTAGTAGGCCTACAATTGTAGCGATAACTGAAGATAATTTACTCATGGTTTGGAGGACACGTCTTAGTCTTAGAAATGCCTGAAATAGCTTAGTACTGCTTTTTCTTTTACATTCTTACCTCCAAAAAAATATGTGTTGCAAGGACGTGAAGAAGTACTTTCTTGTACTGTTTTGTTTTGCTATGTTTTCAACCTAGCCCGATGATCAATTGATATGTACAATCAGTTGCGGTAAAACGCTACTTTGCAGCTTCGCACAGGAAGTTGGTGGATTTGTATTCTCTTCTTCTTCTGTGAGGTTTAATGGCGGGAAGCTTGGTAGAGGGTCAGGAAGGGAAATGGCGGTGAGTAATGCGGAGGAAATGGAGGAACAGTTGGTGAAGCAACAGCTGTGCTGGAATGCGAACAATATGGGTGATACTTTGAGAACACAAACTCTCGCATCTTTCACAGCAAAGAGCGAGGGAGTCCGGGGGATGACTGGAGGAGCAATGGCGGAAGCGGAAGTATTGTGCGATTCTCTTGGCACGAGTACAGTTGGTGAGAATGAGATGAGATGAGAATGAGAATGAGTGGACGATGATGAAGAAGAGTGGAGTGAAAAGGGCTAAAGCAGGTTATGGTTGGAGTGTGATTCACCAGCAAGGATGTTTTTTTGGGTGACCCGTTTGCAGTCTCAAAGATGGTGAAGGACGAATTGGGTAAAGTGGAATCGGTCAGAGTGACCAGGAGCGGTATGATGCTGATTTTGTGTGTGTCAACAGTGCAAAAGGAGAAAGCTCTGTGGCTCAACAAGATGTCGATGTATGATGTGGAAAGCTATGATTTTAAGAGTAGGGCACAGGTTAAAGGTGTCATCTCTGGTGTTTTGTTGGACATAAAGGCTGTGTGGTTTAGGATAACATTCCAGGAGTGGTAGACGCACGTCGATTGAATCAAATGATAGACGGATGGAAGGAGCAAAGCCTATCGGTTTTACTGTCGTTTGGTGAAGTGGTTCTCCCAACTTATGTAAAACTTGGGTATGTGAGATATGCGGTGAGACCGTGTGTACAGAAGCCGTTGTAGTGTTACAATTGTAAAAAGTTTGGTCACGTGGCAAGTGTTTGTCAAAGGAAGAAATATGTAGTAGTTGAAGAGTCAGATGAAGCATGTTGTTGTAATTCAAATTTCAAATTAAATTTTATTGGTCACATACACATACAGTGGGGGAAAAAAGTATTTAGTCAGCCACCAATTGTGCAAGTTCTCCCACTTAAAAAGATGAGAGAGGCCTGTAATTTTCATCATAGGTACACGTCAACTATGACAGACAAATTGAGGAAAAGAAATCCAGAAAATCACATTGTAGGATTTTTTATGAATTTATTTGCAAATTATGGTGGAAAATAAGTATTTGGTCACCTACAAACAAGCAAGATTTCTGGCTCTCACAGACCTGTAACTTCTTCTTTAAGAGGCTCCTCTGTCCTCCACTCGTTACCTGCATTAATGGCACCTGTTTGAACTTGTTATCAGTATAAAAGACACCTGTCCACAACCTCAAACAGTCACACTCCAAACTCCACTATGGCCAAGACCAAAGAGCTGTCAAAGGACACCAGAAACAAAATTGTAGACCTGCACCAGGCTGGGAAGACTGAATCTGCAATAGGTAAGCAGCTTGGTTTGAAGAAATCAACTGTGGGAGCAATTATTAGGAAATGGAAGACATACAAGTCCACTGATAATCTCCCTCGATCTGGGGCTCCAAGCAAGATCTCACCCCGTGGGATCAAAATGATCACAAGAACGGTGAGCAAAAATCCCAGAACCACACGGGGGGACCTAGTGAATGACCTGCAGAGAGCTGGGACCAAAGTAACAAAGCCTACCATCAGTAACACACTACGCCGCCAGGGACTCAAATCCTGCAGTGCCAGACGTGTCCCCCTGCTTAAGCCAGTACATGTCCAGGCCCGTCTGAAGTTTGCTAGAGTGCATTTGGATGATCCAGAAGAGGATTGGGAGAATGTCATATGGTCAGATGAAACCAAAATAGAACTTTTTGGTAAAAACTCAACTCGTCGTGTTTGGAGGACAAAGAATGCTGAGTTGCATCCAAAGAACACCATACCTACTGTGAAGCATGGGGGTGGAAACATCATGCTTTGGGGCTGTTTTTCTGCAAAGGGACCAGGATGACTGATCCGTGTAAAGGAAAGAATGAATGGGGCCATGTACCGTGAGATTTTGAGTGAAAACCTCCTTCCATCAGCAAGGGCATTGAAGATGAAACGTGGCTGGGTCTTTCAGCATGACAATGATCCCAAACACACCGCCCGGGCAACGAAGGAGTGGCTTCGTAAGAAGCATTTCAAGGTCCTGGAGTGGCCTAGCCAGTCTCCAGATCTCAACCCCATAGAAAATCTTTGGAGGAAGTTGAAAGTCTGTGTTGCCCAGCGACAGCCCCAAAACATCACTGCTCTAGAGGAGATCTGCATGAAGGAATGGGCCAAAATACCAGCAACAGTGTGTGAAAACCTTGGGAAGGCTTACAGAAAACGTTTGACCTGTGTCATTGCCAACAAAGGGTATATAACAAAGTATTGAGAAACTTTTGTTATTGACCAAATACTTATTTTCCACCATAATTTGCAAATAAATTCATAAAAAATCCTACAATGTGATTTTCTGGACTTTTTTTTCTCATTTTGTCTGTCATAGTTGACATGTACCTATGATGAAAATTACAGGCCTCTCTCATCTTTTTAAGTGGGAGAACTTGCACAATTGGTGGCTGACTAAATACTTTTTCCCCCCACTGTATTTAGCAGATGTTATTGGGGGTGTAGCGAAATGTACGGATAAAGGAGGTCTCAGTAGCTAGGATCAGGGCCATCCAGCAGGTCTCCTATGTGGAGGCAGTGAAAATAGCTGAAGGAGTGAGTAGAGAGGAGATGGTAGTGGATGTCCCACAGTCTGCAGTGAAAGCCATGCAGGAGAAGGATCCCGACATACTAATTGTGAAGAAGGTGGACTTTGTTGCATTTATAGCGCAAGTGATGAATTGCAATAGTCAAACTAATAACAAATCAAAGCAGCTAGACATCATTGTGAAGGCGGCAAATAGATTTCTGGATCTCCAGGACTTTATAGCCGAAATGTTACAGGGAGTACTGAATGAAGAGGTTCCCCCCTCCCAGGTTCCTGAGCCTGTGTAGGGATCTGAATAGTACCGTTTTTGTTTGAAATTCAGGGTAGTAGTGTAAATTTGGTTTGTGTTTATTTGTGGTTATTTTTGGTAATTAGTATGATTTGTTCATCTAAAACATTTTTTTTGTGGGGGGGTTTATGTATTTTTTTTTTACTACCCCGTACAGTAGGTGGCGGCAATACACCTTATGAGTGTAGTCTGCCAATAAACCACAGAGAAGAAGAAGAAGAAGCAGCAGGTTTAACGGCGCTTGGCATCCAATACAGTATATCCTAACATTACTTTGTCAGGTAAAGACTCCTAATCAAAGCTCAAAAGAACAGACTGTGTCACCTCTGTTTCACCACGGTCCCCACCGTGCCACCTCCACACTTAATGCTACCCCAGAAAACACTTCCTTCAATGGTGCCTTGTACCTAGGTGCAAAGCAAGATACAGGTCTTTCCCCAAGTTGCGTTGCACGGAGCGCCTGCTCCCTCTGATCTGAAGAAACACAAAAAAACATCACAAGTCCACCTTCACCGACTCAACAGCACCCACCCTCCTTTCCACCTAACCCAAAACCACCCATGGATCAGCCAAAAGGCCTGGTTCCATTCTCTGCAAAAATCTCACTCCCACTGGACCAAAATAATCTTTATCATAACCATTTCCATCAATACTAGGCTCGGTCTCCGACCTCCTCACAACACCTTCTACCCCTTCCATTTCACCTCCAGAATGCGAACTGGGGTCCGGCTCACTTTGTTTGAACTTGACACCAATCTTCCTTGTTTTGCTAGCTTCAACAGATACAAACCCATCCTCTGCCTCCCTTCCTCTCTCTTTCCCTCCAATCCTCCTCCCTTAACCCGACTACTTCTGAAAATATTCAAATTTTCCAAGTCTAAATCTATTTTTAGCCTCCTTGAGGGACATGCTAAGCCCCGTACTCCCTCCCTTGTCAGCTACACACTTGCGAGAGGCGCAAGTCCTTAATTTCTTCATCGCTGTTAGCTTAGCTATGTAATTGCCATTTGGCGCTATTTGCAGGTGGAAATGTTACTTGTGTAACCTTTAAACTGGAATAAAGACTGTTTTACATTGACCAAGGACTCACAGTAGGCGTTGACCGAGGTGATAATTTTTTATTTTTTTGTTTTTTTGTGATTACAACTTTTTTCTGACCACTCCTCAGCTGACAGCTGACAGTTATGTCAAAAAAGAAGAACATCAAGACGAAGCAGCTGCTTTACAAGTGGGGAGCACTGTTGAGCGTTACATCTCAAGGGGTTCGTGCTGATTGTACGGAGATTGTGACAGCCGGTTAAATGGCGTCCCTTGAGAAGGCAAGAACAAGATGTATGTCAGGACAAGTGCAGTATTATCATAAGGAGATGAATACGGAGGAGGAATGGAGGAAAAAAGAGAGGCAGAGGACGTATAAGAGAGTAAGGGAGGAAGAGGGTGAGCTTGAGTCGGTTCAAAATGGCGGGAAAAAAAAGGGAGATGGTTTGTTAAAGAAGAATGGTAGAAAGTGTAAGCAGAGTGAGCTGAAGACAGAAAGAGAACTGGAAGTGAATGAGGGCTTAGTATCGGAGGTGGTAGGTGTGGTGAAGTTCTCGGAGCCTGAGGCTTGCACCGAGGGTCAGGAAAAGACGAGTCTGTGACAGTAGGAGTGAAGTTTTTGGAAAAAGTGGACCCTTGCCTTTTGGCTGATCCATTTGTGGTTTCAGGGTGGGTGAAAACAGAGTTGGGTGCTGTGGAATTGGTGAGGGTAACCAAAAGTGGTCTTGTGATAATTGTTTGTGTTTCTGCTGGTCAGAGGGAGCAGGTGCTCCGCGTTAAACAAATGGGGGCAAGAGATGTGAATTGTTTTACTCTCAAGAAAAGGAGTGATTACTCCGGATAGCTGTAAATGTGAAAGTTGACCAACTGAAGGGGAAGATTCCCGGTGTTTGTGATGCTTAGTTGTTTGGTGCGATGCAGACAGGGTGGCATGAGTGGTGAAACAGAGGAGTAATTGTCTGTTCTTTTGAGTTTTGACGTCTTTGCCTGACAAAGTGATGTTAGGATATATAAGTTATCCCGTACAAGCTTTTGTGCCGATTACATTACGTTGTTACAGGTGTCAAGCTTATGGGCATGTGGCAGCAGTGTGTAGGCGCACAATTGGCCCAGCGTCGTCCAGGGTAGGGGAGGGAATGGCCGGCAGGGATGCAGCTCAGTTAGTAGAGCATGGCGTTTGCAACGCCAGGGTTGTGGGTTCGATACCCACGAGGGGCCATTATAAAAAAATAATGTATGCACTCACTAACTGTAAGTCGCTCTGGATAAGAGCGTCTGCTAAATGACTAAAATGTAAAATGTAAAATGTGGGAGGGATGTTCCTAAATGTGAGAAGTGTGCAGAAGGGCATGAGACAAAGGAATATGTAGCATTGGGGGAAAGTATTGATATGTGTTAATTGTAGGGGTGCACATGGGGCTGGGGATCAGAAATGTCCGGTGCGAGAGAGACAGGTTGATGTTTCCAGGGTTAGAGTAGTGCAGAAGTTGTCATATGCTGAGGCAGTGAAGAAAGTAGAGGAAGATGGGTCAAGGGGGAGGGATCCTGAGAGGAGTGGTAGATCTGTACCCGTACAGAGGGATAAGCCAACAAGTGATATATGTTTCAGTAAGATTGGATTTTTAGCATTTATAGCAATGGTTATCAACTGTACTGCAGGGATGGAACGTAAGTCACAGAACATTGAGGTTGTGGTGGCAGCTGCAGAGAGGTATTTGGGTGTGCGAGACTTGACATCAGAAGAGTTACAAGGTGTGTTAAGTGGTGGTGTCCCATCCTTTCAGGCTGTTGGCCTGAAGTAGGACTAAATACATTTAAATAGTGGAGTAGGGTGGTTTTATTTTTATTTTTATTAATAGTTAGTTTAGTGTTAGATGGTAGGGATTTTTCAAAGTATAAGGGAGTTATAAAATAAAAAAATTCCAGTTCTCTTAAAAAATAAAAAATGTAATTATTTTGCACTATAGCCTGTTATTGCCTTACCTCCATTACTTGCTACATTTGCACACACTGTATATATATTTTCTGTTGTATTTTATGACCTTATGTTTTTTTTACCCCATATGTAACTCTGTGTTGTTGTTTTTATCGCACTGCTTTGCTTTATCTTGGCCAGGTCGCAGTTGTAAATGAGAACTTGTTCTCAACTGGCTTACCTGGTTAAATAAAGGTGAAATAAAATAAAATAAAAATAAATACTCCAGTCTAGTAGGTGGCGGTAATGCAACATTTATTGGATGCCAACCGCCGTTAAACCTCTGAGAAGAAGACAGGTACGTCATCAACTGAAATGCACTGCGCATGTCAGTTTGTTTGATGATAAACAAGACCTGTATAACCTAAAACGATTGCAAGGAAAAACATAACTCGTATTCTGGTAAGACGGACAATAGTAATTTAATTTCACCGTTGAATAAATAGTATGCAGTTAAATATATTTTGTGTCGTTATGATGTCTGTCATTTGATTTTATTGTAGTGCATATCAAACAACAGTGGCCTGCTGCTATCGTTAGCTAACCTGCTAACGTTATCTTGTTGCACCCATTTTCGCTATCTAGCTAGCTTGTTAGCCAGTTTATGTTATGATAGTTTATTTACTAGCTAGCTAGTTTACAAACCAGTCGACAGTCAAAAGACTCTCTTGCTAACCCAATGAGGAAACTCAATTGAGCTTAATTGACTAAAGTTATTTAGCGATGAAGCGCAAACAGCATGATGTCGAGTGTAGTGGAACAGTGAATTAAACAAATATGAAGTTTCCCGTTTGTTAGCTAAAGCCCGTTATCATGTTAGCTAGCTTATCTAGGTAGGTTCCCTTGATATCATTGTACAGTGAGGGGAAAAAGTATTTGATCCCCTGCTGATTTTGTACGTTTGCCCACTGACAAAGAAATTCAGTCTATAATTGTAATGGTAGGTTTATTTGAACAGTGAGAGACAGAATAACAACAAAAAAATCCAGAAAAACGCATGTCAAAAATGTTATAAATTGATTTGCATTTTAATGAGGGAAATAAGTATTTGATCCCCTCTCAATCAGAAAGATTTTTGGCTCCCAGGTGTCTTTTATACAGGTAACGAGCTGAGATTAGGAGCACACTCTTAAAGGGAGTGCTCCTAATTTTTTTTATTTTTTTTATTTCACCTTTATTTAACCAGGTAAGCCAGTTGAGAACAGGTTCTCATTTACAACTGCGACCTGGCCAAGATAAAGCAAAGCAGTGCAATAAAAACAACACAGAGTTACATATGGGGTAAAAAACATAAAGTCAAAAATACAACAGAAAATATATATACAGTGTGTGCAAATGTAGCAAGTTATGGAGGTAAGGCAATAAATAGGCTATAGTGCAGAATAATTACAATAGTATTAACACTGGAATGCTAGATGTGCAAGAGATTATGTGCAAATAGAGATACTGGGGTGCAAAATAAATAACAATATAGGGATGAGGTAGTTGGGTGGGCTAATTTCAGATGGGCTGTGTACAGGTGCAGTGATCGGTAAGGTGCTCTGACAACTGATGCTTAAAATTAGTGAGGGAGATAAGTGTCTCCAGCTTCAGAGATTTTTGCAATTCGTTCCAGTCATTGGCAGCAGAGAACTGGAAGGAATGGCGGCCAAAGGAGGTGTTGGCTTTGGGAATGACCAGTGAGATATACCTGCTGGAGCGCAGACTACGGGTGGGTGCTGCTATGGTGACCAATGAGCTAAGATAAGGCGGGGATTTGCCTAGCAGTGATTTATAGATGGCCTGGAGCCAGTGGGTTTGACGACGAACATGTAGTGAGGACCAGCCAACAAGAGCGTACAGGTCACAGTGGTGGGTAGTGTATGGGGCTTTGGAGACAAAACGGATGGCACTGTGATAGACTACATCCAATTTGCTGAGTAGAGTGTTGGAGGCTATTTTGTAAATGACATCACCGAAGTCAAGGATCGGTAGGATAGTCAGTTTTACGAGGGCATGTTTGGCAGCATGAGTGAAGGAGGCTTTGTTGCGAAATAGCCGATTCTAGATTTAACTTTGGATTGGAGATTCTTTATGTGAGTCTGGAAGTTGAGTTTACAGTCTAACCAGACACCTAGGTATTTGTAGTTGTCCACATACTCTAGGTCAGACCCGTCGAGAGTGGTGATTCTAGTCGGGTGGGCGGGTGCCAGCAGCGTTCGATTGAAAAGCATGCATTTAGTTTTACTAGTGTTTAAGAGCAGTTGGATACTACTGAAGGATTGTTGTATGGCATTGAAGCTCGTTTGGAGGTTTGTTAACACAGTGTCCAATGAAGGGCCAGATGTATACAAAATGGTGTCGTCTGCGTAGAGGTGGATCTGAGAGTCACCAGCAGCAAGAGCGACATCATTGATATACACGGAGAAAAGTAATCTCAGTTTGTTACCTGTATAAAAGACACCTGTCCACAGAAGCAATCAATCAATCAGATTCCAAACTCTCCACCATGGCCAAGACCAAAGAGCTCTCCAAGGATGTCAGGGACAAGATTGTAGACCTACACAAGGCTGGAATGGGCTACAAGACCATCGCCAAGCAGCTTGGTGAGAAGGTGACGAGTTGGTGCGACTATTCGCAAATGGAAGAAACACAAAATAACTGTCAATCTCCCTCTGCCTGGGGCTCCATGCAAGATCTCACCACGTGGAGTTGCAATGATCATGAGAACGGTGAGGAATCAGCCCAGAACTACACGGGAGGATCTTGTCAATGATCTCAAGGCAGCTGGGACCATAGTCACCAAGAAAACAATTGGTAACACACTACGCTGTGAAAGACTGAAATCCTGCAGCGCCCGCTCAAGAAAGCACATATACAGGGCCGTCTGAAGTTTGCCAATGAACATCTGAATGATTCAGAGGAGAACTGGGTGAAAGTGTTGTGGTCAGATAAGACCAAAATCGAGCTCTTTGGCATCAACTCAACTCGCCGTGTTTGGAGGAGGAGGAATGTTGCCCATGACCCCAAGAACACCATCCCCACCGTCAAACATGGAGGTGGAAACATTATGCTTTGGGGGTGTTTTTCTGCTAAGGGGACAGAACAACTTCACCGCATCAAAGGGACGATGGACGGGGCCATGTACCGTCAAATCTTGGGTGAGAACCTCCTTCCCTCAGCCAGGGCATTGAAAATGGGTCGTGGATGGTTATTCCAGCATGACAATGACCCAAAACACACAGCCAAGGCAACAAAGGAGTGGCTCAAGAAGAAGCATATTAAGGTCCTGGAGTGGCCTAGCCAGTCTCCAGAACTTAATCCCATAGAAAATCTGTGGAGGGAGCTGAAGGTTCGAGTTGCCAAACGTCAGCCTCGAAACCTTAATGACTTGGAGAAGATCTGCAAAGAGGAGTGGAACAAAATCCCTCCTGAGATGTGTGCAAACCTGGTGGCCAACTACAAGAAACGTCTGACCTCTGTGATTGCCAACAAGGGTTTTGCCACCAAGTACTCATTAAAATGCAAATCAATGTATAACATTTTTGACATGTATTTTTCTGGATTTTTTTGTTGTTATTCTGTCTCTCACTGTTCAAATAAACCTACCATTCAAATTATAGACTGATCATGTCTTTGTAGTAGGCAAACGTACAAAATCAGCAGGGGATCAAATAATTGTTTCCCTCACTGTACCTTTAACTAGCTATAGACCTTGTTGTTTGGCCATTTCTTTTTGACTTGAAGAAGCCAGCCTGCCAATGTTACCTAATCAATGTCTGGCTAGCTAGCTTCTATTTGTCTTTGTCAAATACAGTATTTTTCTCCAGCCCTGCTCTAACAGGCAACCAGTAAGAAAACATATAGGGAATGATGGCCCTCACTTACTAAACAAAAAATATAGAAACATTTATTGTGGGACTTAGTTTTCCCATTAAGGTACTCTTGAAGAAAACAGAAGGATTTAACTTCATTATTTAAAACGCCTTTATTGTCTTGGCAAACAAATGCCAATCAGTAACCTTTGACCCTCTCCTCTCTCCTCCAGGTGTGACCATGGGGAAGGCCCTCTCCCTGCTGCCCAAGCAGGCATGCCACAATGACTCCCTGACCACCACCACCCAGGAGGATGATGGGAAGAGAGAGGACGTGTCCCAGTTCCCCTACGTAGAGTTCACAGGCCGGGACAGCGTCACATGTCCCAGCTGCCAGGGCACTGGGAGGATACCTAGAGGTGAGCACCACACACACACACACACATACTTATGTAGAGTTCACTGGCAGGGACAGCGTCACATGTCCCAGCTGTCAGGATACAGGCAGGATACCTAGAGGTAAACAGGAGGAGTAGAATACTACTAGCCTGGTCCCAGATAACTTAGTTAAGCTGCTATATCATTTGAATGAATATGACTGGGTGATTTGCTCAGTTCAGGGTCGTAGTCAGACTGCAGTTGAAGTGCTGATGTGTATGGAAAACCACAAGGGTGCTCTCTTGTGGATAATGAATAGTGTGATTCAGACTCACTCTGTGGGCTTGAGGGAATGAGACCAATCACTGAATTTGGCATATGAATGACACGTGCTTTGCCTGTAGACTCACTATAATCAAAGCTGTGTCAAAGCCTGGTGAATGTCCCCTTTGAGGGATAACAATGTTGTACAGTAATTATTAGTGATGTGAATCTCTCCTTTCAAACACGATTCGATAGCTATCTAGCCATTAATTATTTCACAATTGAATGGAAAAAATCTTATGGAGAAAAAACTATTTTCCTAAGTTTTTCCTTGAGGCGGCGGCATAGGTGCCAATAGCGTAAGAGAAGCAGATCTGAGGGCCAGCACCAATCCACACCTAGGAACACCACATGACTGAAGGCGCATGAACGCACGCACCCAAACCCACGCACAGGCACAGTCAAATAATAACCCCTGGGTTTTATGGGAAAAACACTGCAGCTATGCAGTCACTCCTTCATGGCTCTATGACAAATAACTTGACTATTTTCCTTCCAGTTTTTCCCTAGGCCACACAGTAGCCTTAGTTTTGGCACACAAAACAGAGAAGTAGATGTTCATACACTTGTTTGAGGACGTTACAGCATGTCATTACACCCTCCAGTGGTGAGAGCCTGCTCTAGTCGTTTTCCGCATACTCTATGCCTAAGATTCAGGTGGTGCTACTCCACAGCTCTGTTTGCTTCCCTGAAGCACATGCATATTTGGAACCAGGCTAGCTCTGTAAGAGATTTTGCTGAGAAAGCAACTTCCCACTATTTTGTGTTAACTTTTCTTTGAGCCTCCTAATCATAATTATAAAGTTTTAAATTATACCTTTTTCATCCTATTTATCGAATATTTGTGGAATTATCATCCAAAATCGGTAAAATACCAATATTGGCCAATAAGATCAGTGAAATGATTTAATTGGTCAGGCTCTAGCTATGACAGCCAATTAATATAGCACAGCTTTGGATTTCACCTGTCTCAACAGCAAATGGTTTTGACCGTTTGACCATAGGCCTACAGTGCAGCTCGCCAAAATGATTGCTGTCCTTGTTATGAATTTACAACTTCACCCTGTTCATGTAAAAATGACCAAATGCACTGACTGTTTAAAGCGAAACTACCAAAACTATATCTTATGGTGAACCTGGCAATTGGAAAGCCCCAATTAGCAGTAAGATGTGCAATCAGCAAGATGTGAGTTGTGTCCACTCCGGTAGCCTACACAACTCTGCCAGTAAAACACAATTTTCTACAGCGCATTTGTTAACAATGACCCTGCAAATTACATTGGTTGTCACCCAACTAATAAAGCCTATGATTTGACATTGCGAAAGCCATTTTACAATAATTTAAGTGCTGAAGGTGCCACGCAGATATACAAATATTAGATCAGGGATAGGCTCTCGTTGCCGCAAGCTGCGGCGCTCTGTGCGCACAGTTGTTGTCTGACTTGGAGATCAATGACTGTCATGTGCATTGACATGCTTAGTTCGATAGGCTGCTGAAGGAGAGGAAGCATCAATTCAGTCACAAAAGATTTAGAGGTATTTTATTTTTTTTATAGTAAAAAACGTTAGTGAACCGGCGGTCCGTAACGTTTGAATCGATTTTCTGACCGATTTTGGATCGGTTTGGGCTCCCGCGAACTGATGCACTCATCTTAAACAGTTGAACCAGGGATTGATGCCTGTCGGTGAATCGGTACACCCCTAGTATTGCTGTAATGTTGTGTTGTGCTGTAGTTATGTCAGATGATCAGCTGTTTAAGATCAGTGTTTAAAATATTTCCTTGCATTACGCAGGCCAAGAGAACCAGTTGGTGGCGTTGATCCCATACAGTGACCAGAGACTCAGGCCCAGGAGAACGTAAGTGGAATGTTGTTGGGTTGGTATCTCTAGCTGTAGGATAAACGTCACAATAATGTTTTCCGATGTGACTGCAACTTTGCGAGTAACTATTCCTTTCTTGTAATATTCTTTGAATCCTGCATTTGGAAAATTGCTACTCCTGACCCTGTCTTTGACTCTCTCTTTCACAGAAAGCTGTATGTGACGGCCTCAGTGGCTGTGTGTCTGCTGCTGTCCAGCCTGGCTGTCTTCTTCCTGTTCCCTCGTACCATAGACGTCTCTTATGTGGGCGTCAAGTCTGTCTTCGTCACCTACGACGAGGACAAGAGGATTGTCTATCTCAACGTGACGGTGAGCCTCTCTCCTCTGGTCTAACCACACCATGATGATTTGGATCACAAAGTAGGACAGTCACAGGAGGAGACTGCTTTTCCTTATCAACCTGTTCTTTGCTCCAAAGGTTGGCAATGTTCGGGCAGATGAGTTGGGTCACAAATATAGTGGGATTCTAGGTATCCTGCCATCCCTGGCAATTGAGCCCTTGAGCAAGGCACTTCTCCTAAACTGCTCCAGGGTTGCCGCACTGGCTAACTCTGGCTTCCAACCTGTGTGTGTGTGTGTGTGTTTTTGTCGGAGGGTAAGGTTAAAAGACAAATACTAATTTCTGAGATCATAAAATGACAAAATATTATTCTTCCTTCCAGAACACTCTGAACATCACCAATAACAACTACTACAGTGTAGAGGTGTCCAACATCTCAGCCCAGGTCCAGTTCTCCAAGACGGTGATCGGGAAGTCCCGCATCAATAACATCACCGCTATCAGTCCTCTGGGCATGCAGCAGGTACACAGCTCTGTAATAACATGGTAACAGCTCTGTAATAACATGGTAACAACTCTGTAATAACATGGTAACAGCTCTGTAATAACATGGTAACAACTCTGTAATAACATGGTGACAACGCTGTAACAACTCTGTAATAACATGGTAACAACTCTGTAATAACATGGTAACAACTCTGTAATAACATGGTGACAACGCTGTAACAACTCTGTAATAACATGGTAACAACTCTGTAATAACCAGGGGTGAGTGAGGCGTCCCGGCAAAATAAATAGTGGGGGTACATGAGCCTAGCACAATAATTAAAACAAAATGTCAAGAAAATTGTAGGCTATTGCACCACTTTTTATCATTACCACATGTCAGAGGCATGAAAAATGAGCGAATGGACTTAGCCTACACCGCAAAATGCGATGTGGTTCGACGAGAACACTGGCATTTTGCCAAGGCAGAGATGAGTGGCCAACACCGAGACGCGCAAGCAGCAGTGGACGCATACATTTTGGCCTAATGACAATCACCAAATGTCATTACACTTTGTTGTTTTGTGTAACAGATGTCTCTTTCCATTCACCACTGTTTGTAGGCTGGAAATATGTTGCGAGTGGATGAAGGTGCCTGGGTAGCCTAGTAAAGAGGCCTTTTGAAGTGATTGTTTGACAATCGGATGAAAACATCATGACTGGTTGTGTTTATGCCACAATGATAGGTAATACATTTAAAACGTTAAATGACAAATCGTTACGACTAGGCACACAGAGATCCTATTGAATTAATAGGGATTATATATGTAATTCTATGAGTCTACTTTCACCCCTGGTAATAACATGGTAACTGCGCTCTAATAGTGTGGTTATTACAAAACAATCATTATTGGACATGCAGCAGAAACTCCAGTTTCACCCAATTCAAGACCCAACAACCCATAGCTGTTTAAAAAAAAAAAAATTTGATTCAGACACCTCTTCCTGGTCCTGCATCCCTTAACTTGTCACACAGTATTTCAGTGTAATTTCCTATTTTGGTTCTTCAAGCACTTTTTTCCCATCTCACCTTTTTTGATCATAACCCTGTGTGTTGTGTTGTTCCCAGGTTGACTACATGGTTCCCACCATTATAGCAGACGAGATGAGTTACATGTAGTAAGTACAACCCAGTACATCACAGTAATAGTATTATGAGAACACTGGGAGCCTGACAAAGACCTAATGGTCGAGACTTTGTTTTAAAGAAAACCTATGGCAGTACAGATTGCGGTGTGCAGTCCTCTTAGTTCTTGCTTAACCTCTTCCCCAGGCTCATTTGTTACCACATATAGAACCTGGAAACAGTGTGAAACAAAGTGGGACTTGAAAGGGGCACATGTTAAAATCGAGGCGGGAGAGGCACCGAGAGTCTGCCACAGCTGGATTCATTGGGACTTTGAAATATTCAGAAAATCGCCTATAAATGTTAGATCACAGTGACCATATAATTTTTTGGGAAGCACTATTGATTCTGAGCTTGGGCATGTAACGTTTATGGGAAGACATATTTATATGTCAGGGGTATTCAACCGGGGGTCCGCGGAGATACTGCAGGGGGTCCATGAAAAAAAATTAAGAGAACATTATTATTATTGTTTTTATATGTATATCGCTAGCAACAACTTTTTAATTTGTTATTACATACCTACAATAGAAAAGAGGAGAATATCTTCTAACTTTATTTCTTAACTTCATACAGAACTCTTGACTTTTTCCAAATTTTGTTACGTTACGGCCTTATTCTAAAATTGATAAAATATATATATATTTTTTTTGCAATCTACACACAACACCCCATAATGACAAAGCGAAAACAGTTTTTTAGACAGAAAAACAGAAAAACCTTATTTACATAAGTATTCAGACCCTTTTCTATTAGACTCGAAATTGAGCTCAGGTGCATCCTGTTTCCATTGATCATCCTTGAGATGTTTCTACAACTTGATTGGAGTCTATCTGTGGTAAATTCAATTGATTGGACATGATTTGGAAAGGCACACACCTGTCTATATAAGGTCCCACAGTTGACAGTGCATGTCAGAGCAAAAACCAATCCATGAGGTCAAAGGAATTGCCCGTAGAGCTCCGAGACAGGATTGTGTCGAGGCACAGATCTGGGGAAGGGTACCAACAAATGTCTGCAGCATTAAAGATCCCCAAGAACACAGTGGCCTCCATCATACTTAAATGGAAGAAGTTTGGAACCACCAAAACTCTTCCTAGAGCTGGCTGCCTGGCCAAACTGAGCAATCGAGGGAGAAGGGCCTTGGTCAGGGAGGTGTCCAAGAACCCGATGGTCACTCTGACAGAGCTCTAGAGTTCCTCTGTTGAGATGGGAGAACCTTCCAGAAGGACAACCATCTCTGCAGCATTCCACCAATCAGGCCTTTATGGTAGAGTGGCCAGACTGAAGCCACTCCTCAGGAAAAGGCACATGACAGCCTGCTTGGAGTTTGCCAAAAGGCACCTGAGACTCTCAGACCATGAGAAACAAGATTCTCTGGGCTGATGAAACCAAGATTGAACTCTTTGGCCTGAATGCCATACGTCACGTCTGGAGGAAACCTGGCACCATCCCTACGGTGAAGCATGGTGGTGGCAGCATCATGCTGTGGGAATTTATTTCAGCAGCAGGGACTGGGAGACTAGTCAGGATCGAGGCAAAGATGAACGGAGCGAAGTACAGAGAACTACTTAATGAAAACCTGCTCCAGAGCACTCAGGACCTCAGACTAGGGTGAAAATTCACCTTCCAACAGGACAACTATCCTAAGCACACAGCCAAGACAACGCAGGAGTGGCTTCGGGACAAGTCTCTGAATGTCCTTGAGTGGCCCAGCCAAAGCCCGGACTTGAACCCTATCGAACATCTCTGGAGAGACCTGAAAATAGCTGTGCAGCAACGCTCCCAATCCAACCTGACAGAGCTTGAGAGGATCTGCAGAGAAGAATGGGAGAAACTCCTCAAATAAAGGTGTGCCAAGCTTGTAGCGTCATACCCAAGAAGACTCGATGCAGTAATCGCTGCCAAAGGTGCTTCAACAAAGTACTGAGTAAAGGGTCTGAATAACTATATAAATGTGATATTTCAGGTTTATTTTTATAAAACCTGTTTCTGCTTTGTCATTTTTTTAAAATGTGTTTTAATATTATATACGGATGGCACTGTGATAGACTACATCCAATTTGCTGAGTAGAGTGTTGGAGGCTATTTTGTAAATGACATCGCCGAAGTCAAGGATCGGTAGGATAGTCAGTTTTACGAGGGCATGTTTGGCAGCATGAGTGAAGGAGGCTTTGTTGCGAAATAGGAAGCCGATTCTAGATTTAACTTTGGATTGGAGATTCTAAATGTGAGTCTGGAAGGAGAGTTTACAGTCTAACCAGACACCTAGGTATTTGTAGTTGTCCACATACTCTAGGTCAGACCCGTCGAGAGTAGTGATTCTAGTCGGGTGGGCGGGTGCCAGCAGCGTTCGATTGAAGAGCATGCGTTTAGTTTTACTAGTGTTTAAGGGCAGTTGGAGGCTACTGAAGGAGTGTTGTATGGCATTGAAGCTCATTTGGAGGTTTGTTAACACAGTGTCCAATGAAGGGCCAGATGTATACAAAATGGTGTCGTCTGCGTAGAGGTGGATCTGAGAATCACCAGCAGCAAGAGCGACATCATTGATATACACGGAGAAAAGAGTCGGCCCAAGAATTGAACCCTGTGGCACCCCCATAGAGACTGCCAGAGGTCCAGACAACAGGCCCTCCGATTTGACACATTGAACTCTATCTGAGAAGTAGTTAGTGAACCAGGCAAGGCAGTCATTTGAGAAACCAAGGCTATTTAGTCTGCCAATAAGAATGCGGTGGTTGACAGTCGTTATGGGGTGTTGTGTGTAGATTGATGAGGGGGAAAAAATGTTTAATACATTTTCGAATAAGGCTGTATCGTAACAAAATGTGGAAAAAGTCACGGGGTCTGAATACTTTCCGTAGGCGCTGTATATTGAGGCAATTACACTCACTGGAGTATCTGACATAGGCTTTAAAAAAGCACCTGTGAAAAGGATACCAGTGTGGCAAGTGCGGCTGGTAAGCTTTCTTGACTTGGACATACATTTTTGCCAACACATGGCTAACCTTTATTTTAACAAGCTAAACAGCTGCTCTTAGCAAAAATGTGTTTGCAGTTACTTTACTAGCTAATAGACTAGTTTACACTTCCTCTTCCAATTATAATGTGGACAGGTCCTTTCTTATGTATGTTGGGGGTCCTTGGGTTGCCGGTTTTCCTGGGAGGGGGTCCCTGGGCAAGATCAGGTTGAAGATCCCTGTCTTAGATTCATACTTTCCGATTTCCCGAACTTCGTTTCTTGTTTAGCCTATCACTTGCGCTGCTCCTTCTTTGAAATCCACAACGTAGAGGGGGTTTCAAGGGTTATGCTAGATGGTGATGGACTGAGAGATCAGCCAATGAAAATCCAACGGGACTTTTTCCCTCTCCTGCCATAGGCTCCATTCAAGTCCCTTTCTGAAACTGTGAAACCAGACGGTTCGACAGAGAAAGCCGACTGGTGGACAATATTATTTATTTGCTCATCACCTGAAACAGCCAATCTGACTGAAGTGTCTGTTCTTCTATTTCCCAGTGATTACTGCACCCTGCACACCATAAAGGTGCACAACATCGTGGTTATGATGCAGTAAGTATGCGGTCTGCACACGTCTCTTTAATCATTCACACAGGACCACAGAAGCCTGGTTCCCATTCTCCCATGTAATACTTGTTAATGTTATATTTAATTAAATTGAATCATCTTGTTGTTTCCAGGGTGACTGTGACCACATCGTACTTTGGCCACATGGAGCAGGTCACTCAGGAGATGTACCAGTATGTAGACTGTGGAGGTAACACCACCACTGTGAGGGGGGCACAGCCCAAGGTATCTAATGCCCCAATGCCCCCAGAGTAACCCCCATGCTGCCCCTCTGCCTTGCCTGACCTGAGCCTGGTCCTGGTGAGGGTCCTTGGATGCTAGTCTTAGTTCAGGGATCTGGGAAACCTGGCAAATCTGGAGAGCTACTGTGTGTGTAGGCTTTTGTTTCCAGCCCTTCTCTAACACAGCTGATCAGCTGAATAAGGAATGTTAGAGCAGAGATAAACGTGTGCACCCAGTAGCTCTCCAGGAGGATGGTTGGCCACCCCAGCCGAAGATGGTTCACTGTGTTCCACCTTCCTCTTCACCACCCATCTACTGATGAAGACCCCACTGTCATGCATTTCTGTGTTAGCTTACCATTTTGTTGGGAGTATAGGCCAAATGTGCAGTTGAGGGAAAAATGAGACTACTGACAAAAATAATTATTTTAATGTCTAAAAAACACTTAAGTACCACAATATTTCAGTACCAAATCATTATGCACTTTATTAATGCATTTCAAATTCAACCTGTCACTGTGACAATGTAAAATTTCATGGTGGCACTCCAGACTCCTCCAAACCACTTTGAACTGTAAATGTGTATGAAGTAATAACTTTCCTTTGTCTATGGATGAGGATAACCCCCGAAAGAGTTCTCTCAGTAATCTGGTCTGAAATCTGTATGATAGTCAGAGAAGTTGAACCAACAGATCTGGGACCAGTCTACTATTCTCAAAGTTAGACCTGTCCTAACACAATAATGTGTATTATTTTGACAGATTAATCTAGTCCATTTAAATCTGCCGATAAATCACAATTTAGAGGTACAGTGAGCTAAGTCTGAAATTACACTATCCCCTACATAACACTACTAGGGCTCTGGCCAAAGGTAGTGCACTATGGAATAGGGTGCCATTTGGGATGAAGCCAAAATGTGGTGTTCCAATATTTCTCTGCTTGTAATGTCCGGTCTGTACAATCTGTGGAATTGGACCAGTTGTTTACTAATATTGGGTGATCCGTCTCAGTGTTAATGTGTGATCCGTTGACATGAATTGAAAGGCAAATGTCCCTGAAATTGAGTAATTTTTAAGATATTAAGTTCCTTCCACCACTCTGTTCCCAATTGGTACAATATTGATTGATTGTGATTCATTATCAGTAATTTACTCCTCTTCCTCTGAGTTTGTGCCTACGAGGGACTTGCGTAAGGTTTTGTGATCCCTACCTACTGCTGATTTGTATTTGACCAACTGAATTTTTACATCAATTTTCATATTTTCATGATATGCATAAAGAGGATCAATTAATAACCTGCAAGGGACTTTGTGCGTTTTTGATAAATGACTTCCCTGCCTATCAAACTCAGTTGAAGAGTTTGTAGAACTACCTAGATTTAATGAAAACCTGTTTTAATACCACATTTGTAATATGATTCTTACCTACATTGTGGAGAACCTTTTGAAAAATGAACTCAAATTAATATAAACTACCCTCTGTCATAGATAGAAATATACTTTGAATTATAAACTGGGTGGTTTGAGCCCTGAATTCTGATTGGATGAAAGCCATGGTATATCAGACCGTATTCCACGGGTAAGACAAAATATTTAGTTTTACTGGTCTAATTACGTTGGTAACCAGTTAAAATAGCAATAAGGCTCCTCAGGGTTTTGTGATATATGGCCAATATACCACGGCTAAGGGCTGCGTCCAGGCACTCTGCGTTGCGTCGTGCAAAAAACAGCCCTTAGCCGTGGTATACTGGCCATATACCACACCACCTCGGGCATTATTGCTTAATTATACAACTCAAATTAATAGAAACTACCCTCTGTCATAGATAGAAATATACCTTGAATTTCTTAATGAATACTCAAACCGTGTAGTTTGCCATTATCTAATTTGCAGTTTCCTAGGTTATTGTAGAGCACAACTATTAACATGTGTACAGTCGTGTTCCTAATCAAGCACCTTAATCGTGTATGGAGGAGTGGTTCAGCTTTTGATTGAATGTTATGATTGAGTGAAGACTTTAAATACTATTAGCACATCAACAAGAAGAGTGGTTTGATGATCTGACAAGGTTCTTTCCGAATGTCTACGTCTTATGTGGGGTAGATACATTATTTTGATTAACAACTGTATTTGACTAGCTGTAAATACTAGCTGTTTTTAAAGAGTGTAAATGTAGTTGTGTGTTTTTGTTTTTATTTGTGTGATTTGCTTTTCATCATTATATATTCAAAGTCATTTGACCTACCTAGTTATGTTGTCATGCTATTACATTTCTTTCTGAAAGCATGAATAAAGTTGTCACCACATTTGTCTGTTATCTTGTATTTTCTTCAGTCTTTGTTCATGCCTTTTCTATAACTAACCACCGAGGCACTGGTAAGAAATGGAACACATGCTTTAGCACATTAATCAGTGTGACATCACAATTCACTCAAAGTGTGTTCATGAACCAGAATTGGAAGCATACTGGTAATTCTGATAAGATGCATGTTTGCAAAACGGTTGTCTCCTGAGCAAAACTGAACACACACAATGTTGCCATAAGGACAGTTGACTGCAAGTGTGGACAGTTTTTACATCATAAACCCCATATATAACATCATAAACACCTGTCTGCATAAATAGCCAGTTTCGGTGGCATTTGGCAAATTATTTCATTTCCCTAGGTGGCTGAAGGTACATTGATAACCAACCATGCACTTTCAGCCCATTTTGGAAGGTGATCTTCCTTTTGCCTTTCAGCGAGAAAATGGTAAGTTGATATTACTGATGACATGTTTATGCATACTTGTTGTATCCTTAATGACGTGTACACTGTCAGATGAGCCATAACATGGCTGTAGCCTCAACGTTTTTTGGCTTGACAATGGAGCAAGAGCACCAATAGATCCTGGACCAGGCTAGTAACCAGAGTTTGAATCCCAGGACGGACAGGGAAATCTGGAGGAAGTTGCAGTCAGAGAGTTGCTGGCTTCAATTTCCTATGTTCTATACCCAGTGCCATTGTGCCCTTGGGCAAAGCACTTACCGCCAGCTGACCCTGTTCTGCTCCCAGCCTGCCGTGTGTGTCAGGTTGGGTCCATAGCTTTGACAGCAAATATGAAAAGAATGTCTCTGCAAATAGTATTGTATATTACACAGATTGTATAACTTGTTTATTTTTACATTTTGTGTATTCAGGACCAGCAGTGACATTACTTGTGAACAATGCTGCCCCTGCCCCTTACAGTGCAGGTGGGGTATACCAGGTGTACCACGCAGCACCATCGGCATCCTGGCAACGTCTTCCTGTGTACCATGCTCCCCCACCTCACCAGCTGACCTTGACCACTTCAGAGATACATGGGCCCTGTTGAAACACCTGAGACAAGACAGCATCAGGAGGTTTCTGACTCGAGCCACGGATGGGCTCTCAGCGGTTCCAAGATACCCAGATCTTCTGTCACGATCGTTGGAAACAGTGGACCAAGGCGCAGCGTTGAAGGCGAACATACTTTTATTATTTAGAATGAACACACGAACAAAAACGATAACGTGACGTCCTCGGTTCTAGCACAAACCTATACTGGAACAAGATCCCACACCAAACAATGCCAAACGGCTACCTAAGAATGGCTCCCAATCAGAGACAACGAGCTACAGCCGTCTCCGATTGGAAGCCACCCTGGCCAACATAGAAATACTAAACTAGAACAAAACCCAATGAAAACTCACACCCTGGCTCAACATACTAGAGTCCCCAGAGCCAGGGCGTGACACAGGGTCACATTATATGGCCTGGACCGCAACCCACTGGCCGACAGGGAGGACTTTACACTGGAGTGCTACCTGGACATGTTCACTGACTGAAACACAGTGACTGTGACTACAGAACAATAACCCATCAATTGTATTGGGATTTTTCACCAATAAACATTTGGAATAACGACAATGCTCTGCTGTTGTTTATTCCAATGTAATGTGTGTTTGTTTACACTAGAATCAGTTGTAGGAAATAGAATAGAATACCGTCATTATAGATTAGCAAGTGTGAATAACGTCACACTGTTAGCTAGTTAATTAACTAGTCATTTTGATATCTCCATGTCTCAGGGAAATTAAATGTAGTTGGTGGACCTATGTTTTTGATTGATCTCAGGCAGCAATGATGACAAACAGGACGATAACATATCAAGACGAGGAAGGAAGACAAAGTGCTAGATTTTTCTCAGCACTTGTTTTCTGCTGTTGGAACTGTGGCTGTCGTTCTGATTTTAAGGGCTGTGTGTATAGGCCTTATCCTCTCAAGGCTGAGCGCCCCAAAGGACACAACAGAACAGGGCAAGACTTCTGTTCACATGGAGACCCAATATGAAGACATAATATCTGACCCAATCAAGCAGATGATTCATCTTGTGAAACATGTTGACCCAGAAGTAAGCCCTCAGTGAAAAAGTGCCTTAATGAAATTGACTACACTGCTGTGTAGAGGCAGACAGATTGAAATATTGTCTGCGCTTGTGTTATGACAGTTTGCTACGGGAGTCAGTTAATACATTGATACAGTAGGCTATTACATCATACAGCTATTGCTACATCATAGCTAGTTATGTAGTGTTATCAGTGCTTGACTTGGACTGAAATAGGTTCCGGTACTCATTTTGGGTGTCGGTATTGTTTATATTTAGGTGTAGGAGCTCCACAATGCTTTTGAGCTAATATTCTATAAGATGAACAGGGGCTCAAGCAGTAGAACATGTGGTACTTGCCGGTACTCGGCTCCGGTGAGCTCCTGCCTGCCCAAGTCAAGCACTGAGTGTTATGCCTATTCAATGGGCCAGATTCAGTATGGTGATATTTTGAATTTAGCTGGTATTTATGACATTATAGCTGTTCTTTACTAAATAATGAATTAAACCTCTCAAATATCCAATTCCCAGCAGATGCAGACCAGCAGATATCGGGCAATGTTCCTCTCTACCCTTTAACTTTGAAACAGTGTCAACTAGAAGTTGTTGAATTCCAGTAAACTATTGATTTAATTATGAACCATCTAATAGTCTTGTAATAGATGACACATGACTGAGAACTTGTTTGCTTAACTGCATGCAATCACTTACTGGTGGAGAGGTCACATGCTGTCTTTGAATCTAACACACAGACACACACACACACACACTTTTACTGCACTCATTTCAAAGTATTACTTCCTATAAACTTCCCCTATCTTGCCATAAACATTTTTGCCTTCCCTCACCATTGTAAAGAAAATACTATGAGAAAATAACACAGCCAATGTAAAGCTGAACAAAGTAATTTTAAGTGACACTGTAGTTTGGGTGTATAATGCAGTTAGAATAACAAGAGACTTGACATCCATAGAATTGACACCCATAGCTTGCACTTAACTATCCACACCAAAAACAGGATATCACATGACACTGTGGGTTGATATGTTTACAGTGCTAAGCAACAGCACTGTTTTGCTCAATTTATTTTCTGACATAGATCATCTATTTTCCCTGTCTGTCTTTCATATGCCCTTAGACTATATTATGTTCAACAATATATTGAAAAATTACCCAAATCAAAAAATTTATATTTTAAATGTTAATGTTCATATTTTTCTATATTAATAAATTAATGTATGGAAAATGTTATTGAAATCAAAATACCACTCATATTTCAGAACAAGTGGTAAAGCTTCATTTGACGCCAATTTTTGCTTTGTAACACCTACATATTAAATATTATGGAGTCTTAAAGGAGATCTGGGTAAGGCCAAAATGTCATAAATATGCAAACGTTTATTATTTCTCAATTATGCTTTTAGATACAAATGTCAAATATATGTCAACAATCCTTCCTCCAAAGGACCATTCTATTCATTAAATGTTGTGAAAATCCCCCAAATCATGGTATTTTTTTGTCCTGGTTTCATGAGGAATCACCATTATAAAGCTTCCATCACTGGTCTAGTTCCTCCTCTTCTATTGCTCTCTGTCACGATCGTCTAATGAGGGCGACCAAGGCGCAGCGTTGCGGGTGAACATATTGATATTTATTTTCTAGATCACACGATCAAAACAAAGAACGAAACGTGAAGTCCTTCGATACACAACCAAAAGGAACAAGAAACCACAAAACACAAAGTGCAAGACAAACAGTTAAATATGGCTCCCAATCAGAGACACCCAGCTGACACTCGTTGCCTCTGATTGGGAGTCACTCAGACCAACATAGAAAATTAAACATAGACTTACACACCCTGGCTCAACATAACATAGTCCCCAGAGCCAGGGCGTGACAGTACCCCCCCCCCAAAGGCGCGGACTCCGGCCGCGCCAAACAACCACAACAGGGGAGGGACCGGGTGGGCACACCGCCTCGGCGGCGGATCCGGCTCCGGACATGACCCAGGCACGGGTTGTGCTGGACTGACGACGCACACCCCTGGCTTGCTGCGTGGAGGAGGAACAGGCCGGACCGGGCTGACGAAGCGCACCCCTGACTTGGTGCGGGGAGCAGGAATGAGCCGGACCGGGCTGACGACGCGCACCACTGACTTGGTGCGGGGAGCAGGAATGAGCCGGACCGGGCTGACGACGCGCACCACTGACCCGGTGCGGGGAGCTTGGACGGGCCGGACCGGGCTGGCGACGCGCACCACAGACTTGGTGCGGAGAGCAGGCACGGGCCGTGCCGGACTGACGACGCACACCACTGGCTTGGTGCGGGAAGCTTGGATGGGCCGGACTGGGCTGGCGACGCGCACCACAGACTTGGTGCGGAGAGCAGGAACGGGCCGGGCTGGGCTGTCGACGCACACCGTAGGTTTGGTGCGGGGAGCAGGAATAGACCGGGCTGGGCTGGCGACGCACACCGTAGGCTTTGTGCGTGGAGCAGGGACAGGCCGGGCTGGGCTGTCGACGCACACCACTGACTTGGTGGGAATGGCAGGAACAGGCCGGGCCGGGCTGACGACGCGCACCACTGACTTGGTGGGAATGGCAGGAACAGGCCGGGCTGGGCTGACGACGCGCACCACTGACTTGGTGGGAATGGCAGGAACAGGCCGGACCGTACTGGGGACACACACCACTGGCCCCACGCAGGGATCAGGAACGGGCCGGACCGGACTGGTAACACACCCCAGTACCTCTCGCCGTGCCTCCACACTTTCCCTCTCCTCTGTGCCCAGTGGCCCCCCTAACCTGGCGGCCTTCTCTGCCAACGCTTTGCACCGCTCTAACCCGTACACCTGCTGCCCCGACGTCGTGAGCCCCCCCCTAAAAATTTCCTGGGGGTCTCTCCTCCCTCTTGCCAGACTCGCAATCATCTCCTCCCACGTCCATCCTCTCTCCTCGTCACGCTGCTTGATCCAGTCGAGGTTGCCACGGAGATCTGCCAGCGATGGCTCCTGAACACGCTGCTTGGTCTGGTTAAGGTGGTTTCTTCTGTCACGATCGTCTAATGAGGGAGACCAAGGCGCAGCGTTGCGGGTGAACATATTGATATTTATTTTCTAGATCACACGATCAAAACAAAGAACGAAACGTGAAGTCCTTCGATACACAACCAAAAGGAACAAGAAACCACAAAACACAAAGTGCAAGACAAACAGTTAAATATGGCTCCCAATCAGAGACACCCAGCTGACACTCGTTGCCTCTGATTGGGAGTCACTCAGACCAACATAGAAAATTAAACATAGACTTACACACCCTGGCTCAACATAACATAGTCCCCAATGCCAGGGCGTGACACTCACATTAACTGACACTAAGTGGAAACTGGTCACTGGCATCACCAGCTTTAAAATAACATTATTTTTACTCAAAACAGATTAGTTGCACAACATTAGCAGATTGGTCTTGGAAAAGAACACTTACAGTGGGGAAAAAAAGTATTTAGTCAGCCACCAATTGTGCAAGTTCTCCCACTTAAAAAGATGAGAGAGGCCTGTAATTTTCATCATAGGTACACGTCAACTATGACAGACAAATTGAGAAAAAAAAATCCAGAAAATCACATTGTAGGATTTTTTATGAATTTATTTGCAAATTATGGTGGAAAATAAGTATTTGGTCACCTACAAACAAGCAAGATTTCTGGCTCTCACAGACCTGTAACTTCTTCTTTAAGAGGCTCCTCTGTCCTCCACTCGTTACCTGTATTAATGGCACCTGTTTGAACTTGTTATCAGTATAAAAGACACCTGTCCACAACCTCAAACAGTCACACTCCAAACTCCACTATGGCCAAGACCAAAGAGCTGTCAAAGGACACCAGAAACAAAATTGTAGACCTGCACCAGGCTGGGAAGACTGAATCTGCAATAGGTAGGCAGCTTGGTTTGAAGAAATCAACTGTGGGAGCAATTATTAGGACATGGAAGACATACAAGACCACTGATAATCTCCCTCGATCTGGGGCTCCACGCAAGATCTCACCCCGTGGGGTCAAAATGATCACAAGAACGGTGAGCAAAAATCCCAGAACCACACGGGGGGACCTAGTGAATGACCTGCAGAGAGCTGGGACCAAAGTAACAAAGCCTACCATCAGTAACACACTACGCCGCCAGGGACTCAAATCCTGCAGTGCCAGACGTGTCCCCCTGCTTAAGCCAGTACATGTCCAGGCCCGTCTGAAGTTTGCTAGAGTGCATTTGGATGATCCAGAAGAGGATTGGGAGAATGTCATATGGTCAGATGAAACCAAAATAGAACTTTTTGGTAAAAACTCAACTCGTTGTGTTTGGAGGACAAAGAATGCTGAGTTGCATCCAAAGAACACCATACCTACTGTGAAGCATGGGGGTGGAAACATCATGCTTTGGGGCTGTTTTTCTGCAAAGGGACCAGGACGACTGATCCGTGTAAAGGAAAGAATGAATGGGGCCATGTATCGTGAGATTTTGAGTGAAAACCTCCTTCCATCAGCAAGGGCATTGAAGATGAAACGTGGCTGGGTCTTTCAGCATGACAATGATCCCAAACACACCGCCCGGGCAACGAAGGAGTGGCTTCGTAAGAAGCATTTCAAGGTCCTGGAGTGGCCTAGCCAGTCTCCAGATCTCAACCCCATAGAAAATCTTTGGAGGGAGTTGAAAGTCCGTGTTGCCCAGCGACAGCCCCAAAACATCACTGCTCTAGAGGAGATCTGCATGGAGGAATGGGCCAAAATACCAGCAACAGTGTGTGAAAACCTTGTGAAGACTTACAGAAAACGTTTGACCTGTGTCATTGCCAACAAAGTGTCAAGGCCGGGCGTAGGTGTGGTGTGGAATCAATTGCAGGATGCAGATGCAAGTCCAAAAACACTTTAATAAAGTCCACAGAAACAACGGCTATAAACAGAGCCAGTTGAACAAGGGAAAAATAAACGCACTCAGCGTAAAAGTACAACAAACGCACAACGTGCGGACTCTCTAAATACATAGAGCACAAACTGACTGGCAACACCTGCTGACATAGAACAACTACACACAACCACAAGAGAGAAACAACGAGAACTTAAAGGACACATAATCAAGACGAAATGAGCAACAGGTGTAACAAATCAGACCAAACCAAACACACACAGACACAACGAACGGTGGCAGCTAGTACTCCGGGGACGACGACCGCCGAAGCCTGCCCGAACAAGGAGAAGGAGCAGCCTCGGCCGAAACCGTGACACAAAGGGTATATAACAAAGTATTGAGAAACTTTTGTTATTGACCAAATACTTATTTTCCACCATAATTTGCAAATAAATTCATTAAAAATCCTACAATGTGATTTTCTGGATTTTTTCTTCTCATTTTGTCTGTCATAGTTGACGTGTACCTATGATGAAAATTACAGGCCTCTCTCATCTTTTTAAGTGGGAGAACTTGCACAATTGGTGGCTGACTAAATACTATTTTCCCCACTGTATGTAATAGTTAGTAGTAAGTAGTTATACTACAGACTGTCAGAGTATTTCAAGACTTATGAGGAAAATGATTGACATTTTCCAAAGAATTGGCCCCAAGCTGTGCAATGTGTTGGAATTGAGCAGGTATGGCTGGTAAATCTACAAGTTTTCAATACCATCGCAAAGACCTTGAACTAGGACTCTCCCCTAAGCCATAACCTTTAGAGACCAGTCTAATACGGAACAAGAAATAGAGAACTTGAAAGGGAACAATTATGTAATGTCTGGTTTATATTTAGGTTCCTGGTCAGATAATGCCAAGAGTGTGCAAAGCTGTCATCGAGGCAAAGGGTGGTTACTTTGAAGAATCTCAAATATAACATATATTTCGATTTGTTTAACACTTTTTTGGTTACTACATGATTCCATATGTGTTATTTCATAGTTTTGATATCTTCACTATTATTCTACAATGTAGAAAATATAAAAAATAAAGAAAAACCCTGGAATGAGTAGGTGTGTCCAAACTTTTGACTGGTACTGTATATACCAGGCGGTGTCAGAGGAAGGCCTTAAAAATTGTAAAAGACTCCAGTCACCCAAGTCATAGACTGTTCTCTCTGCTACCGCACGGCAAGTGGTACCAGTGCGCCAAGTCTAGGTCCAAAAGGCTCCTTAACAGCTTCTACCCCCAAGCTATAAGACTGCTGAACAATCAATCAAATGGCCACCCGGACTATTTACATTAACACTGCTGCTACTCACAGTTTATTATCTGTGCATAGTCACTTTACCTCTACCTACATGTACAAATTACCTCGACTAACCTGTACCCCCGCACATTGACTCGGTACCGGTACCCCCTGTATATAGCCTCGTTATTGTTATGACATTTTATTGTGTTACTTTTTATTTTATTTTGAACTTTAGTTTATTTAGTAAATATTTTCTTAACTCTATTTCTTGAACTGCATTGTTGGTTAAGGGCTTGTAAGTAAGCATTTCACGGTAAGGTCTGTTGTATTCGGCGCATGTGACAAATAAAATTTGATTCGATTTGCTGAGCTCTGTTAAAACTACAAGATAAATATCTTTATTGACCTGATCTGAGTGCAATTTATTTGAAGCCTAATATTATGATGTAATAAAGTTATTATAGCAACAACTTTACTGTGAGCGCTTTTCCAAGGGCATCTTGGAAATATTGAGCATGGATAGAGACAGTAATATGTATGTGTAGTGAAAACATGTGTGTGTGTATGTGTGCACGCACATTGTGTGTGTACTTTGGCAGCCTCTAAGACACACCCACCCCCTCTCAGCCTCAACCTCAGCCTTAGAGCCCTGCACACTGCTGCTATTGACTCACTTCTCCCCTGGACCAGAGAGAACAGAGCAGCAGTCTGTGCCTCGAACTCACCCCACACTCCTCTCACCACACCAGATATCCACATCCAGACATCCCCCTTCTGCCACCAGACAACCAGAGGAACCATGGTGCTCTACCACAGGGAGTTTGACAAGGCAGGCAGGGCAGCCGGTCTCCAGATATGGAGGATAGAGAAGATGGAGCTGGTCCCTGTGCCTGAGAACCTGCACGGGAACTTCTATGTTGGGGACGCGTATGTGGTCCTCCACACCATCAAACTGCGGGATAGCTGCTTCTACGACCTGCACTACTGGCTGGGTGAGTTTGAGTGAGTGAGTGAGTGAGTGAGAGAGAGAGCGTGTGAGCGCGTGTGTGTTTCCTCAGGCTCTTCGCACAGCATGTCACACGATGGATGATTTGTTTACTGACGGAGGGTTATGAATCATTGGAGATTAACGTGAATACATTTGGGGAGTGCTTCATAGACATTTAAGTTTTATAGCTACAGGCTGAAATCCATGGCATAATATTCTCATAACCTTCTCATTAACATTAATAAATACATTGGCAATAGATAAAACAACTTAGCATCAAAGGACATAATATACTAACAGTGTTATAACACATTCACTTGTGTATGACACTTTGCTGTCATACACAAGATACAATTGACCATTTCACGTTGGCCTGCAGCTCCCCTGAACGACCCCATGTCAGACTAGTAGTAGAATGCCTCTGCTCTTTGTGGATGATCGTGTGTGAGCAGGGATGGAAGGTAAGGATTTTGGGCACTGGACAGCCAGGCTAGTAGACTACAATTTTTACTAGCCCGGGTCTAGAAATTCAAAAGGCACTCGCACATTTGAGCTATCTTTGTTGCAGGTGCATGGTAACAATTGAATAACATGAGAGAAAAAATAAGAAACCTGCATGCTGCTCTTGCTAATATAAGTGCTCTTTATTAAGCTTTACGTATCACCTCAAGGCCTTCATCAGAGCCCGGGTCTAAAATCTGTGCCATGCGATATTTGAAATGACAAAATGTCAATAGCCGGGTGGCTAATTGGGCACATTTTTTACTAGCCCGGTCTGAAAAGTACTAGCAATGGGCTAGAGGGCTAGCTTAATTTCCATCCCTGTGTGTGTGGCACTACTGTATGTGACGTTTCACAATGTTTCACAACTGTGTGAGGTCTCGTGGTGCTGTTCTCTCTTACTGCAAGTCAGCCAATCTTGTCATCAGCTGAGCTTTAAACTACTTTTTTGCCTAAGAAGTAAGAAACAAAAGTGACTATCTGGTTAAAGGCTGGGTGAGGTAATTGACTATCATGATGCTTCCTGGACAAGATAAGATAAGGTCATTCTCAGCAGAAGTCATAAACTATATCAGTCATCGTTCCACACTATATCACTCTCTCTCTCTCTCTCTCTCTCTCTCTCTCTCTCTCTCTCTCTCTCTCTCTCTCTCTCTCTCTCTCTCTCTCTCTCTCTCTCTCTCTCTCTCTCTCTCTCACACACACTCTCACACCCTCTCTCACTCTCCCACCCTGTCACGCGTGCTGTAGGTGGGTGCAGTGGTGGAATCAAACGCAGGACACCGAAGTATAGTCCAACAGACTTTAGTAATCTCCAACAAGGAAATAAGACAACTCTTGCCCGAAGGCGAAATGACGCAAGAAGGCGAACAAAATGAAAGCGCACAAAACAGGTGCGTAATACTCCAACGCAGTGGAGGGAAGCTCAACCGAGCGAAATTACAAAATGAAGCCCTACACACGACAGACCAAAATCAATAACACACAACACTAGACAAACACAACGAGAAACTTATAGGACACTAATTACGCTAACCGAGAACAGGTGTGACAACAAACAGACAAAAGCAAACGAACATGAAACATACAACGGTGGCAGCTAGTATTCCGGAGACAACGAACGCCGAAGCCTGCCCGAACAAGGGAGAGAGGCAGCCTCGGCCGAAACCGTGACAGTACCCCCCCCTTGACGCGCGGCTCCAGACGTGCGCCGACTCCGGCCTCGGGGACGACCCGGAGGACGCGGAGCAGGGTGCGTCGGGTGCCCACGATGGAATTCCGTCAGGAGAGACGGGTCCAAAATGTCTCTCCTCGGCACCCAGCACCGCTCCTCCGGACCGTACCCCTCCCACTCCACTAGATACTGGAGACCCCCCATCCGACGTCTCGAATCCAAGATGGACCTCACGGAGTACGCCGGTGCCCCCTCGATGTCCAATGGGGGCGGAGGAGTCTCCCTGATCTCACTTTCTTGGAGTGGGCCAGCTACCACCGGCCTGAGAAGGGACACATGGAACGAGGGGTTAATACTTTTATATTCAACAGGTAGTTGTAATTTGTAACACACCTCGTTCAACCTTCCCAGGACTTTAAATGGCCCTACAAACCGCCGACCCAGTTTCCGACAGGGCAGGCGGAGGGGCAGGTTTCTGGTAGAGAGCCAGACTCGATCACCAGGTGCGTACACCGGTCCCTCACTGCGGTGGAGATCGGCGCTCGCCTTATGACGTCGGAGGGCCCGCTGCAGGTGGACGTGTGCAGCGTTCCATGTCTCCTCCGAGCGCCGCGCCCACTCATCCACCGCAGGAGCCTCGATCTGGCTCTGCTGCCAAGGTGCCAGAACCGGCTGGTACCCTAACACACATTGGAAAGGGGTTAGGTTAGTGGAGGAATGGCGTAGGGAATTCTGGGCCATTTCGGCCCAGGGAACGTACCTTGCCCACTCCTCCGGCCGGTCCTGGCAGTATGTTCTAAGAAACCTACCCACATCCTGGTTCACACGTTCATGCCCATTACTCTCCGGGTGGTAACCCGAGGTGAGGCTCACCGAGACCCCCAACCGCTCCATAAAAGCTCTCCAGACTCTGGAGGTAAATTGGGGACCTCGATCAGACACAATATCCTCGGGTACCCCGTAGTGCCGGAACACATGGGTGAATAGGGCTTCGGCAGTTTGCAGGGCGGTAGGAAGGCCCGGCATGGGGAGCAAACGACAGGCCTTAGAAAACCGGTCCACAACGACCAGTATAGTGGTATTCCCCTGTGAAGGAGGAAGGTCAGTAAGGAAATCCACCGAGAGGTGGGACCATGGTCGTTGTGGAACGGGCAGGGGTAATAACTTACCCCTAGGCAGATGTCTAGGCGCCTTACACTGGGCGCACACCGAGCAGGAGGAAACATAAACCCTCACATCCCTTGCCAACGTGGGCCACCAGTACTTGGCACTAAGACAGTGCACTGTCCGGCCGATACCCGGGTGTCCAGAGGAGGGTGACGTGTGAGCCCAATAGATCAATCGATCCCGAACCTCGAGCGGAACATACTTCCGACCCTCCGGGCATTGTGGTGGACTAGGGTCGGTGCGTAACGCCCGCTCGAGCTCAGCATCGACCTCCCACACTACCGGTGCCACCAGACACGACTCCGGCAGTATGGGAGTGGGCTCCACGGACCTCTCCTCCGTGTCATACCGCCGAGACAGCGCATCTGCCTTACCGTTCTGTGACCCAGGGATGTACGTGATCTTAAATGTAAACCGGGTCAAAAACATGTTCCATCTAGCCTGCCGAGGGTTTAGCCTCCTCGCTGCCCGGATGTACTCCAGGTTACGGTGGTCCGTCAAAATGAGGAAAGGGTGTTGAGCCCCCTCAAGCCAGTGCCTCCACACCTTTAGGGCCTGTACCACGGCTAACAGCTCCCTGTCCCCTACGTCATAGTTTCGCTCCGCCGGACTGAGCTTCTTGGAATAGAAGGCACAGGGGCGGAGTTTAGGTGGCGCGCCTGACCGTTGTGAAAGCACGGCTCCAATACCGGCCTCAGACGCGTCCACCTCTACCTGAAATGGTAAAGAGGGAACCGGATGCGCCAGCACTGGAGCCGAGGTAAACAGGTCCTTCAGCCTCCCAAACGCCCTGTCCGCCTCGGCAGACCACTGCAGACGCACCGGGCCCCCCTTCAAGAGAGACGTGATGGGAGCTGCCACCTGTCCAAAACCCCGGATAAACCTCCGGTAGTAATTCGCAAACCCCAAAAACTGCTGCACCTCCTTCACAGTGGTTGGTGTTTGCCAATTACGCACGGCTGACACCCGGTCTACCTCCATCTTCACCCCTGACGCAGACAACTGATACCCCAAAAAGGAGACCGACTCCTGGAAAAACAGACACTTCTCTGCCTTAACATACAGGTCGTGCTCCACCAGCCTCCGCAACACTCTGCGCACCAGGGCCACATGCTCGACACGGGTAGGCGAGTACACGAGAATGTCATCTATGTACACCACGACCCCCTGCCCCTGCATGTCCCTGAAGATCTCATCCACGAATGATTGGAAAACTGACGGAGCGTTCATCAACCCGTATGGCATGACAAGATACTCGTAATGGCCCGAGGTGGTACTAAAGGCTGTCTTCCATTCATCGCCCTCCCTGATGCGCACCAAGTTGTACGCGCTCCTGAGATCTAATTTAGTGAAGAAACGCGCCCCATGCAAGGACTCAGTCATGGTCGCAATCAGCGGGAGTGGATAACTGTACTTCACCGTGATCTGATTGAGACCACGGTAATCGATGCACGGGCGCAAACCACCATCCTTCTTCTTCACAAAAAAGAAACTCGAGGACGCAGGGGAAGTGGAAGGCCGTATGTCTCAGAGATTCGTCTATGTAAGTCTCCATAGCTTTCTTCTCCTCCTGAGACAGAGGATACACATGGCTCCGTGGGAGCGCAGCTCCTGCCTGGAGGTCTATCACACAATCTCCCTGCCTATGGGGCGGCAACTGCGTCGCCCTCGACTTACTAAACGCAATAGCCAAATCCCCATACTCAGGAGGAACGTGCAATGCGGGCACCTGGTTTGGACTCTCCACCGAGGTAGCCCCTACGGAAACGCCTAAACATCTACCCACACACTGGGCAGACCACTCCATCAGAGCCCTCTCCTGCCACGAAATAGATGGGTTATGGGTACTCAACCAGGGCATGCCCAGCACCACCGGATACGCAGGAGAGTCAATCAGAAATAGCTGAATCATCTCCTGATGACCCCCCTGCGCACACATCCTAAGTGGCGCAGTGACCTCCCTGATCAAGCCCGCACCCAACGGACGGCTATCTAGGGCATGAACGGGGAAAGGGACATCAACAGGAAGAAGGGGAATCCCTAAAGCTAAACAAAACTTCTTATCAATAAAATTCCCAGCCGCGCCTGAATCTACCAGCGCCTTATGCTGGGAATGAGGTGCTACCTGTGGAAAACTCACAGGCATACAGAAATGTGCAACAGAGAGCTCTGGGTGAGTGGGGCGCCTACTCACCTGGAAGGAATCCCCAGTGCGGGACCTGTCGTCCTCTCCCCTAGGAGGCCATCCCCAGCACCTAGCCGCGGTGTGTCCTCCCCGACCACAGTTGGTGCAGGGGATGGACCCCCTAGTAAGCCGACTCCTCCTCTCTCTAGCGCCAGCGCCCCCGAGCTCCATGGGGCACGGCTCGGAGGCGCTGGAGGGTGAAATGGACGGACCCCCCTCGGGACGTCCGCGGGTAGCTAGCAGGTTATCCAGCCTGATGGACATGTCGACCAACTGGTCGAACGTGAGGCTGGTGTCCCTACAGGCCAGCTCCCGACGGACGTCCTCTCGTAGACTACATCTGTAGTGATCGACGAGAGCCCGATCATTCCACCCTGCATCTGCCGCTAGAGTACGGAATTCGAGGGCGAACTCCTGGGCACTCCTCCTCCCCTGCCGGAGGAAGACCAGACGCTCCCCCGCCGCTTTCCCCTCCGGGGGATGGTCAAACACCGCCCTGAAGCGGCGGGAGAACTCGTCGTATGTTATGGTGTCCGCGTCGATCCTCCTCCACTCCGCGTTGGCCCATTCCAACGCCTTCCCGGACAGGCAGGAGATCAGGGCGGACACGCTCTCATGTCCCGAGGGCGCCGGGTGCACGGTGGCCAGGTACAGCTCCACCTGGAGAAGGAAACCCTGGCACCCGGCCGCGGTCCCATCGTAAGCCCTCGGGAGCGCGAGTCGGACTCCTCGGGGTTCCGGTGCGGGAATGGGCTGACTGGCCGATGGTGCTGGCAGGGAGGGTGGCGGTGGCGGCGTCCCCCAGCCTCGGATGGTGGTGATCACCTCCTGCAGTGCGGTCCCCATCTGCAGGATCTGGTCACCTTGTTCCCGGACCCTGTCCTCCAGCGTCGCCTGGGCTGCTGCGGCTCCTGCTGATTCCATTCTTAGGTGTGTTATTCTGTCACGCGTGCTGTAGGTGGGTGCAGTGGTGGAATCAAACGCAGGACACCGAAGTATAGTCCAACAGACTTTAGTAATCTCCAACAAGGAAATAAGACAACTCTTGCCCGAAGGCGAAATGACGCACGAAGGCGAACAAAATGAAAGCGCACAAAACAGGTGCGTAATACTCCAACGCAGTGGAGGGAAGCTCAACCGAGCGAAATTACAAAATGAAGCCCTACACACGACAGACCAAAATCAATAACACACAACACTAGACAAACACAACGAGAAACTTATAGGACACTAATTACGCTAACCGAGAACAGGTGTGACAACAAACAGACAAAAGCAAACGAACATGAAACATACAACGGTGGCAGCTAGTATTCCGGAGACAACGAACGCCGAAGCCTGCCCGAACAAGGGAGAGAGGCAGCCTCGGCCGAAACCGTGACACACCCTCTCTCTCCCACCCTCTCTCTCGCTCTCTCTCTCTCTCTCTCACCAGCTCCTAGTGTTAAACCTCTGTAGTGTTGTGCAGCGGCTGCAGAATCCATAAATAGAAATGGTAGATTCTGTTTTAGAGCAAAAATATGAAGACCACAACACCAGTGTGATTATTGTTGCCAAGCCATCTGTCTGCAAGGGTGACAAAAAAGATGTGAACAAACAGTCACACGCCACACAATGTGAAAATAAAGCATACTATGAACATCACAGTGATGACATCAACCAGGCAGTTTGGCTCATAAGAATGAGCATTGTGCTAAAGTTCCTTTGTCTAAACTTGAATACTCTCTCATTTCATACTAACATTTATCATATTGTATTTAAGTACTGTACCACTCATGTACTCTCCTCAGGTAAGGAGTGCAGCCAGGACGAGAGCACGGCGGCGGCCATCTTTACTGTTCAGCTGGATGATTTCCTAGGAGGGAAGCCTGTCCAGTACAGAGAACTGCAGGGGTTCGAGTCCACCGCCTTCACACGATACTTCAAGGGAGGCATCACATACAAAGTACAGTATTGTCTTACTGATGCATTTTATTTACGTTTATTTCACTAATATTAGATTTGTTCCTGTATCTGTCTTACTGCTATTTACTACTAGAAGATATGGTGTTATATTGAACCAAAAAGCACCCTTATTTTTAGCAGTGAACATTCATTCTATTTGCCACATTTCAGACCCTGGGCATCATATGCTGGAGGTCTGCTATTAAATAAACACTTGTTGTAACGTTTTGTTTGGCCCTGACCATGGGATGGAAAAGGAACCTGGTGTGGAGGGAAAAAGAGGTGCAGACCAAGAGGAAAAACAGTTATGTGTTCCTCACGCTGTTTGTTTTCTTGGTTCTGAACCTTTCTTGATTTTCCGTAATATTGCCAATTCACTAGAAGGAAGTACTTGAAATTCTACCCTTGTTCAACCTCACAGGGTACTCATAAGCCCTGACATTGCCTTTTATATGTTGTTTCAGGGATGTTTGTGTTGGGTACTATGTAACTGTGTACCTTATTTTGTATGTGATGTATGCTATGTACACCCCATCATTTTACGCTGTAAATTATTTATGCATAGTCACTTTAACTCTACCCACATGTACATATTACCTCAACTACCTCAACTACCTCAACTAGCCAGTGCCCCCGCACATTGACTCTACACCGGTACCCCCCTGTATATAGCCTCCCTACTGTTATTTTATTTTACTTCTGCTCTTTTTTTCTCAACACTTTTTTGTTGTTGTTGTTTTATTTTACTTTTTTATTTAAAAATAAATGCATTGTTGGTTAAGGGCTGTAAGTAAGCATTTCACGGTAATGTCTACCTACACCTGTTGTATTCGGCTCATGTGGCAAATAAAATGTTATTTTATTTTATTTTATCTTGTAATGCTTTTAAACTGAGCAAGACAAATTCCCTCTTGAGGGCAATGAAGTATTCAATTCTATCCTAATCTACTCTATTTTATTATATTATATTATATCCTGTTCTATTCTAGGCCGGAGGCGTGGCCTCTGGGTTCCATCATGTGGTCACCAACGACCTGTCAGCTCTGAGACTATTCCATATCAAAGGTCGTCGCGTCGTCAGGGCAACCGAGGTCACCCTCAACTGGTCCAGCTTCAACAGAGGGGACTGCTTCATCGTGGACCTTGGTGCAGTAAGTTTTGATTGATTGATAGATAGATAAATAGATTGATTGATTGATTGATTGATTGATCTACTGATTGACTAATTGACTCAGCGATGGATCAATGGATCGGTAGATTGTACTCTAGCCTCCCTCTATGTGAGAGTGTACCATATAGATATAGAACATGTATCAATGATATAGTGTCTATGGTGGTAACACTGCCTCTGCCACTTGTCTGGCACAGATGGTAGTGCACTCAGTGACCCTGTAACAACAGTTAATTTATTTGACTGTCACCTTCCTGAGAAACCAGACTCATTGTCCAGACAAACTTCAAATTCTGTTGAAAGACAAATATTACCTGTTCGGCTTGAGTTCTACGGTATGTTGACTTAAGGTGGGTTTATGTATCAGATAATTTGATATACTGTACAAGGTATCCTAATGTTCACCAAGCTGTACTGTTCACTCTTATTTTAATATTGCCCGAAATCAGGATGTATTGCCACACAACAGTGACCCACTGAGTTGGAACCCGGGTAATCTGCTTGCCACAAGATTGTGTTAGCCCTCGAAGCTAAACGCCTGCATGCACCTGGAACTTGATAAAGTGAGCAAAACCCTATTTTCAACTGAACCGTACCTGTTACCTGTCTCTAGGTTATCTACCAGTGGTGCGGTTCAGAGTGCAACAAGTTTGAGCGCCTGAAGGCAGCGCAGGTGGCTGCCAGTATCCGTGACAACGAGAGGAATGGCAGAGCAAAGCTGGTTGTCGTGGAAGAGGGGAGTGAGCCATCTGAGTTAACTGAGGTGACAGATGCTAATTTAATATTTATTTTTACAACCACAATATTTAACTTTCATTCCCTAGTCTATCGTTTGCACTCTTGAATGGACATTAATCGCAAAACACTGCAGGCACCTAACTGTATGACAGTTAAATAATCCACTTATGTGCGCTATCATTTCGCAATCTCCATTAACACAAGTCAATATTATCTTTGTCTTTTTTGTCTTTGTGTTTTTACCTGTCAACCTTAACAGGTACTTGGAAACAAGCCAGATCTACCAGAAGGTGATGACAATGACGATATGGTGGCAGATATCTCCAACAGGAAAATGGCCAAACTCTACATGGTATGGTACACAGTCTACAGTCGTGGTCAAAAGTTTTGAGAATGACACAAGTATTGGTCTTCACAAAGTTCACTTCAGTGTTATGAGATATTTTTGTCAGATGTTACTATGGTATACTGAAGTATAATTACAAGCATTCCATAAGTGTCAAAGGCTTTTATTGACAATTACATTTAGTTTATGCAAAGAGTCAATATTTGCAGTGTTGACCCTTCTTTTTCAAGACCTCTGCAATCCGCCCTGGCATGCTGTCAATTAACTTCTGGGCCACATCCTGACTGATGGAAGCCCATTCTTGCATAATCAATGCTTGGAGTTTGTCCGAATTTGTGGGTTTTTGTTTGTCCACCCGCCTCTTGAGGATCGACCACAAGTTCACAATGGGATTAAGGTCTGGGGAGTTTCCTGGCCATGGACCCAAAATGTTGATGTTTTGTTCCCTGAGCCACTTAGTTATCACTTTTGCCTTATGGCAAGGTGCTCCATCATGCTGGAAAAGGCATTGGTTGTCACCAAACTGTTCTTGGATGGTTGGGAGAAGTTGCTCTCGGAGGATGTGTTGGTACCATTCTTTATTCATGGCTGTGTTCTTAGGCAAAATTGTGAGTGAGCCCACTCCCTTGGCTGAGAATCAACCCCACACATGAATGGTCTCAGGATGCTTTACTGTTGGCATGACACAGGACTGATGGTAGCGCTCACCTTGTCTTCTCCGGACAAGGTGTTTTCCGGATGCCCCAAACAATCGGAAAGGGAATTCATCATAGAAAATGACTTTACCCAGTCCTCAGCAGTCCAATCCCTGTACCTTTTGCAGAATATCAGTCTGTTCCTGGAGAGAAGTGGCTTCTTTGGTGCCCTACTTGACACCAGGCCATCCTCCAAAATTCTTCGCCTCACTGTGCGTGCAGATGCACTCACACCTGCCTGCTGCCATTCCTGAGCAAGCTCTGCACTGGTGGTGCCCAGATCCCGCAGCTGAATCAACTTTAGGAGACGGTCCTGGCGTTTGCTGGACTTTCTTGGGTGCCCTGACGCCTTCTTCACAACAATTGAACCTCTCTCCTTGAAGTTCTTGATGATCCGATAAATGGTTGATTTAGGTGCAATCTTACTAGCAGCAATATCCTTGCCTGTGAAGCCCTTTTTGTGCAAAGCAATGATGACGGCACGCGTTTCCTTGCAGGTAACTATGGTTAACAGAGGAAGAACAATGATTTCAAGCACCACCCTCCTTTTAAAGCTTCCAGTCTGTTATTCTAACTCAATCAGCATGACAGAGTGATCTCCAGCCTTGTCCTCGTCAACACTCTCACCTGTGTTAACGAGAGAATCACTGACATGATGGCAGCTGGTCCTTTTGTGGCAGGGCTGAAATGCAGTGGAAATGTTTTTTGGGGATTAAGTTCATTTTCATGGCAAAGTGGGACTTTGCAATTAATTGCAATTCATCTGATCACTCTTCATGACATTCTGGAGTATATGCAAATTACCATCATCAAAACTGAGGCAGCAGACTTTGTGAAAATTAGTATTTGTGTCATTCTCAAAACGTTTGACCACGACTGTATACACACTCTAACACACACACACACACACACAAATTCATCTCGTTGTTGTTCCTTCCAGGTATCTGATGCTTCCGGAGCGATGCAGGTGACCCTGGTCTCAGAGGAGAATCCGTTCTCTCAGAGCCATCTGCTGTCTGACGAGTGCTTCATCTTGGACCACGGGAAAAGCAAGATGATCTTCGTCTGGAAAGGTACATATTTAAACTGATACACATGCTTATCTTGACAATCTAAATTCATCCCCTCATCCTTGTGTCCCATCTTCTTTGTACCTATTCTTCTTCATGAATCATCCATCATCACCCATAAAGGCCGTAACGCCAACCCCAGCGAGAGGAAGACTGCCATGAAGACTGCTGAGGGCTTCATCAAGCAGATGGGCTACCCACCTAACACACAGGTTCATGCTCATTATCATCCATATAGCATCAGTCATAATTGCTTTGGTTGGATCATTTGATTGGATCAACCCGTGACTCAAATATCAGTCTGTCAGTTCATGACCTGCTAAACTGATCAGGACTGAAGGAGAGTTGATCCCCAAACCTGACATTCATAGAAACCACTCCTCTTCTCTATCTCCAGATCCAGGTACTCCCAGAGGGTGGGGAGACTCCCATCTTCCAGCATTTCTTCCAGGGGTGGAAGGATAAAAACCAGAGCGAGGGGTTGGGGAAGGTCTTTGTGACCGAGAGGATCGCAAAGATACGTCAGGTGGAGTTCGATGCCTCCAAACTCCATGAGTCCCAGAGCATGGCAGCCCATTATAACATGGTGGACGACGGCACAGGGGACACTCAGGTACATGACCAAGTGTTACCGCCACAAGACTAGTATGAAAATGTATGCACTCACTAACTGTAAGTCGCTCTGGATAAGAGCGTCTGCTAAATGACAAAAAAAAATAAAAAATAAAGACCACTGAGCTAAGGTCTAAGCAATAGATCAGGGAGCTAACACAGGCCTTTAGGTATCAGGCAAGATTCCTCATTACGTGAGCATTACAAGCAGTGAATAAGCAAATATGCTAATGTCAAAATGAGTCAAGTGTTTTATTCTACTGACAATTCCAATCACATGGATTGTAAACACATTATATAGTCTAATAGCCAGCCAGATGCATGTTTTATGTTCCAGATCTTCAGAGTGGAGAGCAGTGGTCGAGTCCCAGTCGACCCAAATACGTATGGCCAGTTCTATGGAGGAGACTGTTACATCATCCTCTATACTTATAAGAGAGGACAGATCATCTACACCTGGTGAGTCTGGTAGACCTGTACTCATATATCCAATTGGTCCTCTGTAGCTCAATTGGTAGAGCATGGCGCTTGTAACGCCAGGGTAGTGGGTTCGATCCCCGGGACCACCCATACGTAAAAATGTATGCACACATGACTGTAAGTCGCTTTGGATAAAAGCGTCTGCTAAATGGCATATTATATTATAATTAGATTGATTGGTTGGTTGGTTGGTTGGATGGATTGATGAATTGATTGATTGATCCCTATACTTCCTGTGGCAGGCAGGGAGCTAGCAGCACTCTAGATGAGCTCACAGCTTCTGCCTTCCTAACTGTGGAGCTGGATCGCTCCCTGGGAGGGAATGCAGTTCAGGTAAGATTAATCCAAATTAAGATGAGGATCTCTTATTGTCAGATGTCTACAAATGTCCAATGGATCTACTTTTATCCCAACCCCTCCGAAAGACACACACTGATGTTGAAGTGGTTGGAGCAGAGGGCCAGCCCTAGTGTAAATGTGTAAAAACTGTTTACATTTTGTCAATCCTTTTTTTATATCACGGTTGTAAAGTGTGATACTAGAGGAGGTTATTCTCTCCAGCCTACTGTGTATTAAATCCCCTAATTTGACTGTCTTATCAGGGTTTACTTTCCATGCCTATGGGGCATGACGGAATATTTTCTCTAGGTGTGAAGGAGGTATCTCATAATCTGATTCAATGTTTTATGATCAACTGTTAGCACAGGGTGCCGCTTGTACAGAGACACTGGGATATTCTCAATTGATTTTACTAACTCCTCTGTCCTCTCCTCACCTCTTTTTTTTTAAAGGTCAAAGGTAAACGAGGAGAGGAAAAGTGGAAACAAATGTGCTTGTATGAAATGAGAAACTCCTTCTCCACTCCTGCATCATCAGGCAAATCGAGATTTTGGGACAATAAGGTTCTATGTGCAAAAAGATGATTCTGAGATAATTAAAGTTCTGAACCCTCAATGGTTTGAATGGTGTCAGCAATGTTATCTTGTATTCTTTTGAGCTTAACAACATGATTTGGGGTATTTAGAGTACTATATAGGTAAAGAACGTTGAACAGAACAAGGCTATGTCAATAACTAAATTTAGACAAAAATGCAGATAGAATCTTATAGTCCCAAACTCTCTGAATGCGTTTACAGGGGTGGAATACCAAAATAAATGTGTAAAGTGATCAAAACAAATGTAGCTAGTTATAGATAAAACGATAAGTAGAGTATAGTTTTTAAATGTGTGCATGCTTTTCTCCTTCGAGAAAACAACAGCTGACTCAGAGGGTGTGACGGATATTAAAACACTTCTGCGCTACCTGGCGCGAGGACACTCTTGTGCATCCTCTGCCGAAGTAGGTAATCGAGGGGAGCAGACTCCTTTGTTCATCTACTAACGAATTGACACTTTCTTCGACCACTCGACAACTTAACGGTTTCTGGGTCACGGAGGAGAGAGAACGGTCTTTTGCCCAAATCAGAATCTCCCACTGTGTATGACGTGTTATACCGCCCCCTAGTGGTTGTCTACAGTATAGGGTCTCGAACTGGCCCTCAAGCTATTGCTTTGCTATCCATGTGCTCCTGTACCAAATGTGATATGCGTTAAGACTTTATTTTTGGTTTCCTAGGTGAGAGTGTCCCAAGGAAAAGAGCCTGCCCATCTCCTGAGTCTGTTCAAAGCCAAGCCCCTCATCGTATATAAGAGTGGTACCTCACGCATCGGAGGCCAAGCACCTGCGGCCCCCACACGCCTGTTCCAGGTCCGACGTAACCTGGGCACCATCACACGCATCGCTGAGGTTAGGATGTTCTCTCACACAGATACACACCAATGGTTGTTTGATTGGCAGTGATGGAAGGTAAACACACATGAACGCAGTTTACACACTATTTTGTGAATAGGGTTATGCACCGGTTATGCTAAATTAGAGTTTATTTGCACTGGCATTTACGATGCTCATTTTGTCATTTCCTATCATCTAGACTGGAGGTCAGTGTTTCCTCACCACTAGATCCCAGTTGCATTGTCTGTTGTGTGTGTTGTCGCAGGTGGATGCGGAGGCTGGCAGCCTGAACTCTAACGATGCATACCTGCTGAAGCTGCCCACGGGGCAGAGCTACCTGTGGGTGGGTAAGGGCGCCAGCGTGGACGAGGAGCGGGGGGCCCAGTACCTGAGTCAGGTGCTGGAGTGTCAGTCACAACGCGTCGTAGAGGGACAGGAACCAGGTGAGAATATCATACAGATTCCTTGGCCTGGGCCCATATTCATAAAGCTTCTCAGAGGAGGAGTGCTAATGTATTATCAGTTTTCCTTTTAGCTCATAATGAATAAGAATATATGGACAGGGTCCTGATATTAGATCAGAACTTCTGCTCTGAGAAACTTTATGAGATGTGATGTAGTACTCAGGAATGTCACCAGGGGGCAGACTGAGACAAGGAAAGTGTCGAGGCAGATTGACAAGTTTTAGGTTTTTAGTCCTAAAAATGTATATCACAAGTTCAAGCTGCAAAGAAACTCAAGCAGGTTTGTTTGGTTTGGTTGTAGCGAACCTCTGGGCAGCATTAGGGGGAAAGAAGGACTACCAGACATCAGAGAGACTGGCGAGTAAGAGCCTCACTCAACAACCTCGCCTGTTCGCCTGCTCCAACAAGACTGGCAGGTTCATAGTGAGTACCACACACATGCACGCACGCACACTCACACAAACACACTCAGATAGATAGATGACAAATACTGTTTGCAGATTGAGGAGGTTCCAGGAGAGTTCAGTCAGGAGGACCTGGCAGAGGATGACGTGATGCTGTTGGATGTCTGGGATCAGGTATGGAGCTTGTTACACATCCCCAAATTACAATTTTCAGCCCATTTCTAACTCTATGGAGGGTGAAATTTTTTTCTAATAGGTGTTTATCTGGATTGGCAAAGATGCCAATGAAGTTGAGAGAACTGAATCTGTAAAATCAGGTGAGTTTTGGTCTTTGCCTTGTGTGTGTAAATAGGGTAGTTTCTTTTTCGTAGAGTACATTTAATATAGAGTTTAATATAATACATACACAGTGCCAATCAAAGGTTTGGACACAACTACTCATTCCAGGGTTTTTCTTTATTTTTACTATGTTCTACATTGTAGAATAATAGTGAAGACATCAAAACTATGAAAAAACATATCAAAATACACTACCGTTCAAAAGTTTGGGGTCACTTAGAAATGTCCTTGTTTTCGAAAGAAAAGCAATTTTTTTGTCCATTAAAATAACATCAAATTGGTCAGAAATACAGTGGAGACATTGTTCATGTTATAAATGGCTATTGTAGCTGGAAACGGCTGATTTTTAATGGAATATCTACACAGGCGTACAGAGGCCCATTATCAGCAACCATCAGTCCTGTGTTCCAATGGCACGTTGTGTTCGCTAATCCAAGTTTATCATTTAAAAAGGCGAATTGATAATTAGAAAACCCTTTTGCAATTATGTTAGCACAGCTGAAAACTTTTGTGCTGATTAAAGAACCAAATATACTGGCCTTATTGAGACTAGTTGAGCATCTGCAGCATCAGCAATTGTGGGTTCGATTACAGGCTCAAAATGGCCAGAAACAAACAACTTTCTTCTGAAACTCGTCAGTCTATTCTTGTTCTGAGAAATTAAGGCTATACCATGTGAGAAATTACCAAGAAACTGAAGATCTTGTACAACGCTGTGTACTACTCCCTTCACAGAACAGCACAAACTGGCTCTAACCAGAATAGAAAGTGGAGTGGGAGGCCCTGGTGCACAACTGAGCAAGAGGACAAATACATTAGTGTCTAGTTTGAGAAACAGACGCCTCACAGGTCCTCAACTGGCAGCTTCATTAAATAGTACCCAAAAAACACCAGTCTCAACGTCAACAGTGAAGAGGCGACTCCGGGATGTTGACATTCTAGGCAGAGTTGCCCATCTTAATCTTTTATTTTTATTGGCCAGTCTGAGATATGGCTTTTTCATTGCAACTCTGAAGAAGAGTAGGTGAATGGATGATCTCAGCATTTGTGGTTCCCACCATGAAGCATGGAGGAGGAGGTGTGATGGTGTGGGGGTGCTTTGCTGGTGACACTGTCTGTGATTTATTTAGAATTCAAGGCACACTTAACCAGCATGGCTACCACAGCATTCTGCAGCGATACGCCATCCCATCTGGTTTGCGCTTAGTGGGACTTTCATTTGTTTTTCAACAGGACAATGACCCAAAGTATACCTCCAGGCTGTGTAAGGGCTATTTGACAAAGAAGGAGAGTGATGGATTGCTGCATCAGATGACCTGGCCTCCACAATCACCCGACATCAACCCAATTGAGATGATTTGGGATGAGTTGGACCGCGGAGTGAAGGACAAGCAGCCAACAAGTGCTCAGCATATGTGGGAACTCCTTTTTATTTATTTATATTTATTTTACCTTTATTTAACTAGGCAAGTCAGTTAAGAACAAATTCTTATTTACAATGACGGCATACACCGGCCAAACCCGGACGACGCTGGGCCAATTGTCCGCCGCCCTCCTTCAAGACTGTTGGAAAAGCATTCCAGGTGACTACCTCATGAAGCTGGTTGAGAGAATGCCATGAGTGTGCAAAGCTGTCATCAAGGCAAAGGGTGGATACTTTGAGGAATCTGTTTAACACTTTTTTGGTTAATACAGGATTCCATATGTGTTATTTCATAGTTTTGATGTCTTCACTAGTATTATACAATGTAGAAAATAGTACAAATAAAGAAAAACCCTTGAATTAGTAGATATGACCAAACTTTTGACTGGTACTGTATTCCTTTAATATATTTGAGGTGTGAACACAATATTTTCTATGGTTTATCCCATTGATTGACAACATCTATGTGTTCCCTTCCTTACAGCCAAGACATACATAGAGACAGATCCAGGGGGTCGGGATAAGAGGACCTCCATAGTGATGGTGAAGCAGGGTCATGAGCCCCCCACCTTCACAGGGTGGTTCCTGGGGTGGGACACAGCACGCTGGGACTCAGACACCGTGGCTATGACCATGAAGACACTGCAGATTTAGCATCAATGAATCCCAACAGTTATAACACTGTTATAACACAGTTTAGACTGTTATAACGGTTATAACCTTCACTTTGTATTCAGCCGAGGGTTTACAAGTACTATAGTGAAACCCCAGATAATGTGCACAGCTTGGACATCTTTGTTGTTTTTGTTCCAAAGACAAAAGACCAAAATGTATGATATATGAAGTTAATTTGAATGCTGATCTTTACATTTGGACTTGTAAATGTTGGTATTTGCTGTATGCTATCAAAACAAAGAGAGTAGCACACTCCATATGTATAACCTCCCAGTAATTTATTGGGTAAAAAAACATTTGCTGTTTGCTGTATATAAAAAAAGAAAATATGTTTGTAATTTGTGTATTGGCGAGTATGGAAGTTTGAATGCTTTTGTCATTAAAAACTATGAAAGAAAATGCATAACGCCTGCTGAGAGTTCTTTGCATGAACTCACACTGAGAAAGATATTTTAATTTATTTATTTTCAAGTCTAACCTAGCCTCGCAAGCCGCCTGATTTTGCGAGCTTACATGAATGGTTCGCTAGTCAGTCTGGTAATTACCAGGCTAAAAGTCTAACCACAATGGACAATCAAATGAATTGAAGATGGCGCTAATACATTATTAAACAGTTATTAGCTCCAGTGTCTTGTCTTCATCTCAAACCTTGGACTACTCTGTAGCCTGTAAAAAATTACTACAATATTTGAGTACCTGAAAAAGTCATTTTGGTCATTTTACGAATATCAAATTAAGTAAATTGAGTGTGCGATCCCGCTGGGCACAGACATCAATTCAACGTCTATTCCACGTTGGTTCAACTTAATTTCATTGAAATGACGTGGAAACAACGTTGATTCAACCAGTGTGTACACAGTGGGATTGCACTGCAATGTTTTTTCGAATGTCAATTTCCCGCCATCCCAATGTCTGCTTCTGAGGATCCCACCCACTTTCAGATCATACGATTGAAACCATTGAGCGATCAGACCAGATCCGAGAGACCACCCAAGCCACACAGTAAATGTGTTCTTGATAGTCCTCACCTTGTAAATCACCCTGTTCTTTGATCTTGCATTAAAGCTGCATTAAAGCTTTTTCCTCACATAGCACAGACATTCTGATCTAATTATAAAATCATAAAAAAAATCGGCATACATTGGCCCTATCTTTATTTAAACATACACATTTAGGCATGACACATCTTTAATTAAATATCTAGATCTTCATATTCTTGACGTTGGTTGCAATCAATGAAACTTGAAACATTTCTATCCCCAGCCATACAAATGTAGCCTATAGATGAGTTCCAGATAAGATACACACATTTTACACAGAAAACATTGTGTCAAGTACATCTAGAATATATAACACGCCCTTTTCATTGCAACCCGTTACAATGTAATTTCAGTGTTCAATGACACCAAGTGACAGATACAGGTGGCGCGTGGAGGTGTGTCGTGTGGGGACGACGACAGGCACCACTCTCCACCAATCGGACAATGAGAAAACGGAGCGCTCTGGGACTTCAACCAACCAGAGCTCCTGCTAGAAACATTCTGGGTTGAACCCGTGGTGCGGGAATGGATTGGAGAGGGAGTCCATCCACGTTTATCATTCAGTAGTCGTGTGGACGTGATAGTGTGAGCAAGAGAGAGGAGATCATAAAGGATACCCTGTTGCGACGATTTCGCTTTCATGTTTTGGAAAGTCCATAGGCCTACATCACAAAGGTAGGTGTGCATTTTTTTTCCATGCAGATTATGAACAGAGATTACGTTTAGTACAATATGTGGAATAAATTAGATTATACCCAAACCATCGTCGCCAGTTTTTCATGACAGTTTGCATTGAATGTCTGCCTAGACCGCCTGTTATTGAGTGCAAGATGATTGAATAGCAAACTAGCAATAGCCTGCTAATATATAAGAGCATTCATTCATTTTTTTTTTTTTCATAGCACTTGTTGGCATAACCCCTCTGCCCCTCTGTCTGCCTGTCAAACCATTTGTTTTGCCGTTAGTGGTAGAAGACTGATGTTGCAGCGCAACAGTTTCTTGATGGCCAGCCAGTCAATCTTGTGTAGCATATTTAGATTATTCTCTCAATTTACGATTTGGCAGGCAACGAGCAGAATAATGTCATTCCACGCTCTTGTACCAACAGCAATGATCATCAACCCGACGACAGTTCAAATCGGATTTTTGTTGGGAGCACGCCAGGGTCCTTGTCATTCAATATCGATAGCCTACTGCCTCTGAATGGGAATTAACATATGAAATCCACCGAGCGCTGCACTAGCCACTACATGTGCAAATAGGCTCCTTGCACACCCCGCTGGTTTACCTCTCATTCATCTCATGGCCCGAAATATTAAAGATGTAAAAGGCTTAAGAATAAGAAAGAGAGAGAGCATTTTCACTTACAATGAGAAAAGGAAAAAAGAGAGAGACTGTATAGGCCTAGGCTATATTCACTTACAGTTGTAAAGCAACAGACTATTGTTCTTGTTGGTTGTTGAGTGCTTTTTACAGCTGCTTACATTGTATCCTCTCTCTTTTATTTCCAGGTGAATGCTGCAGGACAGCCCCCTGGGAAAGGAATGAGCAAAGAAGCCTTGTGATTATTTGCTGAAGCAGCAGCGGCACGCTTCTCCCCTGTCTGAGTCTCCCTCAAAGTGTGAATAACAAGATGGGGAATGGATTATCAGACCAGATCTTCCCCAGCCTTCCTTCCTTCCAGGCCCTCCATATTGTCATCCTGGGTCTGGACTGCGCCGGGAAGACCACTGTCCTCTACCGCCTTCGTTTCAATGAGTTTGTGAACACGGTCCCCACTAAGGGATTCAACACGGAGAAAATCAAAGTGTCCCTGAGCGCTAGCGGAAAGTCCTGGCGGAAGGCAGCGTTCCACTTCTGGGACGTGGGTGGTCAGGAGAAGCTTCGCCCCCTGTGGCGCTCGTACACGCGGTGCGCCGACGGCATTGTGTTCGTGGTGGATTCCGTCGACACCGAGCGCCTGGAGGAGGCCAAGACGGAGCTCCATAAGATCACGAGGTTAGCAGAGAACCAGGGGGTGCCTGTTCTAGTGGTGGCCAACAAGCAGGACCTGAGGAACTCTCTGCCGCTTCACGAGATGGAGCGCTCTCTGGCGCTAGGGGAACTGGGTAATGGAACGCCCTGGCACCTGCAGCCCACCTGTGCCATCATAGGGGAGGGGCTACAGGAAGGTCTCGAGAAGCTCCACACCATGATCATCAAAAGGAGGAAGATGCAGAAAGCTCAACAGAAGAAGAAGAGATGATCGGATTGGTCACACACACAACCGCCATCATGGCGGAGTTGGTGGAGTTACAGAAGGACTTCATATGAGATATCAATGGTGGTGGATGGTGACCCACCTGTCGGGGTGTTAACCTGTTAACCATGAGCTGGACACGTGGTGTTGACTAGTATGGTATACTACAGTACCCATAATGCTAGGTGTCTCCTTATCAATACATTGACCAGGTGATGTGGAGCTCTCAGTGATGGGTCAGCTGCTTGCCTGCCTGTCTGTCTGTCTGTCTGTTGGCTCAGTTGTATCAGACAAATGGAATGGGACTGAGTTTGTTCAGGGCTGTCTCGGGGTGTTGTCACTATGTCCTCACTGGAACTAATGGAGTAGATATTTTTCACCATGCCATGGACTTTGGATGGTAACAGTCCTGGCTGATACAGTAACATGGGACAGTGGTCACTAATGTATTTTTATAGGAAGTATTTCATCATACCATGAGGCATACAATAGTTCTCAGAGAGACAAAACAATCAAAACATTGTTGAAGTGTCAGAGAAGTCAAATGTACACTTGATTGTATGCTGTCTATACTCTCAAGTGTTACAAAGGTATTTAGCCTATTGTTCAATCAGTTTGAAGCCTGAAAACACAATGAAATTATAGGTTTACCAAAGCTTTTGTTGACAATGAGATTACATGTCGAAAACACAAAGAAGGACTATGTCCCCCCCACATTCTGAAATTGCAGTTTTGTCCATGCGGAAGCCTCCGAGCGGTCGGGTAGGCTGTTTGGAGTGGTTATCTGACCGGATTACATTTTTTTATTTTTTTATAACAATTAATGTCCCCCCCACTTCTAAAACCAAAGTTGCGCCCCTGGATAGAAGTCTAGATAGAAGAGTTCAGAATAAGCTCAATGATGATGATTCACTGAGAAGAGAATACAGAGAGTTTTTAAACTTGAGTGTAATTACGTTAGTGTTTCATCAGTGATAAATGATTAGGATCTACAGCAGTTAGGCTATTTAATGTTACTATCACTTGGGTGAGGTGAGGTCAAGGTGGGGTAAAAACTCAGTTCAGCTCAGCACTATTCGTGTCAGTGTCAGGCAGGGTGGTTGTGTCGTGTGTAATTCTGTTGATTGTCAGGCTCAGTTGGCTCAGCATACTCTGAATATTCCTTCCTGGCTTGGCTAGCTGTCTGATCTGGAGCCTGTACTCCAAAGGTGTCAGGCTTCTGTCAGATCCAGGCCTAGTACCTGCCTAAGACTTTGGGTGCGTTCCAGAGTGTAGATCCAGCCCTACTTCGCTATCTACCAGGCCACGTGTAGCTCAGTTGGTAGAGCATGGCGCTTGTAACGCCATGGTTGTGGGTTCGTTTCCCACGGGGGACCTGTATGAAAATGTATGCACTCATTAACTGTAAGTCGCGCTGGATAAGAGCGTCTGCTAAATGACAAAAAAATTAATATAAAATCTACCTAAGAATTTGGGTGCGTTCCAGATACACCTTTTCTGCTGTCAGATCCAGCCCTACCTAACACTTTAGGTGCGTTCCAGATACACTCATTCTACTTAGGTCCTTGCAGTTTATTGGATCGTTATATCATGTTGATGTGCTTCCTAAGATGTTAAACAGTTCTCCAGATGATGTAAAGATATGATCATCTGACCTCAGACCTGTGCAGAGTTTGTGTACCTGGAACGCACCCATGGACTTCTATATTCCATAGAGACAGTCAAGTAAATGCACTTTATTGGTCCATTTTCTGACCTTGCATCATCAGATTTTTGTATGACGTTTATTATGATACTTAAAGAAGTCAAATAATGATATTGCTTCAAGGGAAGCGTTTTTAAAAAGTTGTTACACTGTTACCACATTGGAATGTCAGTTATGTCCCCCTGTTTACTCTGTCTGTGTGTGAGGGGGGAGGGGTGCTCATATTTATGTGTTTGTTTGTATGAATTTGTTAACCTCGAATAAAGCAACAATTAAATACAATAACATGATATCGCACACAGTGGTTTTTTTCTTTCTCCCTTACAGTGAGGGAAAAAAGTATTTGATCCCCTGCTGATTTTGTACGTTTGCCAACTGAAAAAGAAATGATCAGTCTATAATTTTAATGGTAGGTTTATTTGAACAGTGAGAGACAGAATAACAACAAAAAAATCCAGAAAAACGCATGTCAAAAATGTTATAAATTGATTTGCATTTTAATGAGGGAAATAAGTATTTGACCCCCTCTCAATCAGAAAGATTTCTGGCTCCCAGGTGTCTATTATACAGGTAACGAGCTGAGATTAGGAGCACACTCTAATCTCCTAATCTCAGTTTGTTACTTGTATAAAAGAGACCTGTCCACAGAAGCAATCAATCAATCAGATTCCAAACTCTCCACCATGGCTGTCAGGGACAATATTATAGACCTATACAAGGTTGGAATGGGCTACAAGACCATCGCCAAGCAGCTTGGTGAGAAGGTGACAACAGTTGGTGCGATTATTCGCAAATGGAAGAAACACAAAATAACTGTCAATCTCCCTCGGCCTGGGGCTCCATGCAAGATCTCACCTCGTGGAGTTGCAATTATTATGAGAACGGTGAGGAATCAGCCCAGAACTACACAGGAGGATCTTGTCAATGATCTCAAGGAAGCTGGGACCATAGTCACCAAGAAAACAATTGGTAACACACTACGCCGTGAAGGACTGAAATCCTGCAGCGCCCGCAAGGTCCCCCTGCTCAAGAAAGCACATATACAGGGCCGTCTGAAGTTTGCCAATGAATATCTGAATGATTCAGAGGAGAACTAGGTGAAAGTGTTGTGGTCAGATGAGACCAAAATGGAGCTCTTTGGCATCAACTCAACTCGCCGTGTTTGGAGGAGGAGGAATGCTGCCTATGACCCCAAGAACACCATCCCCACCGTCAAACATGGAGGTGGAAACATTATGCTTTGGGGGTGTTTTTCTGTTAAGGGGACAGGACAACTTCACCGCATCAAAGGGACAATGGACGGGGCCATGTACCGTCAAATCTTGGGTGAGAACCTCCTTCCCTCAGCCAGGGCATTGAAAATGGGTCGTGGATGGGTATTCCAGCATGACAATGACCCAAAACACACGGCCAAGGCAACAAAGGAGTGGCTCAAGAAGAAGCACATTAAGGTCCTGGAGTGGCCTAGCCAGTCTCCAGACCTTAATCCCATAGAAAATCTGTGGAGGGAGCTGAAGGTTCGAGTTGCCAAACGTCAGCCTCGAAACCTTAATGACTTGGAGAAGATCTGCAAAGAGGAGTGGAACAAAATCCCTCCTGAGATGTGTGCAAACTTGGTGGCCAACTACAAGAAACGTCTGACCTCTGTGATTGCCAACAAGGGTTTTGCCACCAAGTACTAAGTCATGTTTTGCAGAGGGGTCAAATACTTTTTTCCTTTATTAAAATGCAAATCAATTCATAAGATTTTTGACATGCGTTTTTCTGGATTTTTTTGTTGTTATTCTGTCTCTCACTGTTCAAATAAACCTACCATTAAAATTATAGACTGATCATGTCTTTGTCACTGGGCAAACGTATAAAATCAGCAGGGGATCAAATACTTTTTTCCCTCACTGTATCAAAAGTGCTGAAAATAATTTCCTAGATAACGTTAGACATTGGGCAACAGTGTTGTGAATACTATCTTCAGAGGAAGAAGAAGAAGAATATTGAAGTTACACTTCTATCGTAGCTTATCAGCAGTTATATGGCATTTACACACTGCACTGGATTTTGGGGCAATAAAATGGTAAATCACTGATATTTGCGCATGAAATAGGTTCCCGCCTTCCTGTCAGTGTAGAAACGGAGAATAACAAACTGGAGAGATGTGCTTTCATTACACAGTGTACTTTACTCTTCTCACACACAGACACACTGTATTTCACTCTTCACCGACCTGAATTCACTGCCTACGCCCCAAACCCCCTGAAAACACTGCCTAGGCCCCAAACCCCATGAATTCTGCGGTGAAACTAATTCAGGTTCAACAGCTACTCTCACTGTTAGCTAGAAGTGAGGCTGGTGTTCTAATGAGGCTCATGAATATTCCTGAGAAACACTGAGGGAAAAGCATGATATGCATAATGTAACAGGGAACAGGGTCATAACAGTGGGATTTTGAGCTGGGCACAGAATTACAACACTGATAGTGGTGCTGATCAGGTGGCCTTGGGATATAGGCTACCTACAGTACAGGACAAGCAGTATAACATGTTCACATCATTACCAGCTGTTGAAACTATGTATTACCTTGTTTATTATCTGGGGCTGTTTTCAGTGGTTTTGGGATGTTGGTGTTTGGAGAAGAGAAGAGTGGGCACAGCCAGTTCTAGCCCAGGAGGACCCGCCCTCCTCAGAACAAAAACAGACACTAACAGAGAGAGGGAGAGAGGAAAGGACGAGGGAGGACGGAGGAGAGGGGCCATCGGTCAGAGGAGATGACCCAGTAAGGAGTGATTTCTCTGGACTCGTTTCCCTGTTAAGCCCTTTCCTGGTTGTTGGATGGATGGATGGAAGGGAAAGCACAGTCTTGTGAGGGGAGGGCACACACATGCGCATGCACGCTCACACACACACAACCCCCCCCCCCCCCCACACACACACACAACAGCTCCAGGTCACCCAGGTATCTGATAGGCAGGGATAATGGAGGTGAAACTGTCTCACAGTTAATTGTTTCAGAGATAATGAAATATGCAAAAATATTCTCTCTTCATGTTCATGTTCTCTCTCTGCATGTTCATGTTCTCTCTCTGCATTTTCATGTTCTCTCTCTGCATGTTCATGTTCTCTCTCTGCATGTTCATGTTCTCTCTCTCTGCATGTTCATGTTCTCTCTCTGCATGTTCATGTTCTCTCTCTGCATGTGTGCCTACAGAAAGCCTGGTCCTGCACCAAAAACCTCAAAGAGAATTGTGAACATTTAAAGAATGTATTATTTTTAATTTAATGGAGGAGCAACATATACATTTTTTTGCAACTAAATAAGCAGCAGAAAACAGAAATAATATGATTTTGACTTTGTAGCTTCACACTACTTTTTCAAACTACCCTTGGCTCTGCTGTAAACATTTGGATGAAACATTTCAATACCACACCTAACCACATGTTACTTCTTATCACATGTGGAAATGACTGAACGATCATGTGGTCCTCTGTAGCTCAGCTGGTAGAGCACTGCGCTTGTAACGCCAAGGTAGTGGGTTCGATCCCCGGGACCACCCATACACAAAAATGTATGCACGCATGACTGTAAGTCGCTTTGGATAAAAGCGTCTGCTAAATGACATATTATTATTATTATGTAAACAGTGGCATACCGTTTCTGTGACATCCCTTCTCAGGGGCTAAATGGCAGTTTGCCCATGTCGATGTTTCCATCATAGTGATCTCAGACAGATCTGTGTGGCACCAGATGTTAAGGCCTCTCTATTCCCATGACCAGGGGGAACACACACACACAGTTTATCAGAGTCACATTGGGGTGTAGGGTTCAGTCGTTCCCATATTCTCTCTCTCTCACTCTCTCCCTCTCTTCGTCTCTTCCTCTCTTCCTGTACCACTACATTGCCTGGGCCCCTGATCTTTTGATGTAAGTACCATGGTATTAGTGTGTTAAGGGGCTAAACACATGGGCTCCAAACCCCTTCAAATTGAGCTTCACTTGACTTAATTTGTCCTGTACAATGGAACCAATGGAATAGTCCTTAAAGTGCAAACTCTGAGCTAAATCAAGCGCACCTGCTGATCAGCGTCATGGGCTTCCTCCCTGCCCTCAGAACTAGCTGATTCAGAAGCTACGTATATGTCAAACCACACCCTGTTCCAGTCCAACCCTGTGAAGTCACACCCCCTCCCTGTCCCACTCCCCCCACACCCTCCACTCCTCCTGCGTGACACAGAACTAGGCCTGCTCTAGGGTCATTAAAGAGAAGCTCACAGCCATAAAAAAGCAATGTGCATTAAGGGTTTCCATGGAGGAATGTAATGTGGAGCCAGATCTGGACTGTAAATGTTTTCATCTACACCAGATGTTTTACTGTACCTTCTGCTCTGTCTGCTGTGATGTGACGCAGGGCAATTGCCTAAATAATAAGAGCCAAACTCACATGCCGATTTCATCTCTGTCCACCCTTTTCTTCCTCATTTCATTTCATGCCATTTGTATTTATTTAACCAGAATAGTCCACTCAGTCACAATTAGCACTTTTATGTGAAAGTAAACAGATAGGCTTTAGCTCTGTATTGAGTCCATTTTGTGTAGTCAACTATGAGGTTAGTCTGATCTGATGGCTTCCTGTGGTTGAGGAGATGGACAGGTATTACCAGAGCAAGCTCAATATTACAACCTCTCTGTCACTGTTACCATTCATTTGAAGCCTGTCTGCCTCAGATGTCTAGCACAGTCAGTACTCCAGAGGTGTGAATATGTGAGTGGAATCATTCATGTTGGATGGGTGTGTGTGTGAAGCTCTGATGATCCCTCCAGCATGTGTGAGCTGTGGGGCAAGGTGTGTGAACTGTGGCAGCCAGGGTGTGGATGGTGAGGAAGGGAAACATTGATAAGAGAGGAACCAGAGTTGCCACTTCCTGTAGTGTTGGGGCGGCGCACAATTGGCCCAGCGTCGTCCAGGGTAGGGGAGGGAATGGCTGGCAGGGATGTAGCTCAGTTGGTAGAGCATGGCGTTTGCAACGCCAGGGTTGTGGGTTCGATTCCCACAGGGGGCCAGTATGAAAAAATAATTTAAAAATAATGTATGCACTCACTAACTGTAAGTCGCTCTGGATAAGAGCGTCTGCTAAATGACTAAAATGTAAATGTAAATGTGTTGCTTTCCTGAGAAGAGGCCTACAGTGGCACGCCCTCGCTAACACTCAGGGTGAGAGACAGGTATTCCAGCATAGCTTTTCACACTTTGCAAAGTGTAGGGAAATGTTTCTTCTTTATTTTTCCCATTGTACAAGCATGGCCTATTGTCTCACCCTTTTCCCCTCAGTTTATGTCTCATGTATCAGCAATTTTTTTGGGGGGGGCATCAATAATAACGATATAATGAATTATGGTTCGCAGTCATTTTTGGAAAAGCACAGTTGTCAATTATTTCCCCCTCTTTTGTGTTAAGGTGAACAAATATCAGATTAGAAATTATTTCTGTACCTAAACACTCCTTAATAACAACTAACGGCTGTGCTAAATTGCATAATAAGGCTCAATGAACCATCATCATTTGTTTTTCAGAATAACAGGAAATGAAGCTCATTATTGAGTAGATCATATCAGGGAGCAGTAAGCTCAGGATTCTGTGACCTGTTTTCTTCAAGGTGAACATTCCAAATGCCCTGAGGGATGATTAAAACCTAACTTTTTCTCATATACTTGTTTGATTTTGAGTTGAATGGCAGTTCAACATATGACTCATGTCAACACACCATGTAAAAATGTTATCTTTCAAGTAAACAGATCGGTTCAACTAATGCAGTGTGTGTGTGTGTGTGTGTGTGTGTGTGTGTGTGTGTGTGTGTGTGTGTGTGTGTGTGTGTGTGTGTGTGTGTGTGTGTGTGTGCACATGCGTGCATGCGTGTACGGGTGGTAGAGCCAATGGAGGAACACTTCAGACCCAAACAATCCTACTTTACTCTGTTACATAACTAAGGCCTGAATGTGGATGCCCCAGCATTCTTCTTATCCCTGTTCAGACAGAGTTTAACAATAGCACTCGTATCTCCATTTAACTTCAATCACAGACATTTTTAAGTGTTAAGAGAAAAGTTCTGAAGGGTGCTGGCGTTGTTTATTTTACATAACGCTATTTCGGTCTGTTTCTCACCCCATGGCTGCACTCCACATGCGATGTGGTCCACAGGAGACTTTGACACTTGTCTGACTGTTTCTGAAACTCTGCAAGAGGAATAAAGCAGGTTTCCCTTTCTCCCTGAGACAATGGGAAGAGAGAGAGGGAGGGAAAGAGGGAAGGGTGGGGGAGGTTAGACGGTGGTGGCTGGACAGTCCTGTGATTGTGTTATTACATCAAACCTGAACTTCACAGCCTTCAAAGGGTGTCCTCCTACTCTAACCGAGTCACTGTGACAATATGTAGTAGTATGGGTGTTAACCCTGGTGTCCTAGCTAAATAAACAACATGTAGTAGTATGGGTGTTAACCCTGGTGTCCTAGCTAAATAAACAACATGTAGTAGTATGGGTGTTAACCCTGGTGTCCTGGCTAAATAAACAACATGTAGTAGTATGGGTGTTATCCTTGGTGTCCTAGCTAAATAAACAACATGTAGTAGTATGGGTGTTAACCCTGGTGTCCTAGCTAAATAAACAACATGTAGTAGTATGGGTGTTAACCCTGGTGTCCTGGCTAAATAAACAACATGTAGTAGTATGGGTGTTAACCCTGGTGTCCTAGCTAAATAAACAACATGTTGTAGTATGGGTGTTAACCCTGGTGTCCTAGCTAAATAAACAACATGTAGTAGTATGGGTGTTAACCCTGGTGTCCTAGCTAAATAAACAACATGTAGTAGTATGGGGGTTAACCCTGGTGTCCTAGCTAAATAAACAACATGTAGTAGTATGGGTGTTAACCCTGGTGTCCTAGCTAAATAAACAACATGTAGTAGTATGGGTGTTAACCCTGGTGTCCTGGCTAAATAAACAACATGTAGTAGTATGGGTGTTATCCTTGGTGTCCTAGCTAAATAAACAACATGTAGTAGTATGGGTTTTATCCTTGGTGTCCTAGCTAAATAAACAACATGTAGTAGTATGGGGGTTAACCCTGGTGTCCTAGCTAAATAAACAACATGTAGTAGTATGGGTGTTAACCCTGGTGTCCTGGCTAAATAAACAACATGTAGTAGTATGGGTGTTAACCCTGGTGTCCTGGCTAAATAAACAACATGTAGTAGTATGGGTGTTAACCCTGGTGTCCTAGCTAAATAAACAACATGTTGTAGTATGGGTGTTAACCCTGGTGTCCTGGCTAAATAAACAACATGTAGTAGTATGAGTGTTAACCCTGGTGTCCTAGCTAAATAAACAACATGTAGTAGTATGGGTGTTAACCCTGGTGTCCTAGCTAAATAAACAACATGTAGTAGTATGGGTGTTAACCCTGGTGTCCTGGCTATATTTCTAACCTGGCCCTAATACTATCGTGGCCATCATTGGTCACCTAATCATTTCCACCTTCCAATTTGCTAATTCAACCCATCTCCTCTCCTTTCTCCTCAAGATTGGTGCTGTGAATGCAGCTTTTATTGGTTTGCACACCACCACAAAACCTCAAAGAAGTTGCTGTGAATGAGAATGTGTTCTCTTCTCAGTCAACTTCCATAGTAAGTTTAGGGTTGAATAAAACAAACATGAAAGCGGGAGGGTTGGCAGTTGGCAGTTGGCACTTTGGCGGCTCTGGGAGCACGAGTTCTACAAAGTCACACCAGTCAGGAAGTGAGGTCACACACCATCTTGTCCTGTTCCCTGCTCCTGTGATAAAAGAGCATGTTCTATAATGGGTACAGTACATTGGGCCCTTTTATCAAGTCTCCTTGTAGTAGGGGAAAATCCAAAACATAAGATTGTAACAATACACTTGGGAAAGAGGTCATGTGACCCCAACGGGTCTTTCTGGTTAAATCAATAAATTCAACATTAATAAAGTGATGTTTTGTTAAACATTTTTCTAAATTGTTTACCACCATGTTCAGGATCCAACCTGCTTTCCAGAAGCATAATACTTGCAGTAAAAATATACAATATGTATTTCTATGACTTAATATGGCGAGCAAGTCAAGACGTTGATTGTCTGTTTGTCTTTAGTGGCTCCAGACTCTTAGGGTCAGAATATTTATGAGCTTTATTAGAGTAAACTCTGGTCTGGACAGGATCCACCCTGTGCCCCCTCACACTGGTGGAAGCAGTAGCTGAAAAGGGGTGGATGAGGAGGGGTGGAGGGATGAGGAGGAGGAGGAGTGATGAGAACTAAGAGGGGTGGGGAGGAGGTGGAAGAAGGGAGTGGTAGAAAGATAGGTTGGGAGGGGTGAGGAGGGGTGAGGAGAACTAGAGGGGAAGGGAGAGGTGGAGGAGCAGAGGGGTGATGGAGGGAGGGGTAGATCAGCATGGCAGTAGGAGCAGAGGAGGTCAATATAACAGGAGCTTGCAAAGTCAGTCCATGGTGGGGATGTCCTGAGATTCTTGCTCTCTATCCCAACCCCGGCCTCGACACACAGCCCACTGGATAACACTGGGGTTAGGAGGTGATGTCTTTGACGTGTTCCTCAGACAGAGGTAGCCCACTGAGAGGACACTGATAGGATTCAAGATTTCCTCTGAATGTCCCACCACTACAACTGCAACTCTGTTCAACTCTGAGGAAGAGGCTCAAATGGTTGTTGTTATATCTTTCTATCCATCTATACTGTGCCCTATCTGTATACTGAGCCCTATGTCTGCCCAACCCTCTTCCTGGAGATCTACTATCCTGTAGGTTTTCAGTCCAACCCTAATTTAGCGTATCTGATTCAGCTAGTTAAGGTCTTGTTGAGCAGCTAATAAGTAGAATCAGGTGTGTTAAATTAGGGTTGGACTGAAAACCCACAGGATGGTAGATCTCCAGGAAGAGGGTTGGGCAGTCCTGATCTACAGTATAGTGTATCCCTGAACCTTGAATAGCAAAACGGACTAATAATACTGATCTCAAATCTAATTGAAGGTGTGATGGCTCCATAATATGAAGCCTATGTGCTCTGACTTGTCTTGTGTACCTTCCTCCACCTCTCCACCAAACCCACTGGGCACAGACATCAATTCAACGTCTATTCCACATTGGTTTAAGGTAATTTCATTGAAATCACGTGGAAACAACGTTGATTCAACCAGTGTAGGAACCTTATATAATGTTTATCACTCCCTGTGCGCGCATGCTGTTTTGAATTCTTCAAGGTCTGTGTGTGTACACGTGCTTTCTCACAGTTTTTAAATATTCAAGGTGTGTGGACAGCACTGTCAGCCCTCTATTCAACTTTCAGTCACTTAAACAAACATTAAAAAGTCACAGGTTGTAAAAGGCACTCTAATAAAGTGCTTTTTAATGTGTCCTCTCCTTCACAACCACATCTCACACCCTCCACCCTCTTCTCAAGGCGTGATAGTGCGACTCAAAAAGTATGCTAGCTTGGCCCTT